>NW_005841834.1:6313877-6351668 GCF_000455745.1 Alligator sinensis
GGATGGGACTTGACGGGGGTCCCCCCATGCCCCCCTCCAGCCCCCTCCCCTCCCTGTCCCCTACTTACTGGCATGGAGTCTGGGTCCAGCTCCCTGCGACAGCGAGTGGGGACTGCTCAAATCTCTGAATCTCTCCTAATTTTTTCTGAATTGATTTATCAGGCAGTAGACTGTGCTGAAAAACAACGAGGCCTTGCTAAAAGCCTCAATACATTCAAAGTTTGTGGATGGCTGGACCATGTAGCATACATTACTGCAGTTATAAGTGTATTTAGGATAAAAAGAATAAGTTCTTAATTTGCCCCCAAAAATATTTCCATCGGTTTAACCAAAGTGTTACCTAGGAATGAACTCAGAGAGTAAATTATTTTTTTCTGTTTTAGTCTGATGTCATGTAGTCCTTCCATATGTGGTAGCTAAGCTAGTTTTCCTCCACTTTTTCATCAGAAAATCAGCTGGAGTGAATAGTTTTTAAATTCACATAGATGTGTGGGCTTGCGCATGTGAATATGCACACGTGCGCAGGCACACACAGGTCAGCTGGAGGAAGCAGAAGTCTTTGGGATGAAAGCTTCAGCTTTATTAACTCCCCTTTTGCCTCTTCCTTTTTCCAGATGATTGAGGAGGAATGTGGCAGTAATGGGCATAAAAGGATTAGCTCCTGGCCCTGCTCAGCCTACTGGCATTAGTAAACCTTCCAAAAAGCAGCTACCAGCCCTTCTCCTGTTTGCTAAACAGCAGCAGCACTATCTCCTTTGACACCCTGCTACTGCAGCTGAGCAGTGTAATTGGGGTCAACATCTGCCCTGGATCATCTGGAGAGAAAGAAAGGGGGGGAGGAGGAGGAGGAGGAGGAGGAAGGAAAGGATTTTAGAGAGGTTTGTGCTGCTCAAAAGAGTGGCAAATTTAGATGCATGCACTAATATGGTTAGAGAAGAATGTTTGTAATGCCAGCATTTGTGCTCATTAGGACATAATTATATGGGTGAAAAGATTAATCAGCCAAAGCATTACAGTTTTCATCCAAGAAATTTTAGAGGTGAGGAACCTGAGACAACAGGCAGTTTAAATGATTTGCCAATGATCACACAGAGCTGTGAAATAGAACGTGTGTCTTCTGACTTGATCCTCTGCTTTTAAAATGCTTTCACCTTCAAGCAATGCTTAATTTTCAAGCACCCATAAAAATATAGCAATCTTATAGTGTTTCTGAGATTTTAAAGTATCAGAAGAGATCTTACTAGACAGCTATCTATGAAAATTGTATTTGCTGAAAAGTATAACTTCACAATTTTTCATAAATTCATTAAGTCATAAATTTTCAGTGAAGGCATGTATTGTACTCATTTTTTCACCTATTGGCCAGGTTCATGGGTTTTTGTTCCTTTTTTAAACACATTCATTTTTTCTTTTCACTGGCTTTCATTAGTCACAGGTTTGATTTGATCTTTTTTTTACAAAAGTATATATTCACAGAAAGTCTGAATCATGTCATAAAAAAGGTATTTACAGTGTGAAATGTTGAGCTTTTAAAATGGAGTGAACCTGAAACTTTCATGTTAACACTATCCTTTCCAGAATGGAAAGGAGCCTTTAAACAAATCCACCTGAATGGTGTCTTGTTGATTGTATGGCAAAAATGATAGAATAATTACTTTTTCACCCTAAGAGTATATGATGTTTGATGTAATAAGTTTGTCTGTTGGACTTGTAGCAAGACTGGATGATTATATTGAAATTTAAAAATATTTCCTACTTTTCTTGTATAAAGGAATCCATTGGGGAATTACCAAAAAAAAAAAAAAATCAGATACTCCTTTGTCAAAATACAGCATCGCAGCACAATATTTCCATCTGTCCAACTTCCAAGTAGAGGTCTGTATTGTGATGATCAGTATACAGTGTGGCACAGAATGTCCTCAGACTAAGATCCCTGAAAGAGGCCTGGGGGCCTTTGGATTGTGGATCTGTACTTGTGGTTTCCTGTAGCTCACTGTAGTCCCTCTGTGGTGGTGCAGAGGGATACTTTTTAGGGCTGTGCAAAACGTCACCATTCCATTTCGATTTGCATTTCGACGGAACAGCTTTTTGTTTTGAATTTTTGTTTCGATTCAAAACCACTGTTCTGTTTCATTTCGTCGAAACAGTTTCGCTGTTTCGACGCTATTTCAACGTTTCGCCCATAAACTATAATGGAGAAGCTTGAAACTTCCATAAATTTTTCATTTCTGACCTGATTTGGATGAAACTTGCAGGAATGGTAGCCCCTTCTGAGGGCATGACACCTGCCAAGTTTCAAGGAGATAAGTGCAGGGTAGTAGGGGAAACTGCACCTCAAAGACTTGAAAGCAAAACTTATATCGTATATGTGTTAAGCCACAACGGGATCAAAACTGCAGGCATGCTAGCCCCTGCCGAGGCCATGAAACCTTCCAAGTTTCAGGGAGACCGGTGCAGGAGTTTTGGGAAAACTGCACCTCAAACTGAGGACAAGCAAAACTCGTAACATGGGTGACTCTGTGTGTGTTAAGCCACAGTGGGGTGAAAGCTGCAGGCTTCCTAGGCCCTGCTGCGACCACGAAGCCTTTCAGCTGTCAAAGAGATAGGTGCAGGGGGAGTCTGAGTTCTGGGGCCCTGCACCTCTGGCTGCTGAGGGGCAAAACTCGTGACATAGTTGCTTGTGCAACTGACTGTCTGTCTTAGGGCGTGGGGGGGGGTGAAAACTGCAGGCTTCCTAGGCCCTGCTGCGACCACGAAGCCTTTCAGCTGTCAAAGAGATAGGTGCAGGGGGAGTCTGAGTTCTGGGGCCCTGCACCTCTAACTGCAAAACTGGAACACACAGCTCAGTAACTGACACCAAGGCAGAAAGCAGGGCAGTTCAAGCAATGCTGCCTTTTATGCAATTTTTCCATCCCTCCCCCAGAGCACTAGGATTGGAAGAGACCTCCGGGAAGGGTAACAGTCACTGGCCAGATACGCAGTCAATAATGAGAGGACTCCTTCCCCCACCTTCCCTGCCTCTTCCCCCTCCCTCTCCTTACTTTAGTTTCTGTTTTCCTGCAGGCAAGCCCAGCTTGAGCTTCGAAACTTGAAACATTTTGAAATTTTCGAAACATTTCGGCTTGCTTTGTTCTGTTTCAAGGTTGTTTTAAAGCTCTCTGTTTCATTTCGATTTCGCTGTTTCGAGCTCGAAACAAGTTGAAACAGCGTCGAAATGAAACTCCTGGTGAATTTCGCACAGTGCTTTTACGTATCAAGCCTTTCCCTTCTATATAAAAAAAATACATATATAAAAACAGAATTTCAGTTTGGAACCAGTTTAGAGGTACAGAAAACTAGTGAAATGGGTGAACAGAATAAAATTGCCAGCAGCTTTCTTTTGTCCAATTCCTTGCTCATACTACATGCCAGATCCTGCCGTATGGCTAGTCATACAGTTAACCCCACTAGGCCTGATTCTGATTTTAGTGGAGTTCTTTTGGATTTACACAGGTGTAATTAACATGAGCATTCAGCCGTTAATTTTAGTGAGATGATTCCAGTGAGTAAAGATCACAGAATTAGACCCTTATTTAATCTTTGTACAAAATATTGTTCACTTTGAGAGTAGCCTATTTAATTTCAGTGGAATTGTTTGTGGAAGCAGGCAGAGGGATATTCATCCATTCATAGTATAATCTCTATTGGCCTGATCCTAAAGGTATGTAAGCTTTCAGAGCTCCATTTTGGTCAATAGATTGGTAGAAATGTACAGCCATTGGGGTCTGGCCACATATTTGAGCAGTAGGCTTAAAATATTAAATATGAATTAAAAAGTATGAAACTACTACTGTTGTGTGGATGCCATTTAAATTAGCACACAAAACGTAGTTCTCAATTCTGCTTTTAAGTAAGAACAGAACTTGAGCCAGTGAACCTCTTGGTAAGGGCTGAAATGGTTAAACTTGCAAAGAACTAGAGTTTCTTACTGTGAGGGTATGAAAGTCAGTACTGAGAATTTCAGTTTCTATCCTTTGGTGTTTGGAATATTTTCAATCCCTTTCTGTCTGTGTAGTCATTGATTTATTCCTTTGTTTTGAATGCCTTTTTAAATTAATTTAAACTGCATGGGTTCTTTCTATCAGTTAAGTTTAAAACAAGAATGTTTTAAAACTTCTCAAGGCCTGTTTTAATTCTTTGATGGTTCATCCACAAATTTTCAAATGGAATGAAGTAGATTTCAAGAACTCTTTTGTTCTTCATATCCTGTAGCTGACCCACAGGTAATCTGCACTTTTTTTTTTTTTTTTTTTTGAGTGCAGAATAATTGTGGTGGGAAAGCAGAGAAAATGTTAGGGTCACAAAGTGCAGACTAGACAGGGATGACAGGTTCTGCCAATTGAGTGCCAGTATTGAGAACCTGCGAACCGTAGTTTGTGCTGTTTCACATGGATTTATGTTGTATGTTAACAGGAATTCCATGATGATGGGTTAGGCAGTTCAGAACAGCACTTAAGCTTTTATGGCCTCTGTTTGAAAGGCAATGAAGGTTTGGGGTTTTGGGGGTTTGTTTTCTATATAAGCATATACAATAAAATAACATTCCACACAAACTAAATATTTATTGTATTGAAAAGCTTGTTTATTCCATTTATAAACATAGGCAAATTAATCTGTTTTTGTCAATGAGTTGTTCCTTGAGCTTTGTAACTAGACAATAGATTGAGACTTCAGTAAAAAATGTAATTGCCAGAATTCCTGTGTATTAATTTACTAAACTTTAATGAAGAACCAATAGAATTGTCTATTTTATTTTTGAGACACATAAACATGATAAATATGAAAATTGTGTGAGCCTCAATAGATTCATAAACAAATGGAGCTCACATGGGCCAACTTTGGTGCGCAGATCTGTCATTCAAACAGAGGTCACCTTCTAAATGCATCCTGTACAATTTAAGTCTCCTAAAGGAGGACAGAGCTGTTTGGGCAGATTTACAGGGTGATTTGTGTCTGGAATGGCAGCTTTCCTTGCAAAATAGGGCACATTTATGGTTTTGGGAACATGCATGCACACAGAAGTATCTTTTTTTAAAACATGCACATGCCAAACAAACACTTTAAGGCCTTTTTTTGGTTAAATGGAGACTTTTCATCTATATCATATTTGTAAATGATTGCAACTTTAACTTGTTATGCCAGATCTGTTCTCACATGTACATGACCAAATTTCTCTACTGTTCAGTAGGGAAAATGAAGCAGTGGATATAATTGCATAATGACAGATATGAGGGGAATAGAGAATCTCAAGGATCATTTCCTGTGAGTTGGCTAGCTTCCAAATAGTCTCAATGGATGCACAGATGTAAAGGCAAAATTAAAATAGCTTGTCCTGAAGGGGGGTTTTTTCCTTCTCTTTTTCTCATTTTACTCCGTAAAGTAAGGTATTGAAACAATTAGTTGACAGAGTGGTGTTAGTTTTCTCACGGTAAATTAGGAAGATTAAGCAAACGTGGAAGTGCATTTTAGCTATAATCAGCAGATTTGAGGCTGTAATACTTCTACATCCTCTGTGGATCTGTTCATAACATTATTCATATTGTCCTTTTTTCACAATGTGCAAACTTGTCCAAAGCTGTTTTACGCTCACTGTTTATTCAAAGACTGCAGAATTACTAGGTTTATTTTTTTTAGTTTTGTAGCACAGAAATATAGAGGATCAGCATGTTAGCCATTACATCACTGCACTTGGCATGTATTATTGGCACAGATAAGAGGAACTATTGTAACAGCCTTAATTTCTTTTTTTATTAATTTTCCTACAGTGAATAGTATAGTAAGGCATATTTTACATAATTATTGCAGAAGTGTACAACTTAAAGGTGGCAGGAGGAACAAAGTACTGTAAATATTTGTAGAACATTTCTGCCATAACTTAATGTTTTGCATATGAAGCACTGTGCAGATTTGAAGCTATTTAAAAGGGCTAGATCCAGAAGGAAACATCTCTTCGGGCTGTGAAGACTTGTAAGAGCTGTGAATGAGTGTTTGGGGCATCCACAGGGGTGTTTGGCCCACTGTGCAAAACCAAGAGGGAGAAAGAGAAGCAACGGTTATTATATAAGAGGGAACGAGGGAGGAAGAGGACTTGTACTTCGTGCATCACAAGTCTTGTGCGAGACTTAGCAATACTTCCCTCCTCTCATTCCCCTCCCCTCCACGACTTTAAGGCAAGACATCTCACTTTCATCTAGCCTGATCCAAGCATCATTAAAATAAACTGTCAGGCCCCAAACACTGGTAAAATCGTATTTTTTTCTCCTGATGCTTTTACCTCATAAATGCCCTCTTCAAATCACATCACTAGCCTCCTTCCCCTTTCCACATTAAGGGCAAGCTTTTAATTCTCACCTTTAAAAGCCTTGTTACACATTAATTTTAGGTGGCTCCTGGAGCTCTTAACCCCTAGATTAACACATTAACACCTGAGACTAGTTTGAAGCACGCGTTAGGCATCTTAGTTACACCGCTCTAGACCAGGTTTATCTCTGATCCATGTTACACAGCTTGTGTTCCATTAATGTGAAGCCATTCCCCACTGAGGAGCCACCCAAGTTGGAGTCCTCCATATCCCAGGGTGCGGTGTCCCCTCCTCACCCTCCTGTTCTTTGTGGACCAAATTTCTATCCCCTGAACTCTCCTGCCCAAGGGGCAGTTCTGGTACCAAGCCAACTCCCCCTCCCACTCCTGGGAATGTAACCGTCCCATTCTCAGGGGTGCACACATGTGCAAACAGCCTGCAGAGCACATGGCAGCTCACCAGGATAAAGGTCATGGATGGGTGCAACAGTAGGGTCTAGGGGGTGGGGGGAATTAGGTAGGAGGCCAGATCAGGTCCTCATGACCTGGGGCTTCCTTCCTGGGGCAGGGACAATAGCTCCCCAAAATCACCTTTCCTTACTGCTCTTAGCTCCCAGCCACCCTGAGAATCATGACCAGCACCCCCCCATATCCTAATCCCAATTTATTAAAAAAAGAAACCTTCTTTAATTTACTTCCTTTTTATCTCTCTCTTTTAAATATTTTATCCTTCAGTGGCTGACTTCCTTCATTTCATCACCCTTCTCCCACCCCCATTTATTTTCCACCTCCCATTTCATTACTCATCCTATCCCATTAACTCTCCACCTCCCAGCTTCATGTTCCCTGCCCCCACCTCTCTTGTCCTCCCCCCTCTCCCCCCCCAAGCAGGGAGCCTGTCTTGAGTCACCAATCCAATAGGCTAGGTACAGATAGTAAAAAAAAACAACCCTGAGGCTGAATTGATTCAGTGTTTGCAGGTTAGTCTAAACTGCAAAGATTAAATTGAAACAGTAGTGAACAGACATTTACCTTTGATTCAGGAAATGCAGTCACATGCCTGCAGTGGCTCAGACCAGAAGCTGGGGGGTGGTGCTAGAGCACAACTCTCTGGCTGTGTGTTCACTTCCTCTTCCTGCTGCCCCAGAGGTCTTTGGGATTTGCAGTCCAGAATTACAGCAGGGCTCTGCAGGGTTGCTCATCACTTTTTCCTGCTTCCAGCTGCCTCTGGGATCCTTTTCCCTGCTGCCAGCTGCCTCTGGGATTTGTAGTCCACAGTTGCAGCCAGCAGTAAATTTGAGTGGGGGAATGGGTGTTTAACCCCCTCCCAGGCTGCAGGCCCCCAGTGTGGGGCAGTCCCCCTCCTGCAAACTGGACTGCACCCCGAGCCAGGCTTGCCCCCTCCCCCCCCCCCAACTTTGTCAGCCAGCCCTCATTGGTCCAGCTAGGGAACAGAGGGGCAGGGCCAGCCCTGCTCTCTGGAGAAGACAGCACAGCTCAGGGCTGGAAAGCATGCTGGGATGCTGGGGGACTGTGATTTAACTTGAATCAGGAATGGATCTGGGACAGAAGTTTCAAAAACTGGTTTGATCCAAATCAGTTAAGTCTAATGATTTAGTCTACATTCAACCAGGTTTATTGTAACCCAGTTTCAGCCATTTTGAAACTGGTTTATGTGTAACTTCTGTCCTTAGCCATAGTGACAATTCACAGCTGTAGCTCCTAGTCAGGCCCCTGTTCCCCAGCCTTCTAGGGGCAAGTCATAGCTGTGCAGTTGAGGGACAGTCAGAGAAGGTTTTTAGCCTGCTGCAAAGTTGAGCTAGTCCTAACACGGATCAGCATTTTAGCAGCTCAAAGTGCAATGTGTAACAAGGCCATACGGCTCTCCACAACTCTGTCTGCTATGTGTACTATAAAATACACTTCTCTTAGTCACAGTCATCTCCTTTCCTCTTATTTTTTACTGCTGTTGGTTTTATGCTTTCCTGTATGCTGCTGTTTGTGCTGAAAACTCACTCCCTCTTCCTCTGCACTAAATGAATACCCCCTTTTCTCAATCTTTACTTACATCTCACTTCCTCTATGAAGCTTTTCAGCAGCCATTCATCAAAGATTAACAATTTTAAGCAGAAAAATGGTATTACTAGATTGTACCTATGAAACACAGCTCTTAATTACATTTGTCTGTTGTCAGAGGTAATGTCTTTAATTATGCAGTGTTAAGTATGCTTAACAGTTTAACAGTTTAATTATGCAGTATTCTCTATGCTTAGAATACTTAGATTTGTGCTGAACTTGGCCAACAGTCTCCCTAGCTCCTATGCAATGCATGTATGGCAAGAGCAAAATTTTCAACAACATCATTTTTCAAAGAGATTTAAGCACTTCAGAGTCAATGCAACAGACTGCTCAAGGTCTTAGACAGTGTCTACTGGTAGCATCCTAAAAATGCTTACTAAACACAAAGCAGTGCTGCCATCTCCATGTGATTAGAGCAGACTAATTAGCACTGCTGAATGACAATGATAATTAGCTCTCCACCTAGCCACACTGATGATGCTGCCAGGGACAATTTATGAAATAGGCATAACCTAAGTCTGATGGTGGTCTGGAAGAGTTTGGTCCAAGGTTATGCTGAATGCACGTTTTCTCTTCCCTATTCCTAGTAATTATTCTCATTGTGCAGTTGTATCGCATTCTGTAGGATGAAAATCCCCAACTTGGATGCAAACATGTCATCGCTTGCAGTCCCTCCTGAGGATTTCAAGCTGGATGCGCTGAAATCACAAGGTCAACACATTCAGGAGTAAAACACAACCTTGTGCATAATCTTTCAGCATACTTCACAGGGTGGTTTTACTCCTTAGCCTATTGACCCATCCTGCCTGTTTACAACAGAATGTGGTAACTTCAATATTTTAATGCAAAAATGGCAGCTATTTGAGTCTAAAAATAAATAATAAAATGTATATATGGATCATAATGTTTATTTATTCCAGGTTCAGCATGAATAGTTTTCTGAAGGGACTTACAATTTTTCTGAGAAATATAGTTTTTCCTATGCTGAAAGCATTAAAGTGAAAATAAAAATAGTTGAAGCAATGCCTGAGTATAATTTATTTTCATGTACAGTATTCAAAGTATGAAAATCTTATGCATGAGTGTGTGTGATCCAGTGGTCTGTTATAATTATAGGGGAGGGAAAGAGGAGATGCTTCACAACTATCTTAAAACAATAAAAAGGTGCTTTTCTGAATCCACATTTCACTCTTCTGAGACAGCACCCAATCAGAGAAATCTTTCTAAAAGTACTTTAAGATTTTCTGTGAGCCGTTGTATTTTCATAAAACAAGACTCTACAAAATGTACTGATAAAAAGCAATTTTCTTGCTCTCAGTTTCTCTACCAAACTTCATTTAATTAAATCTCTATGAGCCCAGTTCAGTAGCAGAAGGTTTTAAAATGTTAAGATTTGACACTTGATGCTTATTATGGTTAACCAAGGCACTGAGCAGTGCTTCTGCTCATGAACAAAAGGCCTCAAACAAAGCAAGCAGGTGAAAACAAACACAGGATGTTCAAGAACAATAGACGGACTAAATGAATTAACAGTCAGAAGATAATTAACTTTAGACAAAAGATTTATTGCCAAATGACTTACAGAGCATTCTGCATTCTTTGTCCAAGGTTTGAAAAAATTAACCAATTCCTGCTAAACCCACAGACTAATCAGCCAGGCAGGGGAAAATGCCTGCACCACTCAGATCTCAAGTCACATTTAGCACTCAAACTATACCGCACCCTATAAAAGCAATAAAACAGTTATGCACTGTTTGTGACCTGTATATAATTACAACAATTACAATCATATTTCTATTTACACCTTTCTAAATTATAACTCTTCTCTTGCTCTTCTACTTTCTCATCTTGTTTTTCCCTCTCTCTCTTTCTTGTAAGACCACAGTATAATTTTACTCATTTTCAACATTTTTATACTCTTTTTCCCAACCTCTCATGTTCCACTTCATCTGTATTTTATTTTCCTTCTCTCCCCCCACTTAATCTTTTACTTCTGATTTAGTCCTCCTGTCTGTCTTTCCATCTGTCCACCCAGGTAAGCATGCACCTACTTCTGTAGGGAGTCCTAGCTTCTCTTTGCATTATTGGTTTATAAGCTCTTGCCTAATTTGAAGTTCCCTGTCTCTAGACCTTCTCTGCTTCTCAGAAGTTCTCTCTCATTATTCCTAAGAGTTCCAAAGAATTCTCCTGCCCGGATAAATTGGGAGGTTTCCAAAGCTCAACCTTTTTTCCTTGTCCTTTTAAAAGTTGGCATGGTCATCTGCTGCTTCCTTCAGCCTTGTAGGTGCTGCATCGGTTATGTCTGTTTCCTTAGTTGTGAGTTTTCTTCTCTAGTGACTACTTATAGTTATTGTTCATCATTTTCCCAAGCTAATAACAAAGGCAGTTCATTAGATTGTTATCCTTTTAACTGCTGTGGACAAGACTATGAATAGCTGCCCTGAAAATTGAATATTTTCTTTTCACTCTGCAAGAGCTTGGAAAAATTTCTAAGTAAGAGAGACACTAAAGATAAAAGTATTCAGGCTTAGGACAATGATAAAGCATTTATATTTTGATAATGATCCTTGCATAAGAGTTGGAAACTTTTGATTTAAGTGAAAACTTAAATTCTAATGAAATTAAAAGCAGTAGTTCCAATCTGTATCTGCTACTGTATCAAGCACTTCCAGTATCAGATATATAGTTGTGGCTTTGGCTTTGGTGTTTTATCCATCTGATCCTATGCAAAGATGATGCAAAAATTGGAACAAAATAGCAAATACCTCTCACATCCTAGTTCATTTCTCTCTTCTTTTCCGATAAACTACTAATCATTCAAATACAGAGCTGCAGCAAGAACCTGAGTCCCAGTGTCCATTTATGAATTCCATACTTTACAAATGTACAGACCACTTAGAGAGCAGGGACCATCTCTTATTCTCTCAAGTAACTTTGGCAAGTTTCTGAGCCATTGCTCATATAGCAACCTACTTAAAAAAACTTGAATTTGCAGCCATCATGTGAGGCCAGATAAACTTTCTTTTCCTTTTTTCTTATCTGAGGTTGTTGACCTCAGGAGAGGAGGAAAAGGTTACAGGGTCAAAGTCTTTTCCTCCTTGAAGCTCACTGCTTGCTGGGAGAGGGTTGGCTGGAAAATAGATGTTTTAGAACAGGGGTTGAGGGTCATGATTTTAATTCTGTTAGGGAACAGCTGGTTTGAGTTTCTTTCCACTTCTATCTTCCCTCCCTTCCTCACAAATCCATGGAGAGAGAAGAATTTGTTCAGAGGGAAGCAATAACACAAAAATATATGATTCCAGTATTTTAGTACTTAGAATGTATCATCTTTGTTATGGGACTTCACATTAGGAGGGAACTATTAAAGTGATTGAGATATATGATTGTTTCTACACACTGAATTCAGGTGGAACTGCAGCACTAGTTCTTTGCCTGCCAAACATCAAATTATTAAGAGTAATGCTCCTGAAAGGATGAACAATGGGCACCATTATTTTATAATTTACTGACTGATAACGGTAATTATAAATGTGTCTTGTTAAAGGCTGCATACAAGTGACTGAAAAAAGTGGTTTGCCTCAGCTATTTCCATTTAGATTTTCTTCATCTTTGTATGCTGCTTTCATGCACTAAGACCAAAGGGGCAGAAGAAACTCACAACTCTCAAATGAATGGCAAACTAGGAACAGATTTTTTGTCTGAGCTCCTCTGAAACACTGGCCTCAGGCTGTGTTGGTGTGTGGCTCAACAGCAATCAGAGGTCATAATTTCATTGGCGGTTAGCATCAGGTTTAATTTTTCTAATAAGTTACATTTACCAAAATGTCTGGTTTCAGTTATACTTATGCACTGACTGAATCAGCTTTGAGCAGCATGATGTTCTAAGGTACCTGAAAGGGTACAAGAACATTTATGGAACACACATGCTAATTGTTTTTAACCACTTTCCTTTCTAAACATAAAAATGTGTTTTTAGAAAGTCATATAACAGTAGTAGTTAATGACACTGCATCTTTTCTTCTGTGAAGAAAAGCACAAAACCTAGGTAAAATTGTTGATTTAACAAGACTGCCATCTACTGATTTACGCAATTAAAATTGCCCCAATGAAAAAATCTTAAAGATATTTCTAATCTTCTGTATCATTTTGCTGAGTTGTGAGGATGCTGATAAAAATAAATTTTGTTTCTTTAGGAATGTGACCAGGTTCATATAGACGATGTGTCTTCTGATGACAATGGCCAGGACTTAAGGTATGTCCGACATGAAATAATATATTGATTTTTTGGCTTATATTTTTTTAGAAAAAATATACATTGCTATAAAACATATTGGCCAAGTTCTGCCTTTGCTTGGCCAATATTTTTTTAACAATTTATAGTTGCAAACTAGCTCCGTGTATAACTGGCAGTTGAATTTGGGCTGTCCTGTTTTGTTAATTTTGGAGTTTTCTTAAATCTAAATAGCACATATAACTTCGGAACAGACGGCTTTCCTGCAGCAGCTACTAGTGCTAACTTATGCCTAGCAACAGGTGTGCGTGGAGGAGTGGACTGGATGAGAAAATTGGCCTTCCGCTACAGACGAGTAAAAGAAATCTACAACACCTACAAAAATAACGTTGGAGGCAAGTACCCATCTTAAATGTTACCAAAAGCAAATGAGAAGTGATGTATAGAAAGGAATAGTTGTTCCTTTGTTTTTTGATCCTCCCCAACATGATGGCATTTACTTAGTTAACTGTTTATTTTATTCTCTCTAAAGAAGATTGTTCTTACAACTAATGGAAGCCGAGGAAGATAACAACAGTGATCTGAATTTCAATGCAGATGCCTCTCTGAGTATCCTTTTCTATTTCACAGGTCTTCTTGGGCCTGCAAAGAGAGAAGCTTGGTTGCAATTAAGAGCAGAAATTGAAGCTCTGACAGATTCTTGGTTAACACTTGCACTGAAAGCACTCACACTTATTCATTCTAGGTAAGTGCTTAAGAGCTAATGTGGCAGTGTAGAGTGTTTATGAAACATTAAAATGTATGCTGAGGTTTAGGAGGGCCTGCGTGATCAAGCAGATAAAACTTTGGTCTGTGGATTAGAAGACCTGAGTTCTTTTCACCTGTTCTGAAGCTGATCTGCTGTCTGTCTGTAAACCATAGCCCTGTGCCTCGTTTTTCCTAGCCACGTACAGACATTACACTACAGGATAAGTGATCGGGATCTGGTCTTTACCCACAACAGAACAGATTGGCTGCTTTAAAATGATGGAACCCAGTCTAAGATTTGCCCCTCCTACAAAGAGGAACTGTTTGCTACTGACCTAAGCTGCGCCACTTGCAGAAAACCGCGTAACTTGGATCAGTTCCACCTCAGGCTTTACCTAGCCCCCATCTGTACAGTGGAAATGAGCATAAGTTTTTGTTGCATTTTGTTGTGTTAATTTATCTACATTTGTAAATTTTCAGATTAAAATGGTGAGGAGTTTTGAGGAAAAGAATGAAATCCTGTTAATTTTGCCCCTATTTTCAAGGGTGTTTGTCATTGTTTTTTTTACAGGACAAACTGTGTGAATATTCTAGTAACAACTACTCAGCTTATTCCAGCTCTGGCAAAAGTCTTGCTGTATGGACTAGGGGTTGTATTTCCAATAGAAAATATTTACAGTGCAACTAAAATAGGTAAGTTGTTTTTGCAGGGTCCTGTAGTTGCAGCCTGAAATTGAAAAGCTGTGTTATCTGGTGGATAAATGTATCTGTGTTTATTTCTAATGTACAAGTTACTGAAGCATCTAGAAATCAATATTTTTTTTAAAATGATGTAATTTAAAAAGCTTTTTTACTGAGGGAATTTAAAACAATTTACAAAGTCAGGACTGGATCCAGCAAGCTATGTGGGCCCTTTTCAGAAATGGTATACAGACAATGCCTTATCATCCAACACTGATACAGTAGCTTTTCAACAACTCACAGTAGGACTATAAATGGTTTAGAACAGGCTGTCCAACTGGTGGTTTGCAAGAGGTTAGTTTGCAGCCCCAAATCTCCCTCCCCATCACTCCAATTGAAGCAGCAGCTGGAGACTCCAAGCTCCCTATCTTTCCTTGGTCTTCAATTTTCTGCCCTCTCAGGCAGCGTGGAGCAGTGCTGCCCACAGTGCCAGGATAGCCTACAGCCGGGGGTGACCATGTGGGGCTGTGCAGTGGGGGAGCTGATAATACGCAGGACACCTATGCACATCATGCAACAAGGGGGCATCCACATTCTGCAACTAAGAATTCATTGTACAATGTTGAAGGCAATATCATAAAAATTAAACTTACACCAAATTAGTATAATTTGTAGAGCATTGAAAATAATAATTTAATACCTTTTGTAATATTGAACTGCAGCTCCCTAATAAAAGTCCATTCTAAATAATAGAAATTCCCTTAAGAACATGAGAACATAGGATTGCAAGGGAACTTCTGGGACAGGTGCAGACATCTTCTGCCCACAGGCACTTTTAACTGAAGGGAAAATCGAGCATACAGAATCCAAAAAAGTTGTTTTTGTTTTTTTTAAGATGAGGCGAGGGTCCTAGGCTGTGTCCAGACAAGCACAGCCTTGCAGTATGTGGCACGGCAGACATCTGTGGCACCACATACTGCACATTCAGTTGTTCTCTGTGCTGGAAGGGAGCAGCACAGGGGATTTTTTTGACCCCTGGATATCCAGGGGTCAAAAAAAATGCAAAAAAAAGTGGAGTGGCACAGGCAGGGGGCCACTGCCAGCCAGGCTTCAGGCAACAGGATCGCCACTGCTGCAACCATGGGAGGCACCAAGGACCCAAGGTAAGGCTTCTGGGACCAGCATAGTTGCTGGCCCCAGCCTCCCCTACCCCACCTGCCAGAGCACATGTGGCACAGCTGTTCCCTGAGGACAACTAGTGTTGCCACAAGGTTCACCGCCACTAGTTGTCCCCAGGGAACCAAACATCCACATTCATCTGGACGTGGCCCTGAAACCTATGAACTTAGAGGCATGTTTGCTTCTATGAATGAATAGCTACTGCTGTTGTAATTTTATTCACTGGAATTACATTAACAGAATCCCACATTTTCCACATCTTAAACTTATGAAGCAATCTTGAAATGAGAAATCTTGAAACGAGATTTTTGTACCACAGATCCTATTGGAAGGCTATCTAGAACGTCACATCTCATAGTTAGAAACCTTCTTCTAATTCTCAGCCTATATTTTATTCACAGTCAGTTTGTACCCATTTTTTCTTGTGGCAACTTAAATAGTTTACTTAGCTAAAGTGTTAATTTGCTTGTCAATTACTTTCAACATGTAGAAGGGCAGCATTGTGCACCTCTTCTGTGCTGCTTCTCTAACTGCTGTCCATTAATGTAGGATTTCCCAGAAGCAGATCAGGAGCTGTAGCTGAAATCAAGACTGCTGCTGGCCATAAAATCAGTTTTCCTCACTCTTCTGAACAGAGTACACCTCGGTACTCAGTCCTGTTACCACTTAGTTGGGCTAAGTTTACATTGTACATACTGGGGCTATCTTATGGGTGCTTAATAAAAATGGTTTTACTATATCCTTTCACCAGTTACCCCATGTAAAAGCCTGAATAGTTTAAATTTCTTTTTCAGGAAAGGAAAGTTGTTTTGAGCGAATAATTCAAAGATTTGGAAGAAAAGTAGTGTATGTTGTTATAGGCGATGGTGTAGAAGAAGAACAAGGAGCAAAAAAGGTAACAGTTTTGTTTCAGCATAGCTTTGTTTCAAGTGAAAAACAAAGATGTGTTTTCTTAGAAATGGAATAGTATGTATTGGGGTTTCATTCTAAACTTACACTGATAATCATTAAAAGCAAAAGATTTTGACTGAAAAGTTTGTTATCTGTCTTGTTGGAGCTTTAGCTGAGTCTTGGACAGCGCTATTCTCCAAAACATTTGTTAGGATATATGCCTATGTACCTGGTATATCTGTAGTTGAGAATCATTATATGCCTTGTTTATATAGTAATGCAGACTCTAGAACTCTTGGTTCAGAGATGATACCTTTTATTAGACCAACTAAGAATTTGCAAAAAAATTATCATATTTCTGCATTTTTTGCAATTTCTTAATAAAAGGTATTATCTCTGAACTAAGAGTTCTAGAGTTTTGCAGTTCTTTTTTTTTTTCACACCAACACAGCTACCAAATACATTCTTGTGTATATATAGTTCTACTTTCCCAACTATATCCAAAAATAGCATATTTTAGACTTCAGCACAACATTTTTAATTTTTGTTGGTCAGATACTTTGCAATGTTTGGTTGTAATAATACATACTTCTTATATATTGAAAACTACCTTTTGAACATAGCAATTATAGAAATGTCAGTCTTTGAGTCAGCCTGCGTCTTTGTTTTGTGTCCACATTTTCAGCCAAATATCAATGATTACTTCTACACTCGTAATCTCATTTGCTTGAACTACAGCAAAAGATTAATATTGCAGACCCTGATTATATGAGTTTTTTGCCCTTATTTCTTACAATGTAGAACTGGTATTTTAAAAAGCAGCAGTTCACCCCTAAGAGCAGTTGTTATATTCGGCTGTCAGTCTAATAGAGTGAAGGAGAGAAGGGCATTGCTGAATTTAAACTGTAAACCCATTATTTATCTGCTATGAAAATTGAAGACAGAGTCCCCAAGCATCATTTCTCTGGTAAAGTATCTTCTTCAACTCTCTCTCTCCCTGCTTTAAAATCCCAGTGATACTGCTATATCTGCTTTTGTAGCCCTTTTCTGTGTTCTTTAATGGAGAAATTAAACTAATTAGTCCATATGGCAATTTTACAAGATGCAGCAATGAGCAGTTTTGCAGCATGAAATGCCAACTCGCATCGCTTTGAAAAGCTCCATGCAGGTTTCCATCTTGTTACATCACTCTGTAAGCCTGTCAGTTTCATATGTCCCTTTGGCACACTAAAATGAACTGTTTTCTTCTTCCCCTTCAGAAATGCCTTTCATCTTTGCAGATAAGTGTTCTCCTGCTGTAAATGATTACTTTTTAAAAGCTACATTTAAGATCAGGAAGAACCCTTGTCTTTGTTCCTTTTCTGTTGATCTGGGAAACAGTATTCTATGCAATGATGACAAAAGTACTTCTTTAGTAACATTATCTAATTCAGCAGTTTTCAAACAGGAATCGCGGTTCAAAGATACATAACTAAGAAAGCCTTTCCAGTTGTTAAATGACCTGATAGTACAATAAGTTCCTTAGTAGCATTTCCTCCCTGTGTTCTTTGTTGAAATTAGGAATTTTCAGATGTGGAAAAAGTAAGACTGTGCTAATGTAATTCTAATTAAGTTAATGAAGTTACAAACAGCAATGTATTTGGCCCTGTATTTCTATAGTAACCATTCATTCATAGAAGCAAACATGCCTCTGTGAGTTCATAATCATTAAGAGTCTTCATCTTTAAAAAAAAAAAAAAAAAAAAAGATTCTGTAAGTTTGAATTTCCCTTCAGTTATATGGCTTATTTGTGACTTTGACACAGTCCCAAAGTATAGGCATTGCATTATTCTGTCCCAGAAGCTGTTATAGAATGGAAGTGTGGCTCAGAGTTATAATTTCCCTCCTAGTTTCCCAGGTGTTCCCAAGAGGGATTACACTTCAGGGAACATTGTAATCTGTTGGCATAGTTGTGTTGGCATTCTAGCCACGGGCAACTGATGCCTCTTGAATCGGGGGGGGGGGGGGGGCCAACCCACAAATGGCAATAGTGTGGCACTGGCACTTCCGGGCACACCACTGGCACTTCCACGTGAGCCCCACTCTCCAGCCGGTGCCCTCAGGGGGGGCACCAGTGCTCTCAGGGGGTGCATGTGCACCCCTGTGCACACCCTATGCATCACCACTGACTCTAGCCATAGCTCTACACTGTCTGTGACCTGGGGACACAATGTTTCTGCAGAACCTGCATTCCCCTGTCTTCTCAGTTCATGTTGGAGGCACTTACGCTCTTTTTTTTTTTCCATGGAAGGAGCTTTTTTCCATGGAAGAAAAAGAATGTAAGAAGGTGCCTCTGACATATGAACTGAGAAGATAGGAGGGATGCAGACTCTGCAGAAACATTGTGTCCCCAGGTCACAAAGCAGGTAGAGGTATGGCCAGAGTGGGTCAGCCAACACAACTGTGCATTCTAGACATATGACTAAAACATATTTAAAAAAACTGATCAGTTGTGAATGCTCATGTCATAGCAGGGCATTTATACACGTACTCCAGGAGTGGGAGTGGAGGTGATTTAATTAAAGTAGCTCCGAGAGCTGCTTTAATTAAAGCTCGCAGAGTGTCTCATGTATCAGTGTCCCTGTGCTTCAAAATGTGGTGGGGGTGCTTTATCTAAATCTAGTCAAGTGAGCTTGAGATAAAGCACCCCCACCACCATTTTGAAATGTGGGGATGATGATGCACAAGACTCTGGAGGCTGCTGAAGCATGGTAATTATCAGGCTCCAGCTGACTCGATTAATTGAGTCTGCTCTGAAGTGCTAATAATTACAGCATATCAGAGCAGCCTTCCTGCTCATGTATAGGTACCCACAGAGACTAGCAGTACTGGAAACAGAGAATGGCAGTGGACGATGTTAGTCTGAAGATAGGCAGAAGGCAGGGCAGGGTGGCCCCTTAGAGACTGACAGTTTCAGAGAGTCATAAGCTTGGAAGATGTTGGCATGCCAGGGGGGGCTGGTGGGGGAGCTGCAAGGGGCCCAGTCCTGGTTGTGGCAGTGCAGCCCGGGCCCTTCCCTGCCATCCACCCTGAGTCGTGCATGCATCTGCCTCTGGCAAGGCCCCGGGCTGGGGATCTGTAGACCCTGATGCAGCTGCTTACAGCCTTCCTGCCATCTGGTGTGAGCAGCCTTGGCTCTGTGGCAGGTGGAAGGAGCCTACCCAGAGCCAAGACTGGCTGTGGCAGGCAGCTGGGAGGCTGCAAGTGGCTGCACCAGGGTCCGCAGAGCCCCTGCCCAGCTTGTTGCCAGTGGCAGGTGCACATATGCCTCCAGGCAGATGGAAGGGAGCTGTGAGGGTCCTGATCCTTGTTGTGGCGACACAACCATGGCCCCTTCCCCACCGTCCACCCCAAGGCATGTGTGCCAAGTGAAATGACTTTACATGCCATGCTCTGGCACGTGCTGGGTGTTACCGACCTCTGCCCTAGGTAGTGGTTCAGAATGATAAATATTAATTCTCTCTGGCCCAAGATCATTTTCTTTTTACATGTTTGTGAATCACTCAGTATTTCACTGATGCTATATAATTAATACACAATATCATTTTGATTTACAAGGACACTATAATTTGAAGTATCCAGCCATTTACAGATTTTTTTTCACAGTGAGTAGCAATAAACTACCATACGGGTCTGCAGCCTCCGGCCTGTGCAGCCTTTGGATTCAGCCCACAGACATGTGGCATTTGGCAGTGGGAAGCTCTTCTGCACTGCAACATACTGCACTGCACTCAGAGCCTGGGGCTTTGGCACTGGGAGGTTTTCCCTGCTCTGGGTCACAGTCAGGCACCCAGTGGAGAGGGATTTCTGCCATGCTGCACTGCAGCTGGGTGGTAGGGAGAAGCTGCAGCCAGGTCCTAGGACCCACCTTCTTTGAACCAAAGCTCGGTCATTCTGGACTCCACCAGAAAACATTGTTGATTCTTGAACTACTAAATTAGAAGATGAACAAAATGAAAGGTTGTATTAAAATGGTTTATTAACAAGCAAACTTGTTGTTAGATCACAGCAGCTTGATACACTGTTCCTACATGGTCTTTAGTTATTGCAAGTACTGAACAAATAGAAATGATCATAAGTCTTGTCATTACTATAATGCTGAGCTTGACAGGAAATTACAATAAATGTATAATGTTTACAATTCATTGAAAAGCACCTTGTATTTTATAAGATGCCCCTCTTGATTGATGAAAAAAATACAATACACTTAAGATACTACACCCCCTTACATTTCACTTAATATGGGATAAGGTATGGTATTGTCACCTTTGCCTATACTGTTATTTCCTGTAAATCATTTTTATAAGACAATTAAAATACTCAGGCCTGAATATTTGTACCACAGACAAAGAAGCAGTAGTAAATGGCTGTGCCTTCTTTGTGTCAGTTCACAGAGTAGCTGATGCACACAGTGTTTTTTTAGATAGAGTTCAAGGTTTTGACACATGAATGTTGAAGGAAAAGTATGTTGTCTTGGCTTTTGGATGTTTTATCTTGCACATTTTGAAATAAAATTGCAAAATATTGGCAAAGGTGAAAGCATATTATTATAGAGACTTTCAACCTTGAAAATCCCCAGAAGGGTCTCAGATCGGTACATAGAAATTAGAGAAAGAAATTTAGTCATGTGGTTAAAGTACTGGATTTGAAATTAAAAGATACACATTCAGTTATCTGTTCTGCCACAGATTTCCTTGATGACTTTCGGCAAATCAGTCCCTTAACTTCTGTATGTCTCAGTTCACTATTTGGAAAGTGGTGATAATGCTTCTGTATCACAGGGGAGTAGGGAAAATAAAATAATAAATGCTTGTGAGGTAATCAGATAGTTAGAAAATGAAAATGATTGTCTTCTGCTGCGAGTATCTTTACGGGTTTTGTTACATAGAATCAGACACATCTCAGTTTGACCGGAACATGGGGCAATCAAATGGTTGTAATTATGACTGTGAGTGACTACACACATTAAAATCTTAGGTGTTGTACTTTATTAGAAAATTGTTATCTACTGGAGTAGTCTTAGCACTTATTCAGATATAGGCATGCTACAGCATTTTCCCCAGGAAGCATCTTGGACAGGTGTTGAACTGTCTCTCATTTGATTAGTGAGGTCTGACAGAATCACACAACATGGAAGCATGACTGAAGGCATGTAATTTATGGGCTTTTTATTCAAATAAGTTACAACATTTTCTTGTGAAAGTTGTTCTTTTTTCTTTTTTTCTTTTTTTTTTTTTTTGGATAAATTCCATGGATAATTTAATTTGTGTTTTATTTCAGTGGTGGAAAATCTAATTTTGATTCGGTTAAAAAGAAAAAAGGAAGACTCTGATTTTACCCAACATGCTAAAATGAAAAGTTTTGCATAAGAAAGAAAACTTTTTGACAAAAATGTTTTTCCACAAAAAGTGTTATCATAAAACATTAATATTTTAAAATATCATTTTTACTGAATAGTGTTGTTGTTTTTTTTTAACAGGCAAAGTATTCAGATTTTCTAGAGATTGAATATAATGG
Source organism: Alligator sinensis (assembly GCF_000455745.1). Lineage (NCBI taxonomy): Eukaryota > Metazoa > Chordata > Crocodylia > Alligatoridae > Alligator > Alligator sinensis. Next base: position 6,335,581 of record NW_005841834.1, read on the forward strand.
AAAAGTTTCATTATTAAAATAGCTACAGATTACATCAGACAACAGTTGTAAATTATATAAACCCACTGTACGAGCTATACACAGTTAGCATTTGTCATACGTTATCTCACGGTGTTATGTGAGATATTACTATTTGTCAATGTGCTTAGAATAGAAAACACCTGCAGTGTGTCAAGTTCCACTGTGTATTAACTGTCAGCAAATGATGATTTTTTAAAGTAGTTCCTAGTAAAGACCAATGAAAAGAAATCAGTTAAATCTCTTCCTGTCTTGTCATCCAGTGAAAAAGATGGGACTATATTGCTACACTCAAAACATTAGATAAATCATTATCTACCCACCACATGCTGTTGTACAGAGGTTTGCTAACCTAAGAGTGCTTTCATGTGTAAGCCATACAGATTTGTGTAATAATATATTTACCTTATATGGGTGATGTTCAACTTACATATCAAAGTGATTTTCAACTTATTTACATATGACATATATGAGAGAGATACTTATCTCTCATATGTATCTCATACTTATCTCCCATATGTAACTCATAAGTATACTCATAAGATATACTTATCTCTCATATGTAAGTAAGTTGAAAACCACATTGATATGTAAGTTGAACATCACCCATTTCAGGTAAATACATTATTACACAAATCTATATATATATATTCATTCAACTTATTTGTATATCGATGTCTATATAAGTTATTTACATATATATGGGGCGTGTGTGTGTGTGTGTGTGTGTGTGTGTTTGTGTGTGTGTGTCAAATACACACACCAGCAAAATATTCATAATACTAAACATTTTACACAGGAAAGCACTCTTAGGTTTCATTTAACTTACTGACATATATACAGAACCATAGTAAGATTTTTTTTCCCCCCCCCATTTTACATGCATATGATCTTGGCAGATCAGGCCTGCTAACAAAGTTCCAATGCAAATTCACATACACTTGCAGCTACTGCATTCCTGGCATGTTTCCATTGTTGGCAGTTTAACACTGGCATTTTTGGCCCACATACAAAAGGATTGGGCATAATTTTAACCCAGCACTTAGCTCTTTTTCATAGCAACTTTCAAGTGTAATTAATTCTCAGAATACTCTGAGTTTATTATGAGGACTTCCTGTGAGGCAGAAAGGCAGAATTCATCTCACCTTCTTTGTAGGTAGGGAAACCGAGGCAAAGAAAATTTAAATTTCCAAACATGATGCAGAGACACCCAAAAAATAAACAAATAGGGATGGGATCAGCCTTTTACCTGCTGGCTCCTAGTCTAAATGATCAATGGCTGTGTATATTAAGGTGATCTTAATTATCCTTATTGATACAGCCAAGGTGAATTTTTCAAAACCAAGTAATGAATAAGAAACTTGCATGAAATGTTGGTTCAGAATCAGATTCTGAAACTAATCCAGAACCAGTGCTGCACACTGACAGCATGAAGGAGTATGTATAACTTAATATATTCAGTGGTTTGACATGAATTTGTCATCCGTCCCATATAGCTGATTAGTTCCCATCATTACACTGGGGCAACAACTTGGGAGGCTGTATGATATAGAGGGCAAAAATATGAATCAGGAACATCTTGATATAATTTGCCTTCAACCCTTGATTAACTGTGTGACCTTGAACAAGACTTATTTTTCCTTGGCTCTTTCCTTCTGAGTAAATGTCAAGTCGGGTGTATACCATATCCACCAAGTCCCATCTTCTATACATTGTTAGTACATCTCTGCCTGGCATAAATGAGTGACTGGTGGACCACGTACCAACTTTGATCATTATAAAAAAACATAAGCCTGAAGTTTCTGTCAGGCCAAGCAGTGAGGGAGGAGAAGTGCTACCCACAAGTTGTCTTCTTGGAAAACAGTAGCCTAGCACAGGAAGAAGGGAATTGCTGCCTTCTTCCTGGCAGTATTGCTGAGCAGTACTACCAAAAATAAGCACAAGGTGCAACCAGCTCAACTAGCAGTGCAGAAACCTGATGTGAATAGAAAACAGTTCTGCCTTATGTGCATCTCCAGAAACCAACAATGTGCTTGAATGGTACAAGACATACAAAGCTGTCAGTCCCTCCCCAGGAGATAAACATACAGGAGCCACTGGAAAGTCCAGAGGGTTAAATGATCAGGAATTTGTTGTATGCTTTGCTCAACTGTTGATTCTTTCTGTGGGCATCAGGACAGAAATGCATCTTTAGGAGGTATTTGGAAGAAGAGAATATGGATGACTGGTTTGACAGATCAGAATAGGGAGTTTAGTCCGTGCACACAGTGTAAAAAGGAAAAAGGCATTGGGACAGTAGTACTGGAAATGGAGAAGGTTATTTAGCTGCTCTTGCTGGAGTTTGGTAATGACACCACTGAAGTCTAGGTTGAAAGTGTAGACGTTTTCTGCCCTCTAGCTGGATGATTTCACTTCTCTGAGGGAAGTGTAGTGCAGATCTCTCTCTCTAAGCCTTGTTATACTTATCTCTGGAACTCTTCTCCCAAAGCATCTTAAAGCCACCTGGAATCTTTGAAAGTAGCTGCCTTTTAGCTCCCCCATTGTTTCTGAAGTAGAAATGTATCATTAACTGTTTCTCTAGGTTTGTGGGGACGAGGGGAAAAAGTATCCATTGGGATTTTTTCAGTGTTGCTTTCTGTTCATGAAGCTTAACTGTTCTAGAATTCAGATGTGCTATGAAGCCTGCCCCCTTTTCCCTCCTCCGGCCTCCATTTTCCCAATCTCCAGCTACACCAGTACACCCTTCTTAATTAATTAACGTTCTTCAGCAAGGTCTTAGTGCTTAACTTTATTTCCTTCTGTAGCTAGCATGGGCAAAATACAGCCTGTGGGCTGGATTTGGCCTGCCAGCTGATTGAATCTGGGCCACAGGGGGGCACCCACCAATTCATTGCATCTGACCCCACCAGCAGCTGCCCCTGCTGCTTTCTGAATGGAGCTGAGTCCTGCCCACCCCTGCTTTATAGTATGTTTTCCTTTCTCTTACTGGAGCAATGGTTGTTTGGTCTCCCAGGCTCCTAAGCAGACAATAGCAATTACTTCTTCAGTCTAGATTTTCCAAGGAGCCTAAGTAAATTTGGCACTTCTATATAATTTCAGTTTAAGGTTCTTCTAAAAATCCCAGCCTCATTCTCCAGTCACCAATGTTGCATATTATTGCCCAATTTGCAACAGAATTCTCCTACAATTATTGATTATAATATTGGAGAATAAAGTATTATAACTGTAATGTATACTTGAACACAGGACTCTCCCAGTTAATTATAGGTCCTGTCCTGGGGAATGTAACAATCTGACTTAGACATACAGTAACTTGTTGAGGGTTTGCTGAAAACAAGCAGCTGAGGACAAAGTAAAGAATGACAAGGATTTCTGCTCTTATGTTCATATAGGCATTTTGATAGTTGTATGTATAAATAGTTATGTATATATAGTTTTATATAAGTCAAATACTAAGGGAAAATGTCTAGAATAAATGCCACAAAGAAGGTCAGTATTGTGAAGATAAACAAGAGAAATGAATGTTTTTGTTGAATTGAAAAAGACCAAGGATGGTTTTGTAGAAGGGTGAAAATCCATGCCCAACGGACTGTAACAAAATGTTTCAGAATTCCATGAGCCCAAGTAATGTTACATTGGCTTTAGTGCATGTCCTGAAATCAGCTGAACATGAGCTGAACTGATGAAATGCTAAACATATTCATGTCAGCCTTCAGATTATTTTTTGCATTGGAGCTGTTTTTCCCATGGGATGAACAGAATATTTGCTCTGCAAGAGGCGATGGTTATCTATCTTTTATTTATAAAATAGTCTTGCTGACACTGTAGTGCCTGCTTTCCAGTTTAAGGTTAGTGAGTTTTCACAATCAGATTTTTAGCCTTCACAGAGGAGATAATCTGTGTTTTTTCCTGTTATTCTTGTCTTTGGTTTATTCAGGTGTTTTACAAACAGATCCATGATTTGGACCCAGATTTATTTTTCAGCTGATTGGGGGAAAAAATTAAACATTCATTTAAAAATTCTCCCATATGGAAAAGCTGTTTTTAAGTCAGTGGAAACAGTGACCACTATAATACATACCACCAGGAAAAAATTACCATCAGCATGGTTTGGGCTACATATTGACATATTCTGAATCACTGCTAAAAAGTTCTTCAATTTACCTGCCAGCAGTAGTTCCACAAAAAATATGCATGGCTTGACAGTGAATAGTAGTTACTCTTCATTTTCTTTGTCACCAAGTGTTATTTTTGGTACATATTTGTTTCATATATGGAATATATTTTTAAATTATTTCAAAACATGCATAATAACTTTTTGAGAAAAAAATATTTAAAAAATTGGACTCAGTAATTACACTTTAAGGGGACCGTGTGTGTGTACACATGCATGCGTGTGTTTTCAAAATGAATTTGATGTTATTAAGATTTACATTAAATATATTTAGGAGTTCTTACAGCTCTTCTTGAACACTTCATGTACAGAGGCCACATGGACTATTCTCTCTTCTTGCAATATTACCTTATTCTTGAAAAGGACTCTAGGTGAGACTGAATATCAGAATGCTTAGTTTTTTCACATTGTGTTTGTGCTGTTCACAGCATGCCATGCCATTTTGGAGGATCTCAAGCCACTCTGATCTTATGGCCCTTCATCATGCCTTGGAACTGGAGTACTTGTAGCAGCTTAGCAGCACTTTGAAACCCCAGAATCTCCCTTATGCCCATGGACAGTATGCCTGTGTCTTGTGTCAGCATTGGACTACAGAACTTTGTGATTTCAACATGTTGACGTACAGCTGAAATTGGTCTTAACCTTTGCCCTTTCAATAAACGGAGGAGCATGTCTTTTTCTTCAGAACAGCTGTTGACTCTAGTACTATGAATCCAATGAAAACAAGCCATGCAAATGTTTTAACAGCGTCTTTACCACATTTGCTACAAAAAAAGGTTCATACCTGTGAAGAAAGAAAGGACCTGCAGAAACTTTGTAGTTTTTAGAATTTTCAATGTGACACACACAGCGTCTTCAACACAGCAAACTTGATTGCACAATGAAGACTGAGTTTTGCAAAATACCAGTGGAGTAATTTTCTTGTAAAGAAGGTTTACTTTTTTGGTTTCTCCTACCCAGGGTACTCTGTACATCTTATTTATGAACAGACTGTGCTTTGACATCATATAACAGAGGATATGTATGAAAGGATTAAAGGCTATTGTAAGCCTTTGCCTTGTAATACAGCAAGTACTTTTGATTTTAGCACATTGCAAAGTAGTTTAAAGTATGTCTAATTTAAACAAATAGGTACATCACTGAGACAATCATGTACAGGAAGATTTTTTTGTGTAAATTTGTAATAATGGATGATTCTTTTACATATTGTTTAGGTAAATGCTATTGAAAGGTAGTAATGCCTTGTTGGTGAGGTATGAGGCAATGTGTGCACAAACTCTTGTGCTGTGCCTTATCAAAGTGTTGGGTATAAATATGTAGATAATGGATTTTTTAGATAAATTTGTCAAGACCAAAAGCATGGATGTCAAGTGTCAATAAGGAATTTGTTGTTGTTCTTTTTCAGCTATTTTCTCCATTTTCCCCTTAGCCATTCTGACTACGAAAACATTGGTTACCACATCCCATGCGTTAAATGCACACACATAGCTACACCATTTAATTGAAGAGGAGTCCCTAGCTGTCTTTTGTTTTCTGTTTTAATGTTCATGTATTAAACCTCTTTAAAGAACTGAATCAACAAGCTCATCCCATAAAAAGAATGTGGAGAATAGAGAATATATTATAAAACAGTACTTAAAAATCAGATTTTGATTAAAAAATGATAGCAGCTAACTTTATTTTTCTTAAGTTAGAAAAGAGGATATTTTGGAGAAATGGAGCAAAATATAGTTGTTATCCCGGTTTACACACTTCACTTTTTTAATCCTCCTCTACCAGGACTCGTATTTTCCTAACAGATAACATCCATTGCCGGCAATGGACACACTAAACCAGTTATCGCCAACGGTTAAGACTTGCTTCAGAAGGATTCATGCCCAGGAGGAACACTATGTCTGTCTTTGAGTTAGAACTTTTCTAATAGGAATCATGAGGGCCATGAGCCATTTGGTCAGACAAACTGCAAATCTGACTTCTTGGCCTTAAATAAACCAATGTACCAGTTCACTTTCCATGATTTTCATCCCTTCAGTAAAAAGAAACCTCAGCTTTGTTGATTTATTCTCCAGCTTTTACCCTTTTTTTCTTTTTTCTTTTTTTTTTTTTGCCTAAAACACCAGCCTTTAAACAGCTACCAGAGAAGCTGAAAAGCACCGAAGTAGCTTCAAAGCAACACCCTCCTCTGTTGGAGGATTCATATTGCTGCTAGAATTAATCATTTGTGGATTTTCAAAATTGCTTAATTACAAACTAAGGCTCCTATCCTGCAAAGACTTACACATGTGCTTCACTTCATGCAGTGTGAGTAACTCCAGCAAAGTTAAAGGAACTACTTACAGTACATAAAGTTTAAGCAGATTGTGGATAATTTTTAGGATTGGGACTATAATTATTAGTATTATCATTATCATTATTTTGCTTCAAGCAAAGTAGACAGTGACTTTTTTGCCTTCTAAATTTTTATAGTCATTATGCAGACTGAAAAAAAACAGATAATCTGGGCCTTATTGTACAAAACGTGTGTTGTGTCCACAATTGTGTACAGAATTTTTCTTCATTAATTTTGTTTTAAATTAATAAAAATGATTTGTGAAATATTAAACAGTCCTCTTATATATAAGTATTTGATTATTTTTTCCAGTGGGGCAAAAGGTGGTAGCATCTCTCATCTTTTTGCTAGCCCAAGAGACAAGATTAGCACTTGTTTGTGCCACCCAGATAAGAGACCATATATAGTAACAACCGGCTTGGCTACAGAGGACTAAATTAGATGGATAGCAGCTGTTTCTCTGCTCAGTGGGAGCTAGAGAAGATCAACACAGACTATCCCACAAGAGTAGGTGTCAGAGTGCATTGCTGCCTCTTTGGTTTAAATTTGTGATTGAATTTAGTCATCATAGAAGCAAGGAACTTGAAGCCAGATCCAGAGAGTATTTAAGCACCAACATGTTAGACTGTACAACACCTATCTTTTAGTGCCTGTCACCTGGAGTGGAATCCAAAACCCTATCTTAAAGCACCTATTTCTCCTCTGTGGTGTTTAGGGGGAATTAAATGCCATAGAGTGCAATCCAAACCAACTCCCAGAGGCTAAACAGGGAGCTACCTAAACTTAGAACATGTAAGGTCTACATATATGTCACGTTTACATTGGTAATATCTGTTTTTACACTGGTGGAAAAAAGAAGTGGATGTACATCATACATTGCTATGCTGGGGTAACTCACCTGAATCTAGTATGGAACTAACCTGGGAAAATCAAGGTAAAAATACATTGGTGTCAGTTACCTCACTGTAAGTGATGTGTTTCCAACACTATCCTGGAGTAGCCATTTGCTTAAGGTACATGAGCTCTTACCTGCTTCCCAGCCACCTAGTAGAGAGACTCTGTAATAGCACCTATATTAAGCAGCAACCTTGAAATGCTTGGTCATCTGCCTGCTACAAATCCTGAAGTAATTTACATCAATCTACAAAATACTAATATAAATGTTCCAGCTGCCTAGACCTATCTGGTAGGAAACAGTGGCGATGCAGGCAAGTCTACAATCAGGCATCTTACTCAGAGCTTCAGGAAGATACCTCCATGTACTTGGGATCTACAGCTGGGAATCTTTTTTCTGAAAGTAAGTGAAAAACTAAGCAGGGCTCACTGAAAAAAGTATGGCCAAGGGAGGAGGTTAGAGTACTCATCCAGGAAGTAGAAGACAGTTTCAGTTCTTGTGTATGAGGGTATCTAATCCACTTCACCTCCAGGACTGTGCTCTTACCACTTGCCTGTACTCTCATAACCACATCTCTTTTGCTGAAGCTGAGACAGTGCAGAAAAGAATTCAGATTTCATTTGGACAGAGGATGTAGGAGTAAGAATATAACAATACAGCCTAATGGTCAGGGCCTTTGCCTAAGATGAGGAGATTGGGTCCTAGTCCCTACTTCCCAAACTGTTCATCTCTTTTATATATTTTGTGCTTAAAATAAAATATGAAACTCTCGGTCCTTTGAATGCCTGCCAGACTCAGTCTCAGGGGGTGAGGCAGGAAGAATGCCTGCTTCTGGATCCCAGTCAGCCTTGTGGGTGAGCTAAGGACATAGTCTCAGCCCTGTTAGGAAGGGGATTTTGGACATGGACCTTGAGAATACTAAGGACATAAACTTGTGCCTGTAGGTTTGAGAGTGTGAAGCAGCTGGGATGGGGTACAAAGTTTTTGTACAAAGAGTCTAAAATTCCATCTAAATCCCACTTTAGGCACCTACATAATGTCTTGGACGTGCCTTGCGTTGCATCCCAGCAATGGAAAAAAAAGAAAAAGGTAGCTGTTTTCTGAGCCAAGCACCATGTGAGCTAAGCCAGTCAGAGAAGTGAGTCACATGATGGCCAACTGCTTGTGCCTCTCTCCTACTGGGTGCTCATTTCCAACACCTTGCCTTTTTCTGAACCAATCCTGTTTTGGTTTTCTGATGCATGCAGCTGGGTGGGGATTAGTGCTTGCCCTGGACAAGCACATTCACTTTCACTTTGGGTACTTAGCTAAGCTTTGAAATTGTCTTCAAGGGTGAAAGACCAGCTTATTGTGCCACCTGAGTCCATCTTGTCTCAAGACATTAGTACCTCAGGCTTAGAGTTCTCAAGTACTTATCTGTGTCACATAAGAGATTTATATAATAGTTGCTGGAATCCAAACAGTCAAAGAAATTTTTCTTATAACATATTGTGCAACATTGTCCTGGCACAAGCATGTGGGTTGTCATCAAATCACAGGAAACACATTTTTCAAGCTATGATAAAACAAAACCCCTGCAGATTTGTTGGTTTTTGCAATCATTAAGTATGAGTGTTTTTGGATGCTGAAGTCCCCAGATCAGCCAGCTATGCTATCAGAGGCCTTCAAATAAGTCCTGTACCTTCAGAGAGCATCAAGGGATGACAGTTTACTTGCTTGTGCTTTTCAGCCCCTCATGAAAAATAATGGCTGCCAGATCTGCCAAATTCTTTCTAGTGGCTTTGTTGTTTAGACTGCTGTATTACCATGATGTGTTTTAAAGGCACACTCCTTCATTAAAGTTGCTTATGATCTCAAATTAGACTTAATCCAAGACTCCTAAATTGCAATCACTACTTGGCTCCAAACATTTGCTTTCAGAACACTACCAGGCCTGTAGCTATACATTATTTGACATTGCACATGAAGTTTAAAACTGGACCCTTATTGCGCCTGTGAATCAAGCTCTTTGATTCATGAACATATACACTCTTATTAAAAAATTGTTGTCCCGGGTTCCTTATTTAAAAAAAAAAAAACCATGTTCACGTCTTAAAATGATTAAATACACAGTACTCTGATGTTTTGGAAGTAAGAGAAGTCCAGATGCTATATATTATTCTGTAGTAATCCATTAAAGCATTGAGGTTACAATGACAAAATACATTTCAGTATTTCAAACTTTGCTTTGCAAAACAGAGCTAAAACTTGGATTAAAAAAAATTAAAAAGTAAAAATAAAAGCTAACAATTGCTTCCTAACAAATTAAAACAAACACTGGGGATTACCCAAAAAGCCACCTTAATGCATGTTCAGAGCCAAGTTTTGCCTATACTGAATTCATCCAGCACCAATCACCATGGAAAGCAGCCCTTTGAAATCAGTGGGGTCATTATAATTCCCTTTGAAATCAATGAGTTGTGTAGGATATATATCAATCCAAAATTAGGTGACCATTTGTTTCACTTTTTAAGACTCAAAGGGTGCATCTACTTGTGTACTTTAATGTGCAATAGCCTATTTTACTACACATTAAAGTGTCTCATCAAAAACCATGCTAATATGCTAATGCACAGTAAAAATAAGTTACTGCGCTTTAAGTATCACTAAAAAAGCATGTGCATTTAAAAAAGGCAGCCTAATCTGCATTTAATATCTCACATTAGAGGTACTAAATTTAATGCTCAGTAGCAGAAGCGCATTAATGAACATGGAGGTGCACCCAAAATGCCTGTAATTCCATAATAGTAAAGAGAGCTATGCTTGCCTGCTGAATCTGCTGAAATTTTTTTTTTTTTTAAATAACACAGAACTATGATCAACTGCAGTTAGCATAAAACAGTGATTCTCAACCAGTGTTCCAAGTCGCTCTGGGTGCCTTGAGATCCTTTCAAGGATGGTGTAACCTGGGTGGTACTCCAAAAGGTACCCCCTCTCCAATTGAAGGGATCAGAGCAGGTGCACAAGCGCCGTGGGAGGTGTAGGGACTCTTCTCCCCCTATAGAGCAGAGCCAGACCACCACTGGGGACTTAACCATATACCTTTTAATGAGGAAACAATACTGGCTGCTAGGGGTCTTGACCTTCCTGGAGCCCCGGCCTCACGGCATGCTGCCTGGTCTCTGATTGGAGGAGCTGGAAGCCGAGCTGGGAACTCCTCAGGTCACTGCTCAGATCCTTGCTGAAGCGGGAAGCCTCTCCTGCTGGCCACAGCCTCTCGTAGCCTCTGGTAGGGGATCCTGGAGCCCAGCAGGGAGCCTCTCCTGCTGGCCACACGCCGTGCTGCTGAGGGTCCAACTGCTGCCTGCAGGTCCCACTCCTTCAGGCTCTTCTGGGGCAACTGCTTCTGCACCACTGGCTCAGCTCTTTGAAGCTCCTTCCTCATGGTCCCTTATTGGTCTCTTCCCTGAGTCAGCCACGCTGCCCCTTTTATCCCCCTCCAGGTGACCCAAGGGGCCAATCAGGGGACATGGAGGGTGAGTCTCTGGGGCCTGATTGGTGAGGAAAGGGAATCCCAAGTCCTCCAATCTTCTTTTACCCCTTCAAAACTCCTGGGCTAGGTCACTGCCAGCTAGCCTGTCACAATGGCATGGGGTGCCACACAATATTGCCATCATTAGATGTGCAGGCATGATTCACAGTATAAACCCAGAGATTTGAAATGGGAATCCACAAGAGTTAAAACAATTATGATCTGTTGGGCCATTCAGAGTTCTTGGAAACAGAAGAATCACTCTGTTACTTTTTTGCAGTCAAAAACATAGTGAAAACTTAAAAGTTGGCATTTTCTGGGGGATGCCTTGAGTCTATAAAGGTTGAGAACCACAGGCACTAGAGTAATATCTCTCGCAGTTATTAGGCTTGTGTTACTTTGGAGTGGTGCCAAGGTGGTGAAAATAACATTATTGTTATTACTGTGGTACCAGGATTTTACTACACATGTTGCAGATATGTATGAAGACAAAATCCCTATTACAAAACCAGACAGTCTAGCTAAGAAAATACTGTTACAGCCTTCTTTTCAATCTCTCTCTCCTATCTGTACATGTTCTTCAGATTCTGCCCTGTATTATACATGTGCAGCTCTGTCAAGTGGAGTTACTTGTACATGGACCTCTGATGACAGTACTTCAATCCTAAGTGTGTAATGCATAAATATTGACAAATCGGTCTGTGGCAAGAGAACGAGGACATAGTCAAAGAATAAGCTGTAATTTATGTACCTTTTGCCCTGGTAACTTGAAAGCAGATTTGTAGTTAAACCTCTAGTTCATTCACAGAATATTTAGTACAGCTAAGTATGTGAACAAATTCTTGGTGCACCCAGTCTAGGTCTAGGCAGCTTGATTTAAGTCACCTAGACCTAGATTGGGAGTGACACGTACAGCAGTTCAGCACTGCTGGGAGCAGTGCATGAAGCCGTTGGCCATGACAAAAGTGGGCATGGGCAGCCTGATGTAAGTAACCTGGGGTTGGGAAGAGGGGCCGGTGAGTCTGTGGGGGTGGGGGAGCTGGTGGGAATAGTGTAGTCATGGTTGTGGGGGTGGGGAGGGACAAGGAATAGCACTGTCCTGGGGCTGAGGCAAGCAGCTGGGCTTTCCCAGCTCCAGGACTGTATTGTGAATGCATGAAGGTATTGGTGAAGCTAGGTTAACCCTTTTCTAGATCTGGTTAACCATTTCTTGATCTAAGTTAGCGCACCTCCTGTGCACATCTGTGCTTACCTAGATCAGGCATGCCATTTTTTTGGCTGAATTAAACCCTCTGAACACCTGCATGATTAGACTTTTAGATCAATCTAACCCTGGTTAGGTTGATCAAAATGTAACACTTGAACATACCCTAGGAGAGATGAAGAAAACATTACAACTATACATACGATAAGGCTGTGCAAAACAACATGATTTTGTTTCAACTTCCATTCACCATTTCGATGGGACAGTGTTTCATTTCGAGTTTCATTTAGTTTTGAAGCACTGTTCTGTTTTGTTTTGTCGAAGCTGTTTCACTGTTTTGACAATGCTTTGACGTTTCACCCACAGGCTATAATGGGGAAGCACTAAACTGCCTCTAACTTTAGCATTTTATGGCAGATTTGGACGACAGAAGCAGGGCTGGTAGCCCTTTCTGAGGGCGTGAAGCCTGCCCAGTTTCACCGAGATAGGTGCAGGGGTTTCTGGAAAACTGCACCTCAAAGTCTTGAAAGCAAAACTCATGACACTTGTAAGTGTGAATGCACAGGGGGATGAAAACAGTAGGCAAGATAGCTCCTGCTACATCCCCTTTCCCCACCCTCACCCCCACCCCAGCCAGTCCCTCACCCCCTGATACTTACCTTTACATTTACACTGATTGGCTTTCTTGGCTGCATTGCTTCCATCCAGGAACAGATTGATCCTCGGTCCTGGCATTTCCTGGGGCTGCCGCACCACCAGCAGTCCTACCAGGCCTCCTGACCCTGGCAGAGTGCAGTTTTAGTGGTCATGCCCAGGACCTGGGGTCTCCTCTTTCCCCATAGCCTCAGCCCGTACCTCCAAGTTCGTCCTGGCACGGGAGCTCAGCAGGGACATGTTCTTTCCCTGCTGGGTGGTGATGCAGTGAGTGCCACCTCCAGCTCTGAGAACGGGGCATGAAGTGGTTTTTAAAAAATGAAAAAAGGAAATAGGTGCAGATGGAGTGAAGAGGGTGGCATTCACTCCATTTGCATGTGGAGCTTGGGGAACCCCAGCAGCGGGAGGTTCACCTTCAGGAACACCAGATGCTCCACCAAACCAGGATCCAAGGAAGTATGGTGGGGTGTCACTACATTACCAGAAATGCTGAACACTCTCTCACTTGGAACACTAGTCGGTGAACAGGACAGGTGTTCCCAGGCAACTGTGGCCAGATCTGGCTGCAGCTGGCCCAGCAGGCCAAGAAGTTGCACAGCAGTGGCTCCACGTCCTCGGTGAGATAGGCAGCCACCAAGGCCTGAGCATTACCTGCCTGATGGTGGGGTCTGGTGCCTCTGGACCCCACCATGGAAGCCATGCCCTTGGTCCACATTGGCAGCACCTGTGGTGGAGGAGGAGACTGGCTGGTGGATGGTGTGCTGGCATGAGACAGTGGATTCCCCCTCTTCCACATCCTTCCACCTCTGCCATTCTGCCTCCTTGACTCTCTTCACCAACACCTCCATCCACTGGTTCAGGCTTTTCCTGCTGCATATACTGCCCTTCACCCTCAGGTCACACATGGTGACCAGCATGTAGACCATGCTGAACTGCAAGTGATCAAGGCCTCCTTCAGCCGCCTCACCAATGCTTGCATGTCTGGTGATGATGGTTTGCCCCAGCCAGGAATATTGATCCCCTAGAAATGTTCCATTTGGCTCTGAAGTTCCCTCACTACAGGGATCACCTGGCTAAGGAGGCCATCGCTAGTGCTGAGGGTCTCCATGGCCTCGAGGAAGGGCTTGAAGACCACCAAAATCTGGGAGATGGTATCCCACTCAGCTCTGTTAAGGGGGCCACTGATCCCAATCTCCCTCAGCAAGGCCATCTCATGGATGGCCTTCTGTTGTTCCACCAGCCTCTTGAGCATCAGGTATGTGGAGTTCCACCAAGTCTCCACATCCTGCATGATTTTGTGCTGCGGGATGTTCAGCTCTGCCTGTTTGTCCCACAGCATCTTGTCCCCCTTGATGCTCCAGTGGAACTAGCCTGCCACCTTCCTGCATTTGGAAATGAGCTTGCTGGTGGTGCTGGCATCATCACCAGTAATCCTGTCCCCCTCTAAGGTGTCCCTAACAATGAGGCGGAACTTATGTGCCACACAGCGGATGCAAACAAAGTTGACATCACAGACCCCCTTGACCACATTGGCCCCGTTGTCGGTGACCATGAACCCATGGGTGAGCTTGCCTTGCCCAACGAGCCACTCCTTCACCAAGCGGTTCATGGCCCACATGATCTCTGTTGCCGTGTGGGACTCAGCCATCACCTTGGCTTGAAGGAGAGCCCACTGATAGCCTGACTGGTCACACCAGTGTCCTATGAGGGAGAGGTAGGCGTGATTGCCACCCCAGCTGCTCCAGGTGTCTGAGGTGAAATGTAAGGCCACCTGTGCACCTGCCTTGCACAGCTCCTCCCTCAAGTACTCCCTGCATGCCTCATACAGGGAGGGGACACCGTCCTGCTGTGTAAGGATGGGGCCACAAGCGTCATGAGCCACCTGAACCCCAGCTGCTCAACCAAGGAGAAGGGCAGGCCATCCACAGCAAGCATCTCCCCAATGCTCTGGGTGATCTTGCTCACCCTTGCAACATGCCCCCCTTTCTGTCTGCCTTTCCCCCACTGTTTTGGGGGAATGGGGGCTTTGGATCAAGAGGGGGACTTCCCTTTGGGCACACTCCCACTGGTGGCAGGCTGGGGGGGAGCAATGGCAAGGGGGTGGTGCCTGTGGAGATGCATAAGCATCCCTGTGGTGCTCATGTGTTTCGTTCCCTTGCTCTGTCTGGTTTGGGCTCAGCAGTGCAAGCAGATAGCATACATGGGATCATCTGCCAGCTCAAAATGATCTCAGACCAACTATCTGCTCACTCCTGGAGTGCGGGTGCATGTGTGGGTGCTGAAATGTCCCCCTCCTCAGCAGGCAGAGGCATAGCAGCAGGAGGAGCGGACTCAGCTGAGCTGCTTACCTCCACAACCTCTACCTCAGCCTCCTCTGAAGTGCCTTCTGGGGAAGGAGACCTAGCTCTAGGGGAAACTTGAGGGGTGTGGAGCACAAACTCAGGTGATTCCTCCTCCTTCCCCAGAATTTCCCTTGCTATGGCACTCAGATCCAGATCCAGATCCAGATCCAGCTCTTCCTCTGGCACTGGAAAGCTCAGCATGGGAAGTGAAATGGAGTGGAGGAGACTGTCATGCTGGTGATGCTGGAGAGGATGCAGACTCAGGCAGAGGCAGTGGCACTGCAACTGCTCCCCTCTTCTTGCTGCCTATAGAACTAATGGAAGCCCCATACTTGCTTGTTGTAGCAAAAAGGCTGCATCTCAGTTTGAGGTGTGGGGGGACTTACAGCTCTCCCTCTATCCCCCCCTTCTGCCCTTCCCTGAAGGCTTGCCAGCTGCCTTTCCAGCACACTTCATGGTGTGTTTCATAGTGTCTTGCCTTGCCTTGGTGTGCTGGAAAATCTGTCTCTTCTTCTGTAATGTTATCTCATTTATGTAATAAATGTAAATAAGATAATTGTATGTATGTGTATTTATGTTTGTATGTATGTATTTATGTAATAAATAAAATAAAAGTATATAAATGTATGTCTGTGTTTTGCTATATAAATTCTATATTACAATATGCAATATAATTATGATGTGCTTCCCTGCACAGTGAATAGAATGCACACCGTGGGAGAAAGCTCAGATTTGAAAAGAACCAAAATAGACTAACAAAAACAAAAAGAGGATTTTGGGGGAGGTATATGTGCGGGCCGACTCCCAATCCTGCCTGGATCGCCATGTGCGAGCTCTCTCCCGATCCCATCTGGGTCACCATGTGCGAGCCGGGGCGAGCCGGAGGCCCGTCTTTGTGCACACAGGCTGTGGCCGGCAGCCCGGGGACCCCGGGGCGGAGAAAACACCGGGGGCGGAATCG
>NW_005841834.1:6352202-6354821 GCF_000455745.1 Alligator sinensis
CTATAATGCAAAAGAAATGCACTATGCAAAGAAAGCTACAGAACTGGCGGGAAAAGCTCCTGCATGTGGGTTCTCTGTTGCAGCAGAACACTCCACTGTGCAAAAGAGCTGCAATTTGGCGGGAACATGATTTAGCGATGCCGAAGCACACTCAAACAAAAAAACCCCACAACTTTCGGTTGTGACAGTATAAATTAAAAGGAATCAATGAATATAATAATAAAATAAAAGGGTATAGAAAGAAATCAAAAGGTATTGCTGAATCCCACTTGCTAGGCTAGGAAGTAGGAAATGAATGGTAGCCTTTGTTATCTGATGCTGCTGAGCTGCTGGAAGACAGCTCAGTAACTGACCCCAAGGCAGAAAGCAGCCCAGTTCAAATAATGCTGCTTATTATGCTGTTTTTCCATCCCTCCCCTAGAGCACTGAGATTGGAAGGGACCTCGGGGAAGGATCACAGTCACTGGCCAGCTACATAGTCAATATCAGAATAGTCCTTCCCCCCTCTTCCCTTTCCCTCTCCTTACTTTCTGTTTCCCTGCAGGCAAGCCCAGCTTCAGCTTCAAAATTCAAAATGTTTCGAAAGTTTCAAAATGTTTTGACTGCCCCTCATTTCATTTTGAGTCTGTTTTGAAGCCCTTTGTTTCATTTTGATTTCGCTGTTTTGAGCTTGAAACAAATAAAAAAAGCTTTGAAACGAAACAGCCAGCAAAATTTCGCACAGCCCTAATGTACAGTTCTTCCATTTTTATTATTATATGAGATCTTAATAAATCTCATTCAGAAAGAAAGAAAAATTCATGCAGACTAAGAAGGATAAAAGGAAACTTTTTTGTTATAATTTTCTTCATTTCTATTTCTATTTTTTTTTCTTTTTAGTAAACCTTAGTTCTTGTGAATTGGGCCAGACTGACAGCCAGAGAAGCTTGAGGAGGGGGAAATAATTCTGTTCACACTTCAAGTATTTACATTCACAACTCAAAGGTTTGAGCTAGCTATTTTTAGGTGAAAAGGGCACCTATATCAAATGATCTTTAAAAACCATTGCAACATAAGTTGATTCACAGTTTACAGTTATAAATCTGAATATTCTCATTGCAATATGTACATTGTGCAAAATAGCATATAGATGAGAGAGGGTGGAAAGGGATCAACTGTTTTTTTTCCCAAATTTTTCATAAACAGTCACTTTTATCTTGAATTTTTGAAAAATTCTAACCAACTCAAAAAAACAACCACATCATTATTCATCTCTCTTTTACCTCGAACCAATGCAATAATTTTGTTGGGAAAAAGTAACTATGAGCATCGTTTGTCTTTTTTAATGCATTTAAAATATTGCTGGTGGCTAGTCCCTTATGACTGCCCTTTGATACTGTACAAAATCAGACACAAAGGCAGTGATCCCTCTCTGTTCTGTGGCTTGCTGCATCTGCAAAGGAAGCCCAAAACTGCATTCACTTATTTATTTCACTGTCAACTTACTTCTAGGTTAAATATAATATAACATGAAATCTGCAGATAATACTAAATTGGGAGGTGTTGTGGGGACCACAGAGGCAGGAAAAATGGTGCATAGAGATCTAGAGAGATAAGAAATATGTTGAGAACATAAAATGTGATTCAATAAGAAAAATTTAAGGTAATAAATCTACGGAAAACAATTCTAAAATAATGATCTCTAGGGGAAGAGGAGGAAGGAAGGATTGCCCAGCAATTTGGGCATTAATTTGAGGCTCAAGAAATCCATTTTCATTTTCTGGCTTTGCCACACTCTCCTTGGGCAGGTCATAGGCCCAAGTACCAAAAAAGAACTCAGGGTTTGTCTGCCGTGTTGAATGTTGCAGTGCCCAATTTGGAGGAGCTCGCAATCTCATAGTGGACCCCACAGCCCTGAGTTAAGTGCCTAGGCTTACTCAACTGAAATGCATCTTAAATCCTGTCCCTCTTGAGAAATTGCACACTTTATATAATGCAACCAAGAGGCACCTCCTTTCACTCAGGATTTACAACCTAAAAATCTTCTCCTGAAGTAAAGTGCCCACTAGGGGGTGTGTGAAGCGGGCCATATTTGATCCAGATTCAGATTCAGATTCAGCCTGATTCAGGGGACAGCGATTCAATTTGCTGATTTGGATCACTGTCCCGATTCGATTCAGCCGAATCCGAATCTGAAGATTCAATGCTGATCCGGAGAATCAGCAATTTGGCCTTAGACACAGCTTTAAATGTTTTTTCTACATACCTTAAGGTACTAGGCATGGCTCGTGAATGCTGAGATGGTGGTGTGGATGGAGTGTCCCATAGGAGCGTGGGAGGCTCCCCCACATGCTTGGCAATGGACCCAGAAGTGGACCAGATGTAGTTCTGGTCTATTTCCAGGTCCAACATAGAGTGCACTGGGGACCTCCCCCTCCCCCATACCTCCTCAGCTCAGTGATCAGCCATGGGGGGGACCCCAGGTAACTCCCCCAACCCAGGAGGCACCAATCGCTGAGCTGGGGGTGGGGGGAGAGTCCCCGCGTGTGCTTTGCGGTGGACCTGGAAGTGGACCAGAAGTACTTCTGGTCCACTTCTGGGTCCACCACTGATCATGCTGGGGATCCCCCCCCCCCCGCC
>NW_005841834.1:6354852-6368693 GCF_000455745.1 Alligator sinensis
TCCCATGGGACGCTCCATCTGCCCCACCATCTTAGCATTCACAAGCTGCCTGGTACCTTGAGGTATGTAGAAAAAACATTTAAACCTGTGTCTATGTCTGAATCATTGAATCTCTCTGAATCAATTTGGAAGGTTCTGATTCAATTCAGAAAGATTAAAGGGTCTCCTGATTCAATTTGGATTTGGAGATTCAGCTGCCAAATCAGGCCGAATCTTCGCCAAATCGAATCGGCAACCAAAGCTTCACATAGCCCTAGTGCCTGCAACCTTTTTAAAAAACAGACCAGGACACCATTCTTCTGAAACAGGTTTGCCACTACCAGTCTCCTTCTCAGGAAGTGTCATGTGTTACAGCAATCCCCTGAACCCAACAGACATTCACTATTGAGTCCTGGGGGTTGGGAGACCAAGCTGCAGTTTAGAGCAGCTGCGCGTCTTCGGCCACTCTCCATTAGCCCCACCCTTCCCCCCTCCCAGACCTGGCGGCACTATCTTCAGAATGGGAGGGGAGAAGGGAACAGAAGGATCTCATTCTAGGGCTTGAGGGTGGGGTGGATGGATTGGAGCACCCCGCTCTAGCACCAGTTGGGCAAGCCCCAAAAGAAGGTCCCTCCCCTCCCTTTCTGCCACTCCCATTCTGAAAACAATGCAAAGAGCAGGGCTGGGCTGTGTCAACCCAGCCCTGCTCCTGGCACACCCTGACACAAGTTAATGAAGGTGCTCTGCTTTGAAGTGCTTTCATCTGAACCCTCATGTAATGTTCTGTAAGCACATGGCTATAGAGTGTTTTCAGTGGCTGATTATGTAACAAAATGTCACTTGCATCAGTGCCCTCAGTCACTAGAGAGCACTCATCCACAATGTGGAAAATTAAAGTTTAATCCCCTGCCTCAGGGGATTACAATGGATATCCCCTCCTTTCAGGAGAGCAGCTTCACTACCAGTCCATAGACTAATCTAATTGCCACTCCTTCCTCTAAAAGTTGTTCTGTTGTCCATAAAATAATTAAACATGTGTTGACCCTGAGAGAGAGAAAAAACCAACAGTCAGCATGATTGCATAGGCTAGTTGTTAGGGCCATCACCTGGGAGAAGGAAAACTTGAGTTTCTGTCTAGTTTGTGGACTGTTTCAGCATTTCATTCAATATCCAATAACTGTTTAATGTAAAAAGGCACAAACTATCCTTGGTGTAAGTACTTCCCCAGTACCTAAACTGCATTTAGGCTACATGATCCTTCTTCCTCTCCTTGGCCCAATTAATCTTTAATTGTCTATGTTAAAGTACAATGTCAACAGGTGGGAGAAAGAGTAACAACCAGGCCCTTCATCCTCATTCTAGAGTAGCTTACAGCTAGGTGTTTGGGGTACTATTCTGAGAGATGGGAAAGCTGGGTTTAATTCTCTTTTCTGCCTGGGGACTGTCAAAACCACATCTCACATATCCTGAGTGAATGTTTTGTATTGACTCTCAGATAAAAGAACAGCCATCTTATCAAAGGAAGTAGCAGTTGCTGCATTTTATGTGGAGCCTGATTTTGCTCTGCATATGCACAGTGGATTGAGATTCTTTAGCAAGGTAAGTGTAGTAATGCCTAGCTTATGGGGGGGTATAGCCATGAAATAGGCACAGAGCTGCACTTGATAGAAACTCAAGTAATTCTGGGCATGTGCACAAGCAGAATTTTAGGTACTTAGGGAACTTTAATGTTGAAGACTGAGGGATGTATGTATTTCAGGAGTCTCCAATGTTAAGTCCCAGCTAAACTGAGACTTTGAGAATTGCAATTTTGTATTTAGTCCCTAAAGTGTAAGAATACATTTTCTGTGCCAGGCAGTGGAGCCCTCAAAAATACTGTACTGCTCTGCATGAGCTTCCTATTGAATTAGAAAACAATGTGGCCACCTTGAGCAGGCTAATTAGAACCTTGATGTCAGCTGGCCAGATGCTCCTTAGCATAAATGCTGCTTACACTGTACGTTTGTGATGCAGATGTGGTTGTAGTGTCACTTGGGGGCTTAAGTCCCTTTTTGGAGCTGTTCGTGGCCTTTCTGTTCTCCATTATCCTGTTGGTAACACAGTGTTAGCTGTACTTCCCTTTCTTCAAGGGCCAGTATGAGGATAAACACAAGTCCTGCATCAGTAAATTTAACTTATTTGCTTCCCATTATATGGTTTGGTTTAAGGAAGGATGCTCCAGATATTAAGCTACCCGCCTTGGTCTTAGGATACTTGCATTAATCTAATTTGTAGTCATAGATTTCTTGCATCTTAAGGCAGGTTCATTTTTCTATGCCTTACTTTCCCTTGTGTACAATGGGAATAACAATACTTCCTTGCTGGGGAGTTGTAAAGATAAATACATTAAAGATCATGAGACACTGAGAGACAGTGATTGGAGCTATATCTATACCTCAGACAGATGGACCTTGAAATCCAGTTATCTGTGCTGATGGGTATCTCTAGCTATGCAGCAGTTCTCCAGAAGGATATGAAAAAGACAACAAAGAAGTGAACTACACAGATCTCAGCATTCATAATATTTTATATTTCACTGTATGTGCCTATACATGGCATTAATGCAGCACAATAAACTCCGGTGAACTTCACACCAGAGTTTATTGCTCCTGGGTGCACTGTTTACATGTGTACCCAGGACTGCAGCAAGTTGAGCTGAGATGTCACAGCCCTAGCTGGCAAGGGACCCAGGAAGTCAGCCTGCCATCCCAGAGCTACTCCCCTTGGCTCAACCTGCTGTGAAGGGGCTGGCTGGAGCATGAGGGTGCTATAGCATGGGGCTAGCTGGCAGGCAGTCCCTGCACTGTAGCATCCCATGTCCCAGCCAGCACCAGTCACCATCTACACATGTGTTGCTGTGGAGTAAATAACTTCACCATAGGTTAGTTCTTATGTTGGGCAGTACTATCCTAATGAGGAGTTAAGTAGTTTACTCTGGCCTAATAAGGGCGCATGTGTAGATAGTGCCACTTTACTGCAGAGCTAATTAGTCAACTCAGTAAAGCTTCTTGTGTATATGCACCCACTGTGAGCTTACTAAATTTTCTTTGCTTACTATCTTAAGCACAAACCCTACTGTATTAAGATGAGATATCCATTAACAAGTACCATTAACTTAGGTACTCAGTTGGTCTACACATTCATTAATGCACAGTGGTTACTGTGCATTTAATTTACTAGATGTATAATCAAGTACTAAATAAATGAGCCTTAAGTGGAGTTACTGAGCAGTGGCATTGGTGAACACCTTTTAAGTGATACTACTGTTCAGAGCTTAATAATACTGCATAGTAGCATATTAGCACTGTTAGCACTGTGACACGCTACTGTGCAGTATTATTAGGCTACTGTGCAGTTAGCGTCTCATGTAGACATGCCCAGTTTTGACAAAGCAGGCAATTAGAGTTCTAGAGCAGTCATTTCTTCTAGGCTGGGGTTCATAGGCTACGGAAGGCTGGGGCTAAGAGGGCTTGGCCCCCCCTCCTCCCCCCCCAAATGCAGGCAGCCTGAGTGCGGGCTTCAGGCAGCTGCAGCAGGGTGGGGAAGGGGCACGCACAGGCACAGACGAGCAACTGGAGCCTGCAGGTGGCCAGGAACCTAGCTCAGCTGTGTGCAGAGCAGTGCCCAGATGAGCAGATAAATGTGTGGATGGGAAGGTGTGCTGGGGAGGGAAGGGGTGTGGGGGTGCAGATCGAGGCCTCCATAGGGGGTGGGGTGAATGAGGCCCTGGGGCAGGTTGTGGGATGCTCACTGCCTGGGTGGCTCATCCAGGGAGGGCAGTCCTGCTGCTGCTGCCCACAACTCTGGGGCAGGCATAGGTGGCACATGCCCGCCCAATCTGTGCTGTGTGCAGGGTGGAGGCAACTGCCACTGTGGGCTGTGCTCTTCACTCTTCTGTCGGTGCCCTGGCAGCTGCGTGATGCCATGTGACTCCCACCACCAGGCAGGCAGTGCAGCCAGCGCACAGGAGGCACATGGTGTTGCATGGCTATCAGGGCACTGGCAGCAGGGTGCAGAGCACAGCTCACAGTGGCAACCACCTCTGCCCTGCACACACATCGGGGGGGACGTGCCCCCTGTGCCTGTCTTGGGTGTACGCAAAGCAACAGGAGCCTCCCCCCATGCCACTGAATGAGCCATCCAGGCTCCGAGCCTCCCATGATCTGCCCCAGCCCCGGGGCCCCATTCACCTCTGCCCCTGTCTTTGCCCCACTCCCTCACTCACCATAGGGGGCCTCAATTTGCCCCCATGTCCCTTCCCCACAACTGAATTACTTGCTGGGGAGGGGGTGCGTGCATGCTTCTACTTACACACTCAGCCCCCCAAATCATATTTTCTTCCTCCGCCTATGCTGGGGTTTCTATTTCACAAACCGGTACCCATCTTTTAGTCTGAATGATTTTGATTCAGGAGGTAAGTCTATTTTTTCATTGGTTGTATCATGTGACTAAAACGATTTGCTTGTGTATGATGTTTTTTATTTTTATTTTTTGTCAAAGAGCTCAAAGATCTTTATCTTCCAAGCAACTTGGATAGTTGTTCTTAACCGAAGCAAACAAGGAATAAGCTCAGGCAGCTAACTGTTGGAAAGTTTAAGTTCAATGGCAAAGTCACAGGGACCGCAAACTAGATCTGTGGGCAGGGGCTATTACCATGATCCTGTTTGTTTTTTAGTGTGTCTGGGCTATTTCAGTAGTTGTACCAATTATTGATCTAAAACGTTGTCCACAGTACAGATCTGAGGATCTTGGCGAATCCATGACTGAAAAGGCAAGAAAATGTCAATAGAAAGCCAACACTGATAAATGAATAAAATGCCACAGTTAGACAAGTCCAACATACACCCAGTAATTTAAAATAAAAGCAAGGGCCTTTCTACATAGATTTGTTTTCATTTCTCTTTATTGTAAAGAAAACTACAAACCACTGTAGGGTTAGAAAAAAATATAAAGGTGACACACTGGGTTATAGTCTGACCACTGGGTTTATTATTTCATGAGCTATATCACCAGCAGGGTACTTAGTTCATGTTTGAGAGTATGCACAAGTAGTTTTATTTATAGAATTAGTACAGTCATTTTCTCCCAGTTTAGAGAAACTAAACAGGTTGAGCTTGAAATTTGGCACTCTAATTTTACATAGCATTTGAGCAGGTTTGGAACAAAACCTTTCCTTATTTTCTGTAGATTTAAATGAAACTGTCTATTGTTTATTTTACCCTGAGCAACCCTTAGCAAGCAGTGAACCTGAGGAGGAAAAGGAAAATTTTCTTTCAAATCAGGGTATTAGGCAAATAATGCTGTGAGGACTTGACAGTTTTAATAGTTATGAACCCAACCAGCTTGGAAAGATGGATAGGGCTCTATGAAAGGGTTCTCATGCTGCCACTAAGATCAGTGCCAACAAGTCACTACTTTAGTAGCTAGGACTGCCCATATTCACAAGACTACTAAACTGATTGTGACTGTGACTGTAGTGAATTAGTATTAAGTGGTAACAGAAAACGGAGACCAGTGAATTCAATAAATGTACTCAGCACATATATGAAATGATGTGGTATATGGAATAAGATACCTAACACAGCCACAGTACAGTGTTCTTCAAACACTTGGCATTAAATTAGTTGATCAGATGAGATGGACAGGACACGCAAGCTATTCCTTTTGCTTCTTAGAAGCACTATCACATGTTATTGATAAATTCTAACACAGAGAAAATGGGTACTCTCAAATAAAATAATTGTTGTTGGTAAATATGAGAGAGGCAAAGAGTTTAACAACATGATGCTTCCTTGCAAGCTTTTCCAAATGGGTTCTATACACTAGTGTTATAGTAAAAGTAGTGCTGTTATGTGAATGTGTAATTAAGTTAGCGAGGTTTTTAATCAAAGATGGGCCAAAACTCCATGGTCAAGTACATAATTTGAATTTGGAGGATATTTGGATTTGAGTCCCAGATTTAAAACTGGACCACAATTTTGATTTTAAATTAGTTCTGAAACTGGAACAGACCTGTTTGCCAATTCTTTAGAAACAGTGGAAATTTTTCAATATTTCCACAAATAGAAGCCAAAAGCTCACAAGTTGCAGTGCCATTGAATCAGACCACAAAACCTCATTATGAATCAGCTTTATACCTTATTTAAATGAACTTCATGTACACTCCCACCTCAGAATTGGTTTCTTAGCTGTTCTGTTGCTCTGTATTTCAGAAAGCAACTTTTATAATGGTGTGTTATCCCTTTGCATAATGTTGAGCTCATCAGTTCAAATCATTTTAAAGAAATAAAAATCTCATTGGTAATTAGTTTCTCATCTGGACTCTAAAACCATCTGTCCAGAAGGATTATCACCAGGAAACTGGAGGCTTAGAAATCCAATGTACTTGTGCACTTTAGAACGAATACCACAAACGTTCAGTGGAAAGCCACTGTCTAAAAATTAAACCTCTGTGTCTTGTTGAACAGTCTGTTTTTTCCAGCATGTTTTCAGAATTACTAGAATGGTTTTAGAAACCTGACCAGAGACAACATTAGTGTTCTAAGTCTTGCCAGAGACCCACACAAGTTTTGAACATCAGACTATATTTGCTACAGATGAAAGAGTAATTAGAAGCCTGTGGAAAATATTAGTATTTGAGCTGGAAATTTTCCTGCACATTTCAGGTACTGTATTCATCTACATCTCAGCACAGAAGGAAATGTATTATATAATGCTATGGAAGTATTAAATAGCTCTTGTCTCAGATGTCAATGTTAAAAACATTGGAGCATTTTAGAATATGGATTAAGGCACTGAACACAGTGGGAAGAAGCTAAAATGGCAAGAACGTTAAGGTACCCGCTTACTTCTTTGTAGACACATGTATGAGAAAAAAAGATAAAAAGCAAAGTGATTCCAAAGAGCTGAGGTAAGTTTCTTCTCTCATCACCCAGTGGAGCAGCTCAGGACTTGGACTGCTGAACAGGAAAAGGAAATAAAATTAAACTGTGTTCTCCAGCAAAACAAGCTTCACAAATCCAATAAAAGTCCCAGGAAAAGGTTTTGGCTCAAGGGTTACCATAGCAGTTGTCCAATTTTTTTTATTTTCTATTCTGCATAAAACAATGGAGCAAATATTGAGAGACTATCAGTAAGTACCTAGGAGCCGCATTCAGCTTTATGGAGGCTAACAAGACTGTTTACAGTACAAAAAGGTAAGCATAGGCCCTGCAATATCAGGGAGCTGCCAGGCACAGAGTTTTAAGTTCCCAGCAGAGAAGCTGCCTCAGCCCACTTTTTAAAGTTCCTTAGGTGCTGGGAGCCAGAGACCAGGGAGCCTCTGCCCACCATCTGGGTCTCAGCACCCACGGAGTTTTAAACAGCATGGTTGCAGCCCAGCTGCATGCACATTCTTTAAATGCACATTCTGTGCCAAGACCCATGGTGCAGGGTATGGGAAGCTGGGAAATGCCCTAGCTGCTGCTTCCACACATACCCCAGAAACTTAGAAAAGCAGGTGTGCTGCTGGGGTCACAGCTGCATGCCCACTTCTTAAAGATCTGGGATGTAATAAGCTCCAAGCTGGGGAGATGCTCATTGATGTCCAGCTCATAGCACCCCACTTCCCGCTAGGGGTCAGTAGAGATGCCATGTCTAGGACCCAATGCAACCCCCAGCCCAATCCCACTGATCGGCTAGGATATGGCTTTGTCCTAGACCCTATGGATGCCCCATGCTGTATCCATACACATACCTCAGTATCAGGATCTATCATGAGTCAGCCCCAATATGCTATAAAAATGTACGTTATATGTGGAATATCTTTGTGGAGCATTTGCTATACTACCATGCCATAGATTGCCGTTAATGTGTGGCTGGGTTACTATTTATGACTTGATAATGGTGTCATAAATGTAATGTATGTCAGGGCCCTAAGAGCATATAATGAAAATTACCTCTCACTAGCTTTTTGCACTGCCTTCCAATTAACTTCTGATTCTACTTTAAAGATCTGCTGAAAGCATTGACTGAGGTCATTTCAGAGTCATTAGCTCTTTGATCACTCATGGAGGTTGGGTGAGGTCCCAGATGATTGGAAAAAAGCCAGGGGAGGAAAGAAGGAGGATCTTGAGGATTACAAACCAGTCAGCCTGACCTTGATATCTGGAAAGATCATGGAGCAGGTCCTCAGGGAATCTATTGTGAAGCACCTAGAGGAGAACAAAATGAACAAGAGCAGACAGCATAGACTGACCATGAGCAAGAAATGCCTGACAAACCTGATTTCCTCCTATGATAAAGTGACAAGCTCTATTGATGTGGGGAGAGCAGTGGCTGCAATTTATACCTTAATTTCAGCACGGCTTTTGACACTGTTTTCCATGACACTCTCATTAACAAGCTTAGGAAACACAGACTAGATGAAAGTACTGCAAGGTGGATACATAACTGGTTTGATCATTGTTCTCCATGATAAGTCAGCAATGGCTCAATGGCTAGTTGGGAGGAGGTATCAAGTGGGGTTTCCTAGGGGTCTGTCATAGGTCTAATATTATTCAACATCTTCAATAATGATTTGAACAATGGGATTATATGCACTCTTAGCAAATTTATTTATTTATGTATTTATTCATCAGTGTTGCCAACTCTCATGATTTTGTCACAAGCCTCTGAATGCTTGATACTTTCTCTAGGGTCCTAGGATCTGGAGCTGTGCAATTATCTGAAGATCTCCTAATTTTATTTTGTTTTGTTTTATTTTATTGTTACAAGACAGATGAGAAAAGAAAGAAAAGGTCAAACCTGAAGGCTCTAAAGCAGAGGACAAAGAAAAAGTATTCCATTTTTTTTACTTTAGTTTATAATTAATGAGATTTTTTTAACGCCATGATATTTTGAAGTCTGACACTTGATTTTTAAATGACGGGAACAGGCGATAGTGAGTTAGGTACTTATGTCATAAAAGAGTTTGGCAAGCATTATTGCACCTAAAAGACCTCTGTGTCAAGAATCAGTAGGTTCCTATTGGAAGGAGGAGGAGATTTCTGGCAGAGTTGGAGCCAGAAAAGCTGGGTTCTAGTCAGAGACCATCATGTGACTTGGATTAAGTCACTTTTCTCCTCAGCTTCACTTCTCCCATCTATTCAATTAGGGGGAAATGAGATATTATTGTTATTATACTCTATAATAAGATATATTATATCATGTATAACACTGAAATAATTAACATTTGTGAGGTACTCTGCATTCTTTACAGGTTAAAAACAGCAAAGACCTTATTATGTATTATCTATATTATACATTAATAATATACTTATATGGGATACAACTGGTAGCTGCTATGGTATTTATACCTTTACTGGTAATTAATATATGACCCAAATGTGGGTATTTTGCTGCTCCTACATTTCCATTTTAAACCTTACACTTTTATTTATTTGACTCCCAGAGCTTACAGTAGGTCAGTCAGATGCCCTGATGTTTGTGAGACAATCTTTCTCTTCCAGCTGAATTGCCATAGCTCTAGAGATTGCATAATTGTCTTCTGAATTTCTATGTGAAATGTGGGGGCAATGTAAGTTTCCTCTTAATGCAAAGCAGTTGTCTAGTGATCTCTCAATGAAATAATCAGGGAAGGACACTTATTTCTACACCCTCCCCACCTTCAAATTCAAGGCTGATGGCTATTTGCAGATCATCTACCACAGAATTTATCAAGACAGAAAAGAGAAGTTCTTGTACATGCGCTGCTCAGAACTTAACATCTTGATCTCCTGCCCCATGACTGTCCCACTGTGGATACTGCAAAAGTGTGCATAAGGTAAGTAAAGCCTTTTGCATTTGGTGGATCTTGACTTAGAATTAGATTTTAAAGCCATTGAGACAGATAAATGGTAGCAGTGTTGTAAGTGGCTTGCTTTTCTTTGGTGAGCTTGATCTGAGTATGAGAGAGGATCTGATGAACTAAGGTAAGAGGCTGCATCAGCAACTCTAAATATTGTACAATAATTCACTTTCTGTTGAAGACCAATCCTGAAGCCACTTCTTTCTCTTCCTCTTCACACACAATCCTCACTTCTTCATAAACTGTCATTCTACCTCAATTTTCTCACGAGTAGTTCTCAGTCAAATAATTGTATGCTATTTGTTTTCAAGGAAAATGTGAGGTAAATTGGAAATGTGATCTCAGAGATACGAGGATTTTAAAAAGCAAGCCTCTCTAAAAAAAATCTTTGAAAAGTCCTCTGATGGATTCTAGCTTCTGCTTCCTGCCCCCACTCCTGGGGACATGGCCATGCAGTGCGAGGGGGCTGGTGCACCCAAGCTGCATGCTTCAAATTTCAGTTTTAGTAGAAAAATTAAAATGCTATTTGTCTTTAGTAAGAGCTAATGTTTGATGTATATTACTTTAGACACAAAACTGTTACCTTTGGATTTATCCTCCAAAAGTACATGACCCTACAAGAAACCTGTCAGGGCCTGGTGGAATTTATAAATTCCAGGAGTAAATTGGGTAACTTTGTCAATTCTTACAAGCTGAACCATCTGTATTGTGAAGGAGTTATCAGCTTGTTTCTGTGGCCCCTGCTGCCTATCTTCTTAGGAGCCAGGAATGTCTGACACCCTGGTCATTCAGGAAACTGTGATTTTTGGCTGGTGTTGTGAAGGCTGGGAGTGAGCCGACTTTCCAAGCTGTCATGAATAGGTGTGCTCCTACGTTACAAACTACTCTGACAAATTTTCTCTGGATTGCAGTCTCTGAAAGTTTTTCTGCTGCTGTTGAAAGGTGAATAGGGGCAAAACTGGAACTTGAACGTAATGGTTCCAGATTTTCTGAGATTTAAGAGGACTTTTTTTTAATTCTCCAACCTGCTGATTACTTGATTTCCAAACTTTAATTCTACATCTCCCTGGTCTTTGTACTTTTATTTTTATAAATTGTTGTACAGTACACTTCTTGTTTAGTATTTATCTTAACTGTATCTTAATACTTTTTACTTTCATGGGGATTGATATTTAGTTCTAGGTTTGTCAGCAGTGGACATGTAACCACGTTTTATTCTATCTGTATTTTTAAAGAGTTCTGTTGAACTTACTGTGTTATAGTAGAATCATTAGTTGTTCAGAACATCCCAGGAGGTCACACTTGGTCTTCTTCTACATTGCCTCCAAACACAGCTGTCATCAGGTACAGAGTTGCTTTTGTGTAACGCTTCTTCATTCAAAAGTATTTACAGCAACTGTAAAACAAGAAAGTCTTGGTTAGTTCATTGTTTGTGGGGTAGGATTTTGGAAATACAGTTTGGGTTTTAGAAAACATCTAGTCAAGCACAACATTTTCAGTTATTTTCACTCATGTCCTGCAATTGATGATTTCTAGAAGGAAAGCACATAAATCAGGTGACATTTGCTAGAAATGCTTTATTCTTATCAGCTAGGAGTAAGAAAATTTGTGGCCTGATAGTGACAGAATATGGCTTTCCTGGGTTAAACTATACATTTACCTCTGCTACTGGTTTAGAAATACTTTAGAAATACACAGAGGATTTTTAAAAATAAGAGCACAGTGCCTCAGGGAGTACTGCTAGTTTAAATAACACATGAAAAGTATTTATGAGCCTTTTTTTATGAGGTGGTCAAAGCAAAGACCATCCAGCATGTAACATAAGACTGGCTAAAGAAGAAAGGTTTTCAAAACCACATTGGAGAGTTAAGAATGAATGGAATTTTATTTCAGTCTCTATTGCTTATTTAAATTAATGATGTTTTCAGATGGGGCCTAAATGATAATGCAGATCAAGGTGAGTCCTGCCAGAAAGACAGAACGCTAGTTTATTATTCAAAGAATGTTACTGACTAATATTGAAATAATCCTAAATAGATAATGGGTTTAGTGAAAAGAGTTTTTAAAACAGTGACTAAAGAACATCGCAAGTAAACTTTAAATTCACTTGAACTACATGGGTTCATACTTTTATGATGCTTTTGAATAGTACCACGTTCCTTCACTGAAGATCTCCTGATATGTGTGGGAGAAACTGTCCAAGATGATGGAATGAAGTGCAAACTAAATCCTATAATGCCCCATCCCATTTGGTGTCTGAGCATTCTCAGCGGGTGCCTTCCCTGTGGGTCAGTTGCACATTGTAGAAGCAGTTGTGTTAAACTGTACATATGAAAGAAGCTCTGTACAGCAATGAAATTTAGCTACAATAAGTACAAATCCTTGGGATTAAATTATTGGTGTTGTTTTATATACATAAAAAATTCTGGAAGAATGGTAGGTGCCATGTAAGATGCAATGTCTGTGTATAATCTAACAATATAAAAAACAGAGAAAGGTGGGGAAAGGGTAACAACATAAAAGCCAAGTCAAAGACATGACTATTTTGTCTCAAGTTACTTTCATTTTATAAAACATATTTGTTTTTCTTTGTCTACTTAGCCACCTACCTACTCCTCCTCCTCTTCTTAATCTAACCTCTCTTAGCTTCTGATTTTTCAAAATGTCAGAAGCAGTCTGGTGGTTCTTATTAAGGTAGGGGCCCCTACCTGGAATTTCTGGAGATCCTGAGTTCTTTCTGTGCTACTATTCCACCACAGCCTTTCACTTAACCCTCATGCATTTACTCTGGTTCCAACTCTTCCCTTCCCTTCCCAAACTTTTCTCCTCATCTTTTATCCCATTGAAAAAGTGGATTGACTATAGCATTCTGTCCTAGTTTATTAGACATAATGATAGTCCACATAATTAAATTCCACCCCATTTACTAGCCAGATTTGTCAAGCTTGGGTGTATAAGTTTGGGCATCTCTACATACTTATCAACCTAAATAAACAGCCTGACATTTGGAGGTGCTGCATACCCAAAGCTCCCAGGGACTTCTAAAACTAATGCTAAAGCAGGTAGCAAACTAACTGCTAAGTAGACTAATTTACTGCACAGTAAGTGCCTGCACATGTATACAGTGATGCTTTACTGTGCAGTAAATTAGTCTACAGGGCAGTAAAGCATCTTGTGTAGATGCATCTACTAAGAAATATCCTTCCCCTAGTAGTCCCCAAGGTAGGTGTAATTCTTACCTTCTTTCATCACGGTACACGGTCCCACTAGGGGGAATGCCTTACTGGACCTGGTATTGGCAGCGGGCGATGATATGGTAGGGGACCTACAGATTGGTAGTCACCTGGGGAACAGTGATCTCCCAATTAATAGAATTCATCATAAGACGTCGAGTGGGTAAGGTAACTAGTAGGGTGAAAGTGCTAGACTTTAGGAAAGCTGACTTCAATGAACTCAGGCGATTAGTCAAGGATGCACTGCAAAGTAGGAGTTATGAAGAGATGGGAGCCCAGGAAGGGTGGCTGTACCTTAAGGAAATGATCCTTCGGGCACAGAGAGAGACGATCCCGATGCGAGGAAAAAGAGGGAAAGGGGCCAGGAGGCTTCCTTGGCTGACCAGAGAAATCCAGGGCAGCCTGTGGACTAAAAAGGGAGCATACGAAAAGTGGAAACGGGGAGAGATTACCAAAGAGGAGTATACCTCCTCTGCTCACACTTGTAGGGAGGCAGTTAGATGGGCCAAAGCTACCATGGAGCTGAGGATGGCATCCCAAGTAAAAGGATAACAAAAAATTGTTTTTTAGATATATAGGGAGTAAAAGGAAGGCCCAGGGTGGAATAGGACCCTTACTAAATGGGCAGAAGCAATTGGTGACGGACAGGGGGGACAAGGCTGAACTCCTCAACGAGTTCTTTGCCTCAGTGTTCCTAAGTGAGGGGCAGGACAAGGCTCTCACTGGGATTGTAGAGGCAGCAGCAAGGCACCAGACTGCCATGC
>NW_005841834.1:6369777-6377467 GCF_000455745.1 Alligator sinensis
TCTTTCCTGCCTATGCAGGGGGTCGGACTCGATGATCTATTGAGGTCCCTTCTGACCCTAGCATCTATGAATCTATGAATCATATAAATTAACCATTGTCTAGAAAGGCCTTGTTCCTATGCCTCAGAACACATCTGCAAGAGTGGTGAGTAAATGATGCATGTCAAATGATCATTCTTAGCAATTGCTGGTCTTCAGCCATTTAGGCTCTGAACCTCACCAGGTGCCAAAAAAGTTCATTGTTTATCACCTGTAAGTCATCATATTGTACAATCCTGGCCCTGGTGTAACATACAAGAAATGCATTTTACACCAAACCATAATGCATATAAACATAAGGAAGATACTGTTAAGTACAGCTTGTCTACACATAGGTTGTGACACTACACTTGCCATATTGGTAACACAAACTCAAGAAAACACTCATGACACCCAACAAATCCCTCAAGTTTGTGAGAACTATTAAGTGGAATTTTCCAGGATTTCAGTGGTATGGCATCTTGAATGGGTTTATATTGTCCCCAGTGATACTAGGCTAAAGAGACTGTTCACTGGTTTCTAACTAGTGATGAATACAGTATGTATGTGCTGGTAGCTATTGTCATTTGACAGCATGCACACCTTTTTATGGACATGTTAATGAGCATTTTAAAATGAAAAAGGCTGCATTTTCTCAGTCATTATCATTTCAATGTCCAACCTGTTTTATTATTATTTTATTTTGTAATACATAATATATATGAAGCATGGATCAGACCTAGTAACGTACACAGTGTGTAATATATGTTAGAGGCTGTTATAGGCTGCCACCAAATCACCCCTGAGTCTTCTCTTCTCCAGGCTGAACAATCCCAAATCTCTCCTCATACATCTTGGTCTCCAGGCCTCTAATCATGGACGTGGCCCTCCTCTGGACTCTCTTGAGCTTCTCCACATTCCTCTTGAAATGTGGAGCCCAGAACTGGACACAGTATTCCAGTCATGGTTTCACCAAAGCCAAATAAAGCGGGAGGATGACATCCTTTGCCTTGTTCGAGATGCCTTGATGGATGCATGCCAGCGTTTGGTTAGCTCTGCCAGCTACAGCATTGCATTGGTGGCTCATGTTTATTTTGTTGTCGGTCATGACACCCAGGTCTCATTCAGCTGTGATTCTGGCAAGCAGAGCACTGCTGAGCCTGTAAGTGTGTTGTGGGTTATTTCTCCCCAGATGAAGCACTTGTCATTTAATAGAGAGAAATGTAATCGGGTTGAGGTCTGCCCACTTCATGAGCCTGTCCAGGTTGACCTGTATTGCCAGCCTATCTTTGAGCATGACTATGCTCCCCCATCGCTTGGTGTTGCCTGCAAACGTTGCCAGATTTCTTGTAATACCTAAATCCAAATCGTTAATGAACATGTTGAAGAGCACTAGTCCAAGTACTGAACCTTGAGGTCACCCTCTGTCAAGTAAAGGAATGTAGTGCTTGTTTTTGTGTCAGATTACAGTTACCCTAAAGCAGAGGTTCCCAACCCCTAGGCCAAGGCCCGGTATCGGGCTGCTGCTGGTCTGCAGGAGGGTTGGGTGCCAGACCAGAAGTCCAGAAGTGACCAGCATACTGCGGATCGGCAGCCAACCCTTTTTTATACTCAGTATAAAAAAGGGTTGGCTGCCGATCTGCAGTATGCCGGTCACTTCCGGTGTGCCGTATGCCAGTCCACAGTTAGCTGGTCTGCAGTCACTTCCAGGCCACAGTTTGCCGGTCCATGGTCTAAAAAGGTTAGGAACCACTGCTCTAAAGGAATGAGACAGTGAAGCCAGCCTGGGGAAACTTCCAGGTACCACTCTTACCACCAGAGAGAAAGATACTACAAGGGCAATTTAAGCACCTCATTTCCAGATTTGGTGTCTGTGGCGCAGGGGTAAGTAGGCTGGGCATGTTCATCAGCAACACACTCAAGCATAGACATACCTTGAGAGTCAAAGCATGGCTATTTCCTTATGCAGTGTCCAGGGGAGGAGGGTTCTGTGCATTCTACTTTTGGTGCAGTGCTTGTCTACTTTTGGTGCAGCAACATCTGTGTAACAGTTTCAAACCTTTGGCTTTGTAAACTGCAAAAGACTCCTTAGCTAACATTCTTACCAAAACGTGCAGATTCTCTTTGGGGGTGGACTCTGAATTGCTATAGTATGTTGTGTGTTACAGGAAAAGCGTATATTTGGCATTGGCAGCAAACTAATAACTCTCTAGGTCTCCTGTAGGACATCTTTTCCATGGGTTTTCGTTTTTACTTACATTATCAAATATTCTGGGCCAAAATAATATCTTGGTCTGATCTGCAATACGCCATGCACATCTCTGGCACTTTAAAAGTAATAATCCAGCTATCTCTAAGTGTTTATTTGAATGTACCTGGTAAAACCCAAGAGGGTAGCAGCACAAACTGATTTATTTCATTAAAAGACAGCTGATGTTTTATTTAACTCAATAATTAAATTTTTTACACGAATCACCTCAGGCTGCTTTTATAATAGCTCAGTTTCAAGTGAATGCCCAAATCAACAAGTGTAGTAATTGTCCAAGAGAATCATTTTTTAATATATGCAATAAAGTTTTAAGAAGATTCTAATGTGTTTCCTCAAGACGATATAACATGTTTCTATAGTGATCATGAGATATTATATAAATTAGTCTTTTATCCCCAGATGTAAAAAATTGTACAAGACTCTCAGAAGATCTCATATATTTGGTTTCCTTCATTAGGTCAGTTGGTAGCAGGAAAGGCTGTAAAATAGTGGCATGCTGGGATGGCTGATTTCATTCTGGCTCAAAGAAGACTTGGGTCTAAGGGGAGGTGATTTCTTGCCCAAGTAAAAGATGGGGAATCAAGAGATCTGGATGCCATTTTTGCAATGGACATAAAATTTTAAAGGTTAGTTTTAATTATATGAAATGAGAGGAATTTCCTCTGTGTCCTTTTAAATATTAATATAGCAGTGTTTAATAGGACAGCTCCTCAGCTACAGCTGAAGATGTGGAGCACAAGTTGTGAGGTGGTTTGCAAAGTTGTCATACAACTTGCATGTGTGCTTTTCTGATCTGCTGCTGGTCTGCACATGCTGCCTTCATTGTGCAGAGCAGCCTGAGGGGTGATCTAATTCTATGCAGGTCTGCAACATGTGCACTCTCTCTCCCTTACATATTTCTGTTAATAATAGCATTACCTTCTTTTGTTAGCCAGACTTACAGGTTTAATATCATCTTTGATTTGTCTTTCCCTTTCTCTCACAACCACACATACTCAGGTTCTCACTGAATCTTATCACCAGACTCTATCCTTGCTTTCTCAGCTCTCTCTCTAGTTTGTTTTAAAGGCTGCAGAAAAGATCATCTTTTCTGACCATTGTGGCTACTACTCCCTGCTTTGCATCCTTTCTCTGGGCCTGCCTGACAACACAATGAAGTCAGTAGAAGACTTTCTAATGACTTCAGTGGGATTTGGATTACAATTCCAGCTCCTTTTCACATCACAGAGTATTTTGATTCCTTGAATAATATTGTCCCTGCTAAATCTCTGCTCCCACTTCACATTCTTCCTCTTACTCCTTTGTCTCCACCAATTCTTAGCTTTGTGCCATCTTCCAGGCTGCCCCCTTCTACCTGAAACACCTTTCCATGTTTCTCTGGGCCCCTCTAGGTATTCAAGTAAAGGCATGATAGGATCTAATGTGAGATCCATACAATTGTGCCTCCTGCCATGCCACAAATGCATGGCAGGAGATTTGATTGTGGGATCCAGCATCAGATCCTATCATGCCTTATTACCGACGTAGGGGGAGCCGAGGATCTCAATCCTAGGCTCCCACTTTGCAGGTGAGAGACTAGTCAAATGACAAGATTACCATCCATGGCAGCACCCCACAGGCTGCCATGCATTGGCATCCTATCAGCTGATGGGACTCCCAACAGCAACAGCCTGTGGAATGGTGTTGTGGCCGAGAGTCCTCTCCACTGTGAGAAGTTAATATACATTTTCCAGCTCTAACTTTATAGCTG
Source organism: Alligator sinensis (assembly GCF_000455745.1). Classification (NCBI taxonomy): domain Eukaryota; kingdom Metazoa; phylum Chordata; order Crocodylia; family Alligatoridae; genus Alligator; species Alligator sinensis. The sequence goes on from NW_005841834.1 coordinate 6,373,815, forward strand.
GATAGACCTTTTATGACATGATAATTAACTTGCGTGTGTAGCCAGTCTAAATTAATTATGCAATTAACCCAGTAATTGTGTGATACATGTAACATGTAGAGAGGGCCTCTGACACATGACTTCCCTCTTCTTTTTCACTTCTTTCCCTGAAAGTCTCATCACTAATCAAATCTTCTCACTTTGCATCTGATTAACTCGTCCTGTATATATCTAAATAAGTCTGAGTCACAGCTACAGAATAGAGACCTTGAGCTGGTGTTAGTTGGCATCAGTTACACAAGTATAAACCAGCAGAGGCCTGACTCATTTTCTTTTAAGTATTTCTACAACGCTAGAAGCAGTATCTTTTATTAGCCCAAGAGTTTTGTCTGCTTCTGCTTTTTAGACCAACGTGGCTACAAGCCATATCTATAATGCTATGCATTATAGTATAGATGACACATTCAATAGTAATATCAGCGGTCTTAATCACAGTAATGTAGGAATATGAAATGTTATAAAATTACCACAATAATGTTTACACTAGCTGATACAAATGGTGCCATCAGGCTGATTACACCCAAAGAGCTCTTTACACTGTTGTTTTCCAAAGTACTCCGTTGCACTTCCAAGCTACAGTCAATTGACCTTACAGGCTACATTCTCAGAATGCCTGTTAAAAACACAGTTTGGAACTTGCATGTGCAAAACCCAGAATACTCAGATCTGGTTATATATTTAGATTAATGGAAATTTCTCCTGTAAATGGAAATAATTCTGTTCTCATACACTTTTTCATATTTAAGATGTATGGCTTGAAAACAGAACCCAAGATGTTTTCCATCCATTCATAATTCTTTATGTCCAGATTGATTAAACTGTGAGCACCCCAGAACCATTCCTCTGTATTAGTTCTCCCACTTAAACAAGCAGTATAATTGCAGTTGATGGCAAGGGGCTTGAAGAAAGCAATATTTTTTTCTGCTCTACAGGGCCACCAATGAAAAGTGTGGCCTGGGTGTTTAGTTTCCCATTGCATGTGGAAATACAGACTCAGGTTTAAGACTCATGACTTCTATTTAACCAGCCTGTAGTTTCAGTGCAACAGTTCAGCCCTACACCTCACAAATCTCACTTTCTCTGTTTCCCTTCTCTAAACTAAAACTCTTTTTTTTCCTTCTGCTAACTGCCACAATATCACTTATTCTGGTTGATACTCAGCCAGCTTTGTACTTTGCTGGTATCTGCTTTTACTTTTTGTTAACCCAGAGAGGTATATTGCCTACCCTAAACCCCACCTAGGTTCAGCATAAACCTTCACACCCTCCTCTTTGTTTTAATATTTGACACCCTAACCCTGGCTTCTTCCCTGCTGATTTTCTTAAAGCATTGTGATGGTTGATTTTGATCTTACTGTGAATCTGACCAAATAACATTGGCATTTAACAAAAACCCTTTTAGAAAAAAAGCCTCTGATGTCTAAATGTAATCATGCTCATTTTGTGAGCTGCAGTCATTTGTCCTTGGCTCATTTTTCCCAGAAATGACTGGCACAGGCATCTTTTTTTTTTTTTTTTTATGGGTAGTTGGCTGTGTTCTCACTTGGCTGGTCTTGGGTGATGATTTCAGTTACAGTTCTCTCTGCCAAGCCCCATACTCCCCTGTGACCTCGTTTGGATTTTAAATTTCCAGCTAGACCACCTGCCTGGTGTTAATTAGTTATGGTTTCCTTTTTATATGCAAAATTGTTTTAACTTCATGAGCTGGCACAGATTTCTTTGGGCTTCCCTCATAGTTCTACTGTACAAGCAGCACACCCTGCCTGGACATGTCATCTGCACTATAAAAACAGCTAGCTTAGATCAAATATGACAAATTATTCAGAGGGATAGGTTGGGAAAAAGAGAAGCAGCAATTAAAATTCATGTGCCACCTCTTGACTATAAGACTTAGAGAAAATCTGTGTGTCACTATGTAGCTAGATTTTTTTTTTTTAATCCAGTAGGGAACAAGAGGAAAGACATCTTTAATAAATGCTAAAAGTTCATAAGTCCAGTTATATTTAGTCAAGCAGAACAGCTCTGGGAGTGTTCTTGTTTTATACCCAAAGTATTTGTTGTTCCTTTGTTACTATATCAAGCATGCCTGGTTATCCTGTGACTCTACTAGGTACTCAAATGGAACAGTAATTCCTAGTAAACTTCATGCATGCATCCTACCTGGCTTGTCTCTATTATATTCGAGGGCATGTCAGAATGCCATGTCAGAACTCAGAAAAACCCTGTTGTGTATCCCTAAAAACCACTCCTCTCATGCTTTCTAGATGTATTTTGTTATTCTTTCACAGAAATGCAGCCCACCCATTGTAAGTCTCTAGGACCAGCACTGACTTCCCACACTCCTCCCCAGTAGCTTAAGCAAACCCTACTTCCTTTCCCAGAGTTTTGTCTTTGTAGGCACTCTGAGTTATGGTTCACCTCTTCAGAAGTACACAGTGGTTGAAATAGTGACTCAGATGTCATAAGAACTCCAAAATCCAGTTACTGATTAATTTAGACAATACAAGAAATATACAAATGTAGGCAAAGCAGTAAAAATACTTGAACACATTTCCATGCCTACAGTTTCCTCAACACACTTTAGTATTCTTGGGCTTAACTCAGGCCATATATAGATGGTCAGTTTCCACTGGGAGCATCTCCGTTCTCCCAGTAGAAACCAAACGTAGACAAATGTTCAAGTTCTTTCCCTGAGGCCAAATAAACCCAACAAACCCAGTTCTGGGAGAGGAATAAACTGACTCCAATGCTATAGAAGTCGGTCTGGAAGAGTTTCTCTCAGAGGGAATAGACATTTGTCCACTTTCCCCCAGCTTAACTCTTCCCAGAAACTGGAGTTGAGAGAGGCTCCTGTGCCTTCCCAAGACCCAGGTCAACCTGATTTGGCAAAGGCATAGGGGGCTGCTGTTCCCCTCAGCCTCCTCCATTAGGCTAGGAGGGCAGAGAGCAGAGGAACAGCAGCCACCACTTCCTGCCTCTTCCTCAAGCCAGGCAGAGGTTTTGCCAGCTGTCTCTCTTCTACCCATTCTTGGGGAAAGTGAGGAGAGCAGGGGGGAGAGGGCAGCTGCAGGTTGCAGTCCATTCCCTCTCCTGGAAAGATTTCTGCCTTCCACCAGTAGAAATTAGTGGCCTCAAGAGTCCTCCAAGGACAGTCTTTTCCTCTTTCTTCCTGTGCAACACTTCTGTCTCCAGTAAATGAAATCTCTGCTTTCTCTCTTGCTCTCTTAGATACTTGGTGATGAGATCCTTTCTTTTATAATCTTGGTCCAACTTTGCCACATAATCAAAGATCCAACCCAGTTACCCAGTTAGTTACATGCCTTTTGAAATTCATGCTTTAAAAGACCTAGACTTTGTGAGTGCCACATAAGAACGTAGGATTTCAAGGGACCTCCTGGGGCACCAAATTCAATCCCATGCATTCACAGGTAACCCTTTGTCCAGAAGCAGCCATGGGACCATCTCTTTTCATAGATTCATAGATGTTAGGGCCGGAAGGGACCTCAATAGATCATCGAGTCCGACCCCTTGCATAGGCAGGAAAGAGCTGGGTCTAGATGACCCCAGCTAGATGCTTATCTAACCTCCTCTTGAAGACCCCCAGGGTAGGGGAGA
>NW_005841834.1:6378041-6382799 GCF_000455745.1 Alligator sinensis
AGCTTTGTGTCATTTGCAAACTTGGACAGAGTACATTTCACTCCCTCATCCAAGTCGCTGATGAAGACATTAAAGAGTATCAGTCCAAGGACTGAGCCCTGCGGGACCCCACTGCCCACACCCTTCCAGGTCAAAGCCGACCCATCCACCACGACTCTCTGGGTCCGACCCTCCAGCCAATTCACCACTCACCGGACTGTGTAGTCATCCAAGTCACAGCCTCTTAACTTGTTCACCAGTATGGGGTGGGATACCGTATCGAAGGCCTTCCTGAAGTCTAAGTATACGACATCCACCCCTCCTCCTGTGTCCAGGCGTTTCGTAACCTGGTCATAAAAAGAGACTAGATTAGTCAGGCATGATCTGCCTGCCACGAACCCGTGCTGGTTTCCCCTCAGCATAATTTGTCCTGCTGGGCTCTCGCATATGTGAGCCTTGATAATTTTTTCAAAGACTTTGCCAAGGATGGAGGTGAGACTGACTGGCCTATAGTTGCCTGGGTCCTCCTTCCTCCCCTTCTTGAAAATGGGGACCACGTTGGCCCTTTTCCAGTCCTCCGGGACTTGGCCCGTGCGCCACGAGCGTTCAAATATTCCCGCCAGTGGCTCTGCAGTGATGTCGGCCAGTGCCTTCAGCACCCTCGGATGGAGCTCATCCGGGCCTGCCGACTTAAAGGCATCCAGTTCTTCCAAGTGACTTTTGGCTTCTCTAACACACAAAAGTCATAGTCGCAAAACATCTGATTAAAATTAAAACCACCATGTAGACCACCACCTATGCCACTGCAACAGCAGTGAATTTGTTAGGTTAAATATTTCATATGATCCCAGGAAGTGGGCCAGACCCCCACCCCAGAAGGAGGCAAAATGCAAAGCTGAAAAAACAATCTTTTTATCTTCTCTCATAAGGTAGTTTCTCTATTCCTTTAATTACCTGTCCTGGTTTAGATTAATCTTCTTTGAATATGAAGTGACCTGAACTGTATATAATATTCTAAGTGGCGTCTTGTTAATGACTTGCATAGTAGTAGTAATATTTCCCTGTCTCTCCTAAAAACATCCCACCTTAGATACCCTAAAATTGCATTGAACCTTGCCTCAAAGGAACATCACATTGGTGGCTCATGCTCATCCTATGCTTGAACAATATATCCAGGTGTGGCTCCTCTTCAGTTACCTCCAAACTATGAGTTCACATCTTGTAGCAGAAATTCTAGGAATTATTTCCTAAGTGCATGACTTTGCACTCTGTATTATTAAATTCCATATGATTTCCATCTCTCCATTCCTCAAAATTATCTATGAGTCTGGATGGACAACATATTAACACCCATGTCATTGACCTTTACACTTGTTTAAAAAAGAGTGGACAGGTGATATAACCCCCTATAGTTGGGCAACTTCACTCAACCAGGATGAAAATTAATTCTGAAAGAATCCTGGCTAAAACTATATTAGAGTAAATTACTTCAGTATAATTGCCTGTTGTCCACAACTTAACCCAAGGCAGTCCAAGGCAAAAGATTATTACTTTCTCTCCAGCCACATGGTGGTGAAGTGTTGTAATAGCACCTACTACATGCAGTTACCCTGGGAAAACTGATTGTTTTCCACTCAAGATCCAACTTTGTAACATCCACATCTTCATATTTGGTTCTTATATCAAAGTTGCTAATGAAACCATTAAATAGAAAATAGAAAATGAGGGTTAGAAAGGACCTTAGGAGGACATCTAGTCCAAACCCTGCTCAAAGCAGGACCATCCCCACCTAGATCATCCCAGCCAAGGCTTTGTCTACCTGTGCCTTAAAAACCTCCAAGGATGGAGATGCCACAACCTCTCTGGGTAACCTGTTCCAGTGTTTTACTACTGTCCTAGTGAGAATTTTTCCTAATCTCTAACCTAACCTTCCCTTGCTGCAACTTTCGATCATTGCTCCTTGTTCTGTCATCCGCCACCACTGAGAACAGTCTAGCTCCATCCTCTTTGGAACTTCCCTTCAGGTAGTTGATTGATGGAATATCACTAGTAAGATTCTCCAAACAGACAACTCCCCTTTATCATTGTAGTCAAATTGATTGTAATCTCTCCTAGCCAGTACCAACCTCGTAATTACAGTATTAAACCTCTTCTTCTCCATTGTATCTGATAAGTTTCCAGCATCAAATTTAGCTCTAAAATTTCCAGTATCAAATGCTTTGCTTAAATCTAGACAGATTAGTTTCCCTGTATTGCTCTTATGTGATATCTCAATTATTCTGTCAGACTTGATTGGTCTGATATAATCTTCGTTGGATAAAATCATGTTGCATTTTGTTCCATATTATTTTTACTTCCATATCCTTAATTATTCTTTCCTTCAAGGTTCTAAGATCTTGCATAATATTGAAGTTAAAGTAATAAGTCTATAATTACCTGAATCTTTCTTGTTTCCCTTTTTGGAACAGAAGCTCTACATTTGCTATTCTCTTATAAAGGACACTGTTCTAGAATTGGAAGATTAAGTGAAGAGTTGTATTACATGAGTTACTATTTCATGATTTAAATTCTTTCAGTGTTTTAAAATAAAGATTATCAGGGTCCCCAGTTTCACCACAGCAACCAATCTAAGTTTTGCTTCCACCTCAATTGTGCTAATGCCCATTGCTGTAGCCTTGTTCCATATCCTACCTCATACATCTTTCTCCTCATGTGGCCCCTTCCAGCCCTACTTGTCTGTGACCACTCCATCTGAGATTCTTTTCCACAGCTATATATTCTATAACAACCATGCTACTTATTTAAACAAACCTAAAAGACCACTGGCTCTTGTTGGCTCAGTGATCATTTGCTAGAGAAATCCATTAGCTGCCTTAGTCAAGAATATCTCTGCCCCACCACTATTGGTAGTATTTGTTATCCAATTTGTCTAGGCAGTTAGTCTCCCATAATCATGCAATTTCCACTATTAATTTCTCCCATGATCACATAAAGAATTCTACTTGTATCCAAACCTGAAAATTTGGTCTACAGTAAACCTCCAGCACAGTGTCTGTGGGACACTCTTCCTCTCCAGAGTGGTTAGATAGATTTTGTTTCCTCTATGGCAGGACTGTCCAACTTGAGTGGCTGGGGCCACATGTGGTGCTTAGATACACCCCCCAGGCTGCATGCTGTGTGGGCTGCACACTGGGGGGGGGGCAGCCCCCCAGGAACTCCTCACTATATAAGCTCTAGTGGTGGCAACAGTCTGTGGTTCCTTACCCCCACCAGTGACAAATGGCTCCCCCATCCCTCGTACATGGGTGATGGCAGTGGTACATGGTCCCCCCCTTGCACAAGTCATACAGGTGGCATGTGCATCCCTCAGGCCCATTTTGCCACCTGTATGTCTTGTTTCATGCTCCAAACCACAAGTACTAATTCTTCTATCGTATTGCACAGACTTTTTGGACAAGGGGTATTTCTTTGTCTGACTGTGCTCCAGTTGAATAGAAAATGATTAGAGCTGAATGACCCTTGTTGTTAGCCTTCTGAAGGTATACCTATAGAGCACAACAAAAAGCCATCCCAATGCACACCATTGCCAGGCTGAGATATAAGGCATCTGCTCCTCAACCATGTATTAACATGGCACTGCCTCTCACTTGCTTAAGTATCTTACTACATCAGAGCCTCCATGTCCACTTTAAAATTTTGAATGGGAGTAACCCAGTGCCCTCAAAAGCCATATCCAGAGTGGTTCTGTACTCTTGCTTAGACTGAACATTCCCCTCAGATTACTACAAGTGTGTGCAGTGCCAATAGAAGACTGAGAGAGAGACAACCAGGAAAAGACATTATTCTTTGAGTTTTTTTAAAAACAAACAAACCTGCATATGGTTCTCTATTTAACTCTGGAATCTTGGCCAAATCAAAATTAAATTTCTACACAACACTGCAAAGCAGGCACAGTTGTAATCTAAGGGCTGTATTGATGCCAGATTCAAGTTTTTATTCCCCCCGCCCCAAACCATTGAGATGATAGAGTAGTTCCAAAGAAGGTATCTCTATTTTTTTTAAATAAAGGCAGACATTTTGGAATACAATGGAACAGACCCACACCTCTTTTGTAAGAGATGTATCCAGTATTAAAAACAAAATTTTCAAACAATTTTAAAAGGTCTTTACTATGAAAATGCATAGGCAAGATTAAGCCATCTATTATATTTTTACCATTATTATTTTTACTGTGGTAGAAACTATGGTAGTACAGAGATAAAACAACATGACTGTATCAGCCTCAAAGAGTTTACAATTTTGGATAACCCTTTAACAGTGCTCAGAGTGAACAGATTCTGTTCTATACCTGTACAAGTCTATATAACGGGAAAGTGTACCTCCAAGCAGAATACGGCACACTATTTTCTAACACTCTTCTCATGAAGATACAGTATGCATATTCATTCTATGCCTTTCAAGTTCTCACAAAGTGGCTCATACTAAAATGTAATGCTCCCTTTCTTTCTCAATCAACACATTATAGAGCAGAGTAAAGAATGCTGCTTGATTTACTGATGCAGTTCTGTTACCTGCTGGCACTGGGACTCTTTCTTAAATGTCCACCCTTCCTACTTAGAACCACTTCAAGCAACTGGATCAGTTCATATATAGCAATGACAACTTTCATAGATTCATAGATATTAGGATTGGAAGGGCCCTCAATAGATCATTGAGTCCGACCCCCTGCATAGGCAGGAAAGAGGGCCGGGTCTAGATGACCCCCGCTAGATGCATATC
>NW_005841834.1:6385296-6428383 GCF_000455745.1 Alligator sinensis
GGTTCCCAATGTTCTCCTTCTTCAGGCTGGGCTGTCCTTGTGGGTACCACATGGTTTGGTGGTCCACAGCTTCCCCTGCCTTCATCTTCTCCTCCCCCCGACGAGCCTAGTTTAAAGCCCGCCGAAGGAGATCTTCCAATCTAGAAGAAAACACACGCTTACCTTTGGGGGATGAGAATTTCCTCTCAATTATTCAGTGTATACTGGGGAAAAACAAACAAACTGAGAATTACTGGTACTGTAGCATATTTATATGGGATATGGAAAAAGAATAAGTGGGGAAGGCACTGAAATGGGGGAACTGAAGGGTAGCAGGGTCCCTGATCTCTATTGAGAACTAGCTGTGGTATGGACAGGATGTGCTTAATGAAGCTGACTCATGTAGCAATTTTATGGCTGACACTATAATGACAAGCAGGGAACTGCTCCTAACCCCTCAGACTTCCAGCTTTTGGTCATATTTCCAGATAAGAGATCAAAATAATAACAAAAGGTTATTTAAGCTGTCAAAAACCTTGTTGTCTAAAATGAAATTACATATTTAAAAAGAATCAGGCCTTGTTAAGTGAAAACATTTTTAGTTTCTGTTAAATCAAGATAGAAATATTAGTCTCTGAATAATATTTGCTTGGGGAACTTTTCTCAAATTTATGGGACTATCAATTCAAAAACAGCTCCAAACTTTCAATTCAGCAAAAAACAAAAACAAACAACAAAAACCCAGAAATGTTGCTCATTTCTAATTTTATCTTGAAGCAATTTAAAACCCCAATAAGAACTGGCCTGAAAAAGGATGTTCTACTTTGCAATAAAATTCAAGGTATTAGCAGTTCATTAAATCTGCATCAGAACATAACAACATTGCAGATTCTCCAGTGAAACAAAACAACCTGCTTACTTCTCCATAAGCTAGCCCCCACTCTGAGAAGCATGAAAGCCAGATACTCCATAAGTCAGGTATCTGGCAATTCAAATGGGCAGCTACAGGCATGGACAACCAACCAATCAGAAAGAAAGTTTGTCCATCTGACAGTCTACCTGCCTGCCTAGCTGCCATTGAAAGCTTTCATGGAATTTGATCATTCCTGCAGAATATTTCTAATCTGTCAAATTAGAACTGGCTTGCAGGAAACTGTTCTGCCACAAAAAAAAAATTGACTTGCTTTAGTTCCATTCCTTCAGTAAGCTCCATCTGCAAGTAGACCGCTATCCACTGTGTGCTTTCCACAGCTGGGGCCTTCATGTTTTACCTTATAAATAATGTCTCATTCTCCTAAACCAATTCTATAGAAATTCTTTACAAACTCAGTCTGACATTTTCACACTTGGGGGCCTCAATTCATGTTTAAAAACCTGAAAGCCGTGGCCGTATTTTTCAGCTATGCTGAGCACTGCAACTGCCTACAGAAGTCTTTTTTTTTTTTTTCTTTTTCTTTTTTTAAATCACCAGTAGATGTTATGGTAGTTGTGTTTAGTTGCCTGAATATGGATTTATGGGTGTAACTTCAGGAAAGCAATTGCTCCCATGTACTTTTTTCAGTGTCCTCTAGCCTTCAAGGCATTTCTGATAAAGGCCTTGTCAGAAGGGCTTTCTCTATGCAATGTTCATGTCAGCATAGACAATGTTTGGCTGCATACTAAGTAATTGTAAATGCAGTTACATTGTTTTTCCAATTAAGATCAAATAAGTTGGCTTTGAAATTCAGCAACTGCAGAAATGGAAATGAGCCTGGCTGAACCTGAGCTCTGTTCCAGGAATGAAAAGTGGGATCAGATGCCATTTTGAAATGCAACAGTTCCTGAAGAGTTGCTGAAATGCCATCTGTTTCAGAAGCAGGTCTGTGGGAAGCAAGTGAGAGGGGAGGGAGCTTTCTCTGTTGCCTGAGATTGTGACCAGACCGTGAAATTTCAAATACACAAAAAGCACAGAAAGAAAGAGGAAAATGGAATCTTTCTCAAACGGGATAAAACCTCCCACAGCAATTGTAAACAATGTAAATCTTTCCTACTTGCCAATGCATTCTTGATCAACTGATCTGATATTACAATGCAGGATATGAAAATCTCTAAAGATCAGTCCCTTTATTAAGAAATGAGTTGAGATAGTTTTTGCGCTTGGCATAAAATCTACAGTTTCACATACAGGCAACTTTACACTGCAGTTACTGCAACTTGTGTACCAAGATTGTTTTATATGAACTAGCAAGTTCTTCTAGCAGTGTAACTGTGCTGGCCTGGAGCTTAGCATAGGCTACTTACCTGAGTATTAGTCACACTTCTTAAGGGGTTTTTGCAGTTCTCACTGTCTGTGCTGCTTGCAGCTACTTTGCTATCTGGACCCAAACTAAACAGTTTAATTCTGTCTTGGGTAAGTCTATGTGAGTTACGGTCACTGTAGTGTAGAAATCAGTACAGGGCATGTCTATACATGCAGTAATGCACTTTAGTTAATGCACATTAAAACTAGTACCTCCATTGTGAGGTACTAGGAAAATGTGCATTAGCCTGTCAATGTAGATAACTAAAGAGCACGGCTTTTTAGTGACATTTTAATGCGCATTAAAATAGGCTAATATGCATTAAAGCACACATGTAGATGTGCCCAATGTTGGGTTAAATAACTGATGGCTCAGTACTGCAGCAGTGGCTTCCTGCACCTTAAATTTTTGGGCTTCATCCTAGGCCTGGTGCTGAAGTTGACTCTACAGCTTGGTACAAACACTTAAAGTCTGAGCTGGAATTCATTTTAAGTTACAGTTTTCTGTAAGCAAGATAGTTTAGATCAGCAGCAAACAGAACACACATCCACCCTTTGATGGAAGGGGCAAATCTTAGACCTAGTTCCACTATTTTTAAATCAGTCTGTGTGTGCTGAACTTCTGTTCTGTTACTGATATAGATTGGTTTCTGATCATTTATACCGGTAAATGTATAATGTCTGTACCTGGGCTTTGTGTCATCTCTTTCTAAGAAAATGGACTAGGTTTATCATTCTCAGTATACTCACTCACCTTTAGCTATATACTGGGTTCATCTACATAAGATCTTTACTGCGGAGTAAACTAATTAGCTTCACAGTAAAATGTCTCTGTCTACATGTGCAGAACTATCAGGCTAGAGTAAACTAATGAACTCTGCTGTAGGTTAGTACTGCTCAGCACAAGTACTATCCTACAGTGGAGTTATTTGCTCTGCTGCAATGCACATTTAGACACTAAAGGGGCTGCCTGGGGCACAAGGGTATTTCAGCGCAGGGGCTGCCTGCCAGCTAGCCCTGCCCTCATGCCCCAGCCAGCTCCTCCACACCATATTGAGCTGGGTGGGAGCAGCCCGAGGCTGGTAGGCTGACCCCTGAGGCCCCCTGCCAGCCGTGGTTGCACTGCCTCAGCTCAATATGCTGCAGTCCCTGCCGTATGTGTAAACACTGCACCTGGGAGCAATAAACTCCAGTGTGAACTGCGCTGGAGTTTATTCAGTCAAATTTTATTTTCATGTGTAGACCTGCCCACTGTGAGTTAGCAGACAAAAGAGCTAGAATCAAATTTGCAAGAGTAAAATAGCTGATAATAAATTATTCTTTTAAAGTAAAAACAGAGGAACCAGCCAAGAAAAGTCATTATGTTGTAGAATCCATCATTACAGAGTTAAAAAAGAAAAATCAGGGTCAAAGATTTTTAGCTGCGTGATCCTTCCAGCCATTCATCCTGAGGTAAGCTTCTAGAAGTGCTTTTATGTGATCTTTATGAAAGGCGGGGGGAGGGGGTTCCTATAACAAATATTTAGTTCTGGCTAAGATAGAAACAGTATGCATGTTCAGCCCCAACCTTACAATAGCTTTTATTATCCAATCAATTTTTCATGGTCAAGATGCTACAAATAATATACAGATGAGTTGTATGTACCTCCCAGACATTAGAATCCCTATTGGTTTAAGAACTGCAAGCTCTGTGTGCTTTCTTATCCCTTGGAAGAACTACAGTGATATGCAAATGACATATGTCATCACCAATTCCTAGGCATGATAAAGAAAATATACAAAAAGCTTAACGAACGGAAGAAGAAAGGAAAGTGGTAACTGACATTTCTAGCTAGGGAATATGACAATCAACAGCAGGGCTACCAGCCAAATCCTCTTATAGGCCTGAAAATGCTAAAAGCTTCACTTCAATGTAAACAAATGCCATGTTCTGAAGAGAGGAGTCTTAGGGGACAGATCTGTTAACCATCAGTGGACATGTTTCATCTCACCGCTCATTTCAAGCAAGTTAAAGAGAGCTTTGTGTACCTGCTTACAGACGGGAGCTGGGAATCTGTGGCACAGGAAACCATTGCCTTCCCCTCGGGCCTAAACCAGATAATAATGATGCTGCCTATATATATTTTTTTTTTCAATTTATATATATATATAAATTGAAAAAAGAATCATGTGTTTATATACTGCATGTATTATATTTTCATATATATGAAAATATAATACATGCAGTATATAAATACATGATTCTTCAAATGCTTACCCTGAGGTAACATTTATATACAAAGGACATCAAGGAAAATGTCAACTTCAGGTCAAAAGTGAGGAGAGATTTAATTTTGAGTAACATGTTATGTAAAGTCAGAATGCCTCAAAACTTTCTTCAAGACTACATTTTTAAGTAAAAAAGCCAAATCTCTGAAAACGTACTTTTAAATATATGTAAGTGACAAAACACCAGTAAGGCATTTAACCACATTTCTAACCTTAGGCTCCTGATTAGACCCACAGACGTCAAAGGAACTGTTGTGCTTGAAGTTATGCATGTTCTTACATGTTTCGTTGTATACACAGCCTCAAATCTGAGGCTTTCTCTTGTAGTGCAAAGGACAAAATTTCACACTCTCATGTATACAATTGAGTTGGTTTATTTTTTTCTACTAGCAAAAAACCAAGTCATATATATTTTTTAAATTGTAATATGTTTTTAAAAAGAAAGTTTATTTACCTATTGAAATGTTTCCCAGAACACAGAAGATTTATTGCTCAAAGATGTTAATCAAAGAACTTGAATGTCTTGCCTTGAGATTAAAATCCAACCCAAAATTACCCAAGAAAGTGATAGAAAATGTTAGGATGTGTAACATAATACTTTAAAAATGACCGCCTATTACATTTTACTTTAAGGATAGTTCAAATCTAAACTACACCTAAGAATGAAAACTAAAAAATGATTTAGGATGGATTCTGAGCTTATTTACATCATTGTAAGGTCCTGACTGTGGCAATGATTCCACAGCAGATCCCTGTACGATCATAAAATCCTACTGACTATATTCAGAAGTAAGGAAATGAGTAGAGGAAATCAGTTTCTTGGTTATGACCTAAAGCAGGAGCAACAACCTTGAAGTGAATGGAGTTTAAGCTGCTTTAAAACCAATTTAAGTAACAGAAGACCCATGCAACATGCTTAATCACAATAGCTAGTGGAATTCTGTGATATTTAGTGGGTTTTGCCCAATAATAATTTAATGCTTGAACTAATGATAGTTCATCACTTGCAAATATTAAATGAATTAACATTTAGAACATGTGGCATCATGGCATCCTCATTGAAGAAAAAAAGGTTACTAGCAAGGAGGTAGGCTTGTAAATCATGCATGACATAGTCAGTCCAAATGAATTTAATTTGCTCTGGCTGTTTGACAATACCAAGAAAGTGCAGTCAATCACAAAGTCCTTTTGATTTTTTCTGGCCCGGTAACTTGAGTCGAGTTTCTTCATAATGGTGCCTTTTTCACACAACAGGCACTTTTGAATCCCTCACCTGTAAGCCAGGGATGCCTACAGGGATTTGTTCATCTTTTCTCTTTCTTCTTTTTTTTTTTGTATTGGTGAAAATAAAATGGTCCTGCTAATTCTTTTTTGTGAAAGGTTTGTCTGTCATACCTGAAGGTGGCATGTTAATTATTACTGACACAATCTGTGCTCTGAAACATGATCTCCACAGATATTCACACTACATCCTGCTTTCTATTTTCCAGCATGAATAAATCATTTGAAATTTTTTAAACTTGTTCACCTTGTTTGCAGAAATTTGCTTGTGGATTAACCAACCCAGTAATTTAAATGAAGATTGTCAGTTATGGCCTTGGGTCCTTACTGGCTTTCACCTTGCTGCATTCATTCATTTGTGCAAAGTAAATCCACTTTGTGCTCATTTTCCACATGTGTATATGACTATACAAAGCCCAAGGCAGTGGAAATGAAACCTAATGCATTTGCCTCAGATGCAATATCAGCATAAATACATGGCACCTTGTTAAAATGTTCTAAAATGCACACACGTACCACATATATAAATTGCAGAGACCACGCATTAATTAACGTATTTATCATGAATATTTACTGCTTTGACTGTGTTCTGTCTTCTTATCCACCAAAGAAATTCCCCTTGGCACACAGCTTCTCTTCTTTTTTTTTTTTCTGCCCCGCCCTTTCACAATCAAAATGGAGGATACACTAAACGTGGGATGACCAGGATACACAGTACTGCATCGGTGACTGACTAAAGCCCTGATATTGTGTAAACTGTGGAGATGCAAAAGGGGAATTTTATGCTCTTGTGTGTGCAGTGATGTGACTAGGGGTGGGCAACTGGAGCGCTAGCCTCAGGCACAGACCTAGAATAGATGTCCCTAGGTCCTGTCCACCTGCCGTGGCAAGTTCGCCCCAGTGCATCCCCTTGTTCCATGCATTGCTCTGCCCCAGAATTGCTGCCCCAGCCCTTCTTGCTTTTTCTATACCCCTTTCCCACCCCACATCCCTTTACTACAGCTCCACTCTTGCTGCTGAATTGGGCACTTGTGGCAGTCAGTGGCAATGGGAATCGGCAGCAAGGGTATGGGGTGACAGCTACAGTTGAGGGATGTATGAGTGATATTGCTGCCCTTAGCAGAGAGCAGGGGCAGCTGGGGTGCTAGCAGGTGACTTGAGTACCACAGAGACATATTTCAGGGCCAGAGGAGCAGGACAGAGCTGGCTCAGGGTGCAAACCTTAGTAGTTATGCCCCTGTGTGCATGGTGGTTCCTTGCTTTCCAGTGGGGCAAAAGTGCTTGCACCAGTCTAGAATCAGCAGATCATCACTGTGTGCTCTCTTTTAGAGAACAATATCCCCAAGTGACTTCCATATTGCGTATTTTTAAAAAGAAAGCTGCTCTGAAGTAGACATGGTAAAGAAGGCAGGGTTTCAGGGCAGACTGTCTAGTAATAGCATGAATCCCCTGCTATTGGTAACTGGGAAGGGAAGCTGTCAGATAGTAATAAGAAGCAGGAGGAACTCAAGTGTCAAATCTAACTCTGCTTACCAGATAGTAACCCTATAGCTATTTGTTGCATGTCTAACACACTAGTTGAAAGGGCAGTTATGAAAGGTTATTAGGGTTCCACAGGGAATCCCTGAGTATCCACAGGGATTGAAGGATTATCTTTTCCTTTGTTGGGACAGAGATGGAGAGTTGATATATCACTGCCTGATAAATCATAAAGGCACGTGAAAAGAATGTTTTGCAACATCCACACTGAGAAGGTAATGGCTAGCAGTAGCAATTTGAAGAAAACACGAAGCCTAGTAACTAAGAATAACTCCCCAGGGCTTTTGCAGCAGATCCACGGCCAAGTCTCAAGACATGAGATGATCCCTGACCATCACACATAGGTGCAAATGATCCATTTTAACTGATCTTCAAAATACTGTATCCAACTTGAATTTCAGGGATTCAACCCAAGAGATACTGAGATCTTCTTATTCCCATACAGTTAGGAAGAATTACAATTCAGTTCATACTCAGTACTTCTGAGGATCAATCAAAATACTTCAGGGATTGTCCTGAAGTTTAACAGATATAAAGGAGATGTCTTGGTTGGCATGTCTACCCGAGATGCTATGTCATTGTAGCGATGAGCTACACTGACGTAGTGTCGGCAGGCATGAACCATGATGCTGAACTATTGCGCAGTAGGGTCAAAACCGAACCGTTTGCCACCGGGACTGCATGGTAACAGCAGTTATTGTGTAGTCATTTAGTACTTGCTAAATCCAGCATTTACACATGCTAAAGCAAGTACTAAATGACTATGCAGTAACAACTGTGCAGCCCAGCACATATATATATATATGAATATATTTAATCAAAACATTTTACAAAGCCTTTTAAAAAGTCATCTCAAAGTATCTGATTCCATGTCACTGATAAAATACCATGGTCTTAGCCAGAGGACTCTAACCATATCTGGTAGCCTGGTATCTCCTATGCTTGAGAATAGTGCACTGAGTGGCGTAAAATTCTGGTTGAGCAAATGCTCTTATTGTTTCATACAACATAAAGATTTTTCCCCATTCATCACTGACCTGGCTTCTGCTGCATTTATGCAATTTGTCCATGTTAGAGCTTTGTAACGTGCCTTGAGAGATCATAATAGAACATACTTCTAACTGAATTATAGAAATAATTCCATTACAATGGACCTTCTCTCCCTTCTGAAGTCAATGGACTTTTCTCATTGGCTTCTACTGATGTAGGCTGGGGTTCTGCATGTGTCTCAATTTTTAACAAGCATCATTATGATGAATTTCTGCATTTCTCTCAATTTTTAACAAGCATCATTATGATGAAAATTGTGTCAAGACCAGTTTCTAGTATATTAGTTGATCCAGTGATTTCTATGGTACTTGAATAAACTGAATGTCAGCATAGTTACTAAAGTACACATATGAGTACTAAAAAACAACTCCCACCACATCATTCAGAGGAGTCACATAGCTATGAATGTAGATATTAAGGGTAAAATCCTTTACTTCAATGGCATCAGGATTTTTCTGGTGGTGTAAAATTGAAATTGAACAAATATGGGAGAACACTAAACAGCTGGCTTTAAAAATCACATTTAATCTGATGAAATGATGCTAAAGAGAAATATTTATTTCTGAAAGTTCATATTTTATACATTTTTAATAATGCTAGAAGTGGTTCAAGGGAAATGCTTCATATGCTGACAAAAAGGAATGAAATGTGTACAAGTGTTTGCTGGCTTTGTTCTGCATAGTTTCTAGGTACCTGCTGCTTTAAGTGACCCATTCTTGGAACATATTATTAAATTATAAATATATCTTTAATGAACAGAATAAGTATTCAGAGAATGTCAATCATAACTGTAAGGAAATATCCAAGAGAGAATAGTCAAAATGAAATTACTTGCCCATTGTACAGTAATGCATGTGTGTGGGATACAAAATGTATTATTGAGGTAACACAATACCATAAAGCACATGACTAGCAAAGCCACAGACTTACACTGCTACTGATCTGGCTGAAAATACATTTAGCAGAGGTCTAGAACATTAAGTGAAGGAAGTTTAGGATCTTAAGTAAGTCAATTGTACCAATTTAGCATTTTCCATTCCAAAAATATATCAAATAAGAATGTAAAATCACTTGGCTAAACAATAATTAATTTTAATTGGTTTTTTTTTTTAATATGGAAAGCTCCAATTGCAAAGAAACTGAATTTTTATAGTTTCATTTTAATGCCTGCAAGCCTGACATCTTTCCATGTGCAAGGTTTTATGCTGAAGTTGCATGGGAGCTCAGGAAAAAAGTTAAGAGTTATGATGCAAGGAATATGTACAAAAAACCCAAATTTCCCACCCCAAGCCAACCAGCTGCTCCTCCACATATCAGAATTAGAGGACAATTCTTGGACAATATTGAACATTTCCCCTACCTGCAGGCTGGTTTAGCTCTGTCAGGCTCCTGCACTGCAGTCCTTGTAACTGGGTCAGCCGCACTTGACAACTATTCAAGGCCTCTGGTCCCTAGGGCTGCTGTTAAGGAACTTCTCCAGCCCCTGGGCCTTGCTGTGTAAACTACCATCTCTGGCTTTCCTGGTTCCTGACCCTGCTTTTGGCTTGTTTTCTGGATTTCAGCTTTGGCTTTCCCTGCAAATCTGGCTCCCGACCCTGGTTTGGCTCGGTTCTTGGACCTCTCCCTGTGGATTGTCCCTCAGACTTGGTAACTAGGTTTCTGAATCCTTGATCTTGACCCTGGCTTGGCATTTGGTTTCTGACTCCTGGATTCTAACCCCTACCCCTGCAATCCCTGGTCCAACTCTAAGCTCTACCCAGTAGGCTGGCTGGCCTGGGAGACCATGACAAAAAGTTTCTTCAGGATATTTGCAATCATTTGTTCTTAATATGTAGATTTACCTCAGTGTCTTGAAGTCCCATAGATAGATATCTATTGTTGCATGTGGAGTGTAAAAAAGCATTATGCTCATATGTGTGGTTGTGGTACCTTTAACACATGGAATATTGTGAGAATAAAGTTCAGTGACTTGTCTTTTCAAAGCATCTAGTTAAGCCTACAGTTGGTTTGAGATGGCAAAACAAAGGATATGAACCTTCCCAATGCTTACCCATGTGCTGACTCGATTGTCAACCAGCTAATACCACTGAGGTTGCTGGAAGTTTTGAATGGCTGATTAAACTATGCATCTACCACTTTAAGCTGTTTGGCCTTGTCTATGTCAGACTTCTTTCCTAAAAATTTAAGGTTTCCCAGTCTGGTTTCCCATGGTTCAGTCACATTGCAGGTAGCAATGGCAGGAACTCTTAAACCATTTGGTATGTATGTGTTAACCATTGATCTAGTCAGGTGCTTACATGGCATCTTCACCATAGAGCTTCCCACATATTAACAAAAATGACAGCACTGCTGTGTTTGCTATCCCTTATTTCTTCTCCCTTCCCTGCCGCATGGAACAATTTTTGTCTTCCTTTTTTTCTTCTTGTTTTTCTATGGGTGCCTGTACACATGACGATGTTACCATGTACACGTGATAAATTTCCTTTTGTGTGGCTTAATGGCATCACACTTTACACATATGCGAGCTTTCGGAGTTTACAATGGGTTGGCATCATCACAAATTAAATCACATCCTGATGTACTTTAGTTTGCAATGTGGCAACTTGGACTGTTGCAGCCATTGATCTGTCAGTTCACCAACACACAAGAAAGGTGGGCAGGCTCTGCCAAAAGAAAGGATAAGGCCCCTCACCACTTCTGCCTTCAGCAGGCACCTACGGCTGCCAGGAAACCTGGTGCCACCCAGGAATGAGCTGGCTTGCCCCGGGCAGTGCGGGGAGGTAGCAGGAGGGAGGATGGGTGTGCTGGTGGCCAGAGAAGGTGGTGGGGACAGTGCATGGGGTCGCTGGAAGCCTGGGTGGGCTCAGGGAAGAGTTGAATCGGGGGCCTGTGAGCTGAGGCTGCACCTCACTAGCAGCTTGCCTGGCCCACCTCATGGGGCACAGCCTCCGTGGAAGGAAGGACCAGGGCTCCCACAGCTCAAAGGCTTCATGGCCCACTGGCAACTCACCCCCTGGCTGTGGGAGAGGCGGGAAGGCTCTGCCAGAAAAAAAAATGGGGGGTGATCAGGCCCCTCTCTGCTTCTGCCTTCAGCAGGCACCTGAGGCTGCCAGGACAATGTGTATACAGTGATTGGAAAAATAAAACCCACTGTTTCAATTAAACTCAGCATTTCAATTTAGGGGGCATAGAACTCAGCCCTGAGGAACTAAACCCCTCTCATGTGTACAAGCGCCCCAGGAGATCAAGGTTTCTACTGTGGAACATTTGACACAAAAAACATGGAAGCGGGTCTGAAAGGGGTAGGAATATTTTCAGTGTTATTTTGAGACCCATATTTATGCCTGTTCCTGAAGTGCCCCTGTTAGTCATCTAATCTGAATTTGTTCTGAACAGATTTGACACTGAAGTGGTTAAACTGCCAATTTGTGTAAGGCTCCAGTTGTTTTGGGGGTGAAAGTTTACTTGCAGGTGGCTCATTCTTGATGATTCCCTCTTGCCTAATGCACCAGGTAGACCTACAATACCTACAGCTTGAGTTAAAGTTCTAGACATCCAAGTTAAGCTGGAAAGGACCCACACTCTCTATAAGGCAGATACAAAGTGGAACAAGACATGTACATTGAATGGGTTACACCCCCTTTTGCAATGAGCAAAAGGAATTAAGTGTCACTTTTGAAAGAGTGACACTTGGGGAACTTACATAACAAGACATTGTCAAAGATTATTTATTTTAAAGGTTAACAGAAAATGAATAGACTCAAGTACACCTATTCCCTCTACTTTATAATAATGATATTCTTTGGGACCATAAAAAATAACTGATTACAAAATTGTAATACTTTTCAGTAGTAATGCTCAAAACCCAGGATTCCTGGGTCAGTGGAAAGCAAGAGACTTCAGTTGGCTTACCTGTAAGTATGCTGGAAAGTATAAGCGAAGGCAATCAGTCACTGTCACATCAGGTTGCATTGTCTGTAAATAGCAAAACAGCCTGCTGATCTCTGGAATAGTAAATCACAGAGAATCTCAGCTTTGTGCAAACTAGGCTTTTATGAATGGTCTTCAGAACAAAAGAGCAAAACAAGAGGAGTGAACATGGATGACTTCTCTGCAGTGCCTTGTTCTTTGTTGCTCCCATTAAAATCTAAAGGCAAATTTTCATTTTCAGTGCAGAATCAAACCCTAGATTTATCATTTTGACTTTCTGCAACCTCCCTGTATTTGACACTTACATTGTAATTAATATAAGAAATATTATTCAGCCGTTAAAGGGCTGTATAACCTAGCATATACAAACTCATTGATGTTGTTTTCTCTTAACACTATTTTTTCTCAACCACTTCAGTGTTATAGCTTAATCAGAAACACTTGAAACCAGAGATGGGCCTGAACCCCCTGGTTCATATTCATAACTGCATCCAAACTTTCCCAAAGTTCAGGAGTGTTCAGAGTGAGCCCATTGCTACACACTATGGGCATTTTTACATGTGTTCTGGGATGTGGCACCAGCTGCCTTAATGAGCAAGCCATGCTAATTAAAAGTGCCCACACATCACATGTATCAGCAGATATGAGCATCCCTGCACTGAAAAAATGGTGGTGGGGCTCTTTACTAAAACTCATTGAATGTGTTTTATTTCCCATTTTTTTCAGCATAGGAATGCTGATGTACATGACACGGAAGGCTGCTGGAGTGTGTCAATTTTTGTGCTCAAGCAGACGTGATTAATCGAGTCTGCTCCGACATGCTCCCCACACATCTATATTATTATTAAAAAGGGACTTACAAAACAACTGCTGATGTACGGTCTGTATCCCCACAGTAATAAGCGTATACACTAAGGAACATTTTCCATATATCAAGTTACGGGAGTGAATTGTAATAGTATTTCTATATATTTAAATTCCTATGAATGAAGAGGTGAGAGTAAGTAGTAACCACTCCACTGGACCAGCTGTCCCTTTACAGTTATCAAACCATAAAATTCTCACATGAAGAAAGGTGCCATTACATCTAAAGACAGCAAATCATTCTGAGGTGTTGAAGAAGGTGAAGATTTACTGCAGACATACACAACAGGGTGTTAAGTAGGCTCCAAGTCACCAATGCAGTTGAAGCAAATTGATTTGCTTTTCTCATAAGCCATGACATTTCTGTGATGTGTTTCATATTGGGAAATTACGTCTCTATATGGCTCAGTTTTGGAGTGCCAGATTCTGGCCATAAATGACTGGTGAACAATTCCTCATAGGAGAATTTCTTGCTGGCATCAAAGTAGTAGAGACAGTTCATATGCAAAGGGCCTCACCTCAGCCCAGCATAAAGGGCATTTCAGGGAAAATATAGTTGTGCTAGAAGGAGAGTGAAGCTGCACTTAGTCTTCATTGAAATAAGATTCCATAGGGCCTGGGTCAGTATAGAAGAGGGAGTCATAACTAGTTTCTTACAGGGGCCCCTAATCTCCTGCACCAGGTAAAGCTCAGCTGCAGGGAAGAATTGTGTCTATTATTTGTTCAGGTCAATGACAGTAAAACACTGTCTCAGTAACAAAAACAACCTGCAATTCCTTCCTCTCAAAGGACGGCAAAGTGCTTTACCAATCATATGCTGCAGGAATTGCTTCATCAGCTAAAAGTAGTTATATCTGAGGTGAAGTGCAGCATCCAAGAAAAGATCTAACCTGTAACACAGTGAGCAACAAAGGAGAGAAGGGGAGCAGAGGTTTTGGTCCCAGGACAGCTCTTCTTATGCAAAGTGCCACGGGATCTCTGAAGTTAATGTGGAGCAGACAGGATGTTGATTATTCAGGCCTGTTCCAAATGAACCCCATGCTGTAAAATGAGTGTAATGCACTTTACCTATCTCTGAAGCATGTAGTGCTAAGTAGAACCTGATGGGATTTTAAACCTCCAGTGCCAGAAAATTCAATGTGCCTTAAGTGAAGAGGTTTAAGCTACTATTATGTGATCAGTTAAAGAGATTAACTAATGTGTGGATAGGCTAAGCTAGTCTAAATTTAAGATTCAGTCTACTAATAAATTACATCTGCAGATACCATGAAGAAATTGGGCAAATTCTGCTTTTACTTCTGATACAAATACTTAGCAACTCCTGGAAATAAACAAGGATACTTCCAGATTTATGTTGATGTTAAAAAGGCATTATTCACCCTATTCTGTATATAAATGTAGTTAAGTAAATGATGTCATTTGATTTAAAATACCATGTAAAGAAGAATGGAAGACAGCCATAAGGTTTAAAACTGTGGGCTCCTCTCACACATTAATTATATGGACAAATGAACAAATTATACCAAATTAAAAGAAGGTGGGACTTAAACCCTTGGCACACATTAGACTTAAGTGGTACAGACAGAAGTAAAGCTCCCAGTTGTAACTCAGAACATTTTCTGCAAAGCATCCTGAGTTGCAACATTACCCAGGACTGAAAAGAGGTTCACTGTTGGTTAAAGGGGGGAGGGGAATCTGGCTGCAGACTGGGAGCCTGCAGCCAGTTTCCTATAACAACGGCCAGGCTCTCTGCCAGTGCTTGCTGGTTTCAGAATGGGAGGGGAGGAAAGGTAGCAGAGGGAACTTGTTCTTGGGTCTCCCCAGCTGGAGCTGAAGGGTAGAGTGGGTGAATTGCCCTCCCCCCCCAGGAATTGCTTCATCAATCCCCCCAGGGGTCTCCAATAACCCCATCCCACCCTCTAGGAGGGCTGAGAAAACCCCAAACTGCACACACAGGAACTGGCACTCTCTGTTCTCTTTTCTCCCCTCCCATTCGGAAAACAGCGATAGGCTGGAAACTCAACAGACACAAGTTACAGAAGATGCTACATTTTGAAACATCTTTATCTGATACCTCATGCAATAAAGGGTCACGTTGTCACCCAATCGGCCATTTTAAGCTGTCTGCAGCCACGCATTTATGTTTGGTCATAACTATAGACTGCTTTCTGTGGCCAGATCAGGTGAAAATTGTCACTTCTGCCTGTACAAGATGCAATTAAACAGTTAATCATGTCTTTAAGTAGTTACCCAGTGACACATTAATGCAATTAATGGCATGATAAAACAAGGAATAAACCACAAAGTTACTACACAAAATGGCTAAGTACAGACAGTCAAAAAGTCCAAGGCTGAATCAATTCAATTTTTGCAGGTTAGTCTAAACTTCATAGATTGAACTGATAAGCAAGTGAACAGACATTGATTTTGATTCTGGAAATGCAGCCACATGCCTGCAGTGGCTCAGGCTAAAAGCTGGGAGGCACTAGAGCACACCTGGCTGGAGCAGGCAGTTTGGGCCTAGCCTACCCCACCCAGCCTCCTACAGGCTGTTTGCAGGGGAGGTGAAAAGCATGCTGGGAGACTGTGAATCTGGAGGGGATCTGGGACAGAAGTTCAATAAACTGATTTAACCTAAATCAGTTAAGTCTGACATTACATCCAGGTTTATCTTAACCTGGTTTTGGCCACTTTGAAAGTGGCTTTATGTGTACTAAACTTGTGTGTGCTACAGATCTGAACCAGTTTCTGATCACTTATACCAGTTTATGTGAACTTCTGTCAGTAGCCAATATGTGTAATACCTTTGTCTGGTTCCTAATATGCCATTAATTGAATTTGTGGACAAGCTAATTGGGGATCCAGCCTTCAGAGCACATGGAAGTCAAGGGTCTTGACTCTCAGGTGCTTCCAAAGTTGAGAGTGCTTTGATTGCTGCTCCCAGTTTCAGGGGTCCATCAGAGTCAAGGGCTAGGAGCCATGCTCAGGTGTTGCTCCCAGCTTCAGGGGTACATCAGTGTCCTTGGCTCCAACATGCCCCCCTCCACTGAGAACAGCAGCAGATCAGGGCTTCCAGCCTTCAGGGCGCAGCTGGAGTCAGGGGCTCCACTGCACCTCCATGGCTCGGATCAAGGTCACCTGATCTAGGCTCCCAGCTGTGGAAGCTTGCTACTGGTCCAGACGACCTTCAACCAAGTGTGCTGGCTGAGCTTGCTGTGCTTATAGCAGTGCCTCTGGTGAGGCTGTTGGAGGAATCGTGGAATTCAGGAGTTGTCCCTAGTGACTAGAACAATGTGAATGTGGTATACATCCTTAAGAAAGGAAAGAGGGATGACCCTGCCAACTATAGACTGGTCAGTCTGACTTTGGTCCTGGGGAAGATCTTTGAAAAAATTATCAAGAAGGACTTCACCCACAAGCTCGCATCTGGTGGGATACTGAGAAGAAACCAGCATGGCTTTGTAGAGTGGAGGTCATGCCTAACAAACCTGGTGTCCTTTTATGACCAGGTAACTAACCACCTGGACATGGGACAGGAGGTAGATGTTATCTACCTAGATTCAGCAAGGCCTTTGATACTGTTTCCCATGAAATCCTCTCAGCTAGGTTGGAGACTACTAGCCTAGACCAGGCTAAGGTGGGTTGGGAACTAGCTCAGTGGCTGATCCCAATGATTCTTAATTGATGGGGTGGCTTCATCCTGGAAGGCCATCTCCAGTGCTGTACCCCAGGGATCAGTGCTTAGGCCTGTGCTCTTTAACATCTTTAATGACTTGGACAAGGGAGTGAAAAGTGCTATGATTAAGTTTGCGGATGATACCAAAATGTGGAGACAAGCAGGCACATCAGAGCATGGGTCAAGGATTCAGGAAGACCTTGGCAGGCTGGTCCTATGGGCTGAACAAAACCAGATAAGGTTCAACAGGGACAAATGCCAGGTCCTTCATCTAGGTAGGAAGAACCCTCGCCCTATCTATACAATGGGTGGTGGCCCACTAGCTGGCACTGCATCCGAAAGGAACCTAGGGGTGACAATCAACAAGAATAATATGAGCCACCAGTGTGATGAAGTCACCAACAGAGCACATAGAACTCTGGCATGCATCAGCAGATGTCGCCCGATTCAGAGAAGTGCTCCTCCCCCTCTATTCAGAGTTGGTGAGGTCACAGCTGGAGTACTGTGTCACACTTCAAGAAGGATGTGGACAAGCTCAAAAGGGTGCAGAGAAGGACCACCTGCATGATTAAGGGCCTGGGGGACAGGGTCTGTGAGGAGAGACCTCAGGATCCGGGACTGTTCAGCCTGAGCAAAAGAAGGCTGAGAGGCAACTTGATAGCCACAAATATATCAAGGGAGAACATGAGGACCTAGGTGAACAACTTTTCAGAATCCCAGGATCTCCCTGCCTTGGCAGTATTGTGCAATGGGATCTAATGATTGATCCCACAATCACATTTCCTCCCATGCATGTGTAGCATGGCAGGAAGCACAAGTGTGCGACTCATTCATCAGATCTCATCTCGCCTTTAACTGAGTATCTGCTAGGGGCTTAATACTACCTCCACTTTTCTGTAGTAACTGATTTGTGTGTTTGCTTTTATCTCATAGTAAGTGAAAGCTAAACTGTCACCACTTATCCCTGAATGAAATGACCAACAAATAACAGTTCTACAGAAAGAAAATGTAAAGGTGACCACAGCTGGTCAGAACTTTTGACTAAATATTTTTCTGACAAATAGAGTTTCACAGATTAGAATTTTCTTGAAGGAACATATACATTCGAATTAAATGCTCTGATTTTGTTTTTATGGGAAATTTTAAAAAAATGTTTTGAGTCAATATTTTGATTAAAGATGACTATTTTGAATTAATATTCCAAAATTTAAAAATCAACACTTGGATATAAAACAATACTTTTATAAACAGTATTTTGAAACAAGCAATTTTGTTTCAGTCAAAATGTCAATTGTGTGTTGTGATTTGAAAAAAAATTGTCAGCAGTTTTCATTTTGTTTCTTACTGTCCAGTTCGGAGACAGAAACAAATGCTGAACTTTCAGAATTCCATTTTCCAAGCAGATGTCATACTACCATTCTGATTCCCAGCCACAAACTAATAGAACAGCATAATGCAACCTGTTTTCACATAGTGACAAATGTGCTAGTGCTATGATTGGGTGAGTGGAGTGTTTCTGCTTTAGTAAGAAAGATATAGTAAAGACATAGCTTTGCTTTTAATATGAAGCAAGCTGGAAACCATGGTGGCATAGCTACTGTAGTACACCTACTGCATCACACTCCTGGGCACCAGCACACTGGAATTATACATTGGTAAATCCCATTGTTTCAACATTTTGCTGTTGCTCCAGTAAATGAAGAGATGCTTTATTTGCTATTTTGCTTTTGGTAAATACATGTAAATCTTTATCTTAGTATGAGAAATGGGACCTCTGGGTACCAGCAACAACAATAATACATGGAAAATTCCAGGGTGTCTGATTCACTGATCTCTCATTAGGTGAACTGTACATGTACTTAGGAGAAGTAGAGTATTGGAGTTCCATAATTACATTTGCAGTACACTGCAAATTCAGTTGATCTCTGTTGACATAAATTTTCCTTCCAAGAACTGCTACAGGAACATGTTTGGTTTTAAAAATTCACATTATATGTTGTTTCTTCTCTGGGTTGCTTGACGGTAACTTTACTGATATACCCTTTGCATTTCATTAAAGCTGTCTGTTTTCTTAAACCATGTATGTAAAACCACATTAGTAGCACTGAAAAAACAAAAAGAATATTTAGAAATATTCAAATCAAAACCATTTTCACAAATGATGGGGAGATGTTTGCATTTTGTGTACATAGGTATGTTTGTTTTTAATACTCAGTAGTGTTTAGTGAATATCATTTGTTTAGACTATGGGGCATTTAAACTAATTGAGAATATTTTCTGACTTGACACTTAAAATAAGGACTCAAATACTTAATAAAATTCTTGAGCAATATTACAAAGCAAATGCATGCATTTACCATTATAAAACTCTTATTTCACACATTATTGTTTTTGAGATTTTATGCAATGTAGTTTGTTCATTATTAAATACAAGAAGCCAAATTTCCAGACATGGGTGGTCTAATTAGGACACCCCATTCTACACTTTGTGGGAGTTGACATGCCAGTTTAGTTACCAGAATTAGGGATCCTCAGTTATACCTCAGCTCTGATGAGACTTATTTGGGTTACTCCAGTCACACAAAAGAACCATAAAACTGGAAACTAGAAGTCTAAATATTCCTCTTGGTGTGTCTAGTTAGCATAAATTTAGCATTTTGCCTCTTTTATTGTATTTTGACCTTTTTGTTAAGAGTCATGATGGAGAGCTAAAACACAGGTGTACCTGAACAGTTCTGCTCCCTGGGAGGTGGCAGTGCATGGGGCAGTGACATTGGCTATTCTGCCAGTGGCAGCCCAGCCAGCAGCACAATGGCTGCTATTCTTGTGCTTCCTGCCCAATTCGGCATCCAGGGCTAGTGCCCCAATTGCCTCCCTCCCTCCTCCCTCCACTTAGCTGTGCTACTGAGCTAAGTAACACTAGGTTCTCTTGATTTCACACTTCCAGGACAGCTCTTTGGTATCATAAGCAGACAAATATCATTCAGAACATCCCTAAAACTCTTCCAAATTATATCAGCCCCAGGTAAACCCAGGACTAAGCAGATACAAAGATACTTGTCTTTACTGATTTGTGTTCTCTCATCTTAAAATGAATGCAGCTTAATTAAAGCTGAATCTAGATCTTGCTGAGATGCCCATAGTGTAGCCCAGGGGTTTTCAACCTTTTTTTAATAAATGTACCCCCAGCAACTGGACGCAGAGCAGGCCAGATACAGAATGGAGGCAGCGCAGGGTGGTGGATGGCGGACGCTGCTGCTGCCGCTGTATGCAAACTTCCAAACTCCCCCCTCCCGCACCTTTCCTGTGTCTGACCGGCTGGGCAGCATGCAGAGGGGCATCGCTACCCTCACCCTGCCCCGGCCCTGCTTATGGGAGGTGTTGGCGAGGGGTGGTGAGTGGCTGCGCTCCATCCCTGCCCAGCTGCACGTACCCCTTAGGGCCTTCCCAAGTATCCCTGGGGGTACACACACCCCCATTTGACAACCCCTGGTCTAGCCCAATAAAATTACAATTTGTGTATATAAAAGCAAACATTCAGGACCAGATCATAAGGTGATTATCCAGAGGTTAGGAGTGAAAACAGCTAAGTCATGGCTTTAACTAGAAGGAAAATGTATTAATTCCATACACCTACAACATTTTCACTTCTTTAGGAAGCAAATTTAACCTTATTATGCAGTTTTAAAACTGTATAAAATGCAATTGATTGAAATAAGTAGCAATTTGAATGATTGAACCAACATATTTTCATTACTTTGTAACAGAGATTAAATTTTGATACATTTCTGATTATGTAGAAGCATATACAGGCAACCCCCACTTAACACTGTTTCACTTCATGCAGTTTCGCTATAATGCTCGTTTTAATGTGATACCTGATTTCACTTAGCAGTCAGCAAGTTTCATTATAATGCTCATGGTAGCCATCTTGAGTCATTAAAAACACTTGCGGTCACCATCTTGTATCATCAAATAGTTTCAGTTTCGCTTAATGCTCATTTCACTGAACACTCAGTTTTTCAGGAACCAATTAAGGGTGCTAAGTGGGGGTTTCCTGTAACTCATAATCCTTGTGCTTGTATGTCATATTTATGGTATTTGCCCTGTACATTATTCTGAGTTTGTTGTGGACTTCTGTAGAACCAATGCTTCACTCCTTTGTAGCATTTTATTTTTGTTTTCTTTGCCCAGTTATGCAAATGTTTCATGGTTTATTCATGGTTACAGTAGTATTATTGCCTCAGTAACATTTTGCCTAAATAAAAAAATAGCTCAGTCTTGCATATAATTATCTTCATTTGTTAAAATCATTTTACTGAAGCCTGTATAGAAGCTATTATGTCAAGAGGACTGTTCATATGAGTATAAATTTAGTCCACAGATTTATATCAGATGAGCAGGAGACAGTCTGAACATTTCAGTACTATGATCATTTAATATAACCTTCTATTCCTATACACTTGTCAGGATGTGAGACAGAATGCAAGAGATTTCAATGCCAGGATTTGTGAAAGCTTAAAGCAAGTGTACAGATTTAGGCTGAAGAAACATACAGGCACTTGTGCCATGCCTCACCCCATCTGGAATGTGCATAGAACCATAATTACAAATACAGGAATGTCAACCATTTACTTGCCCACATAGAACTGTTGTAACTGTGCCAGAGCAAGCAGTAAATATATCACTGTAGAGTTACAGTACAGATAATAGATAAATGATTATCATGAGCAATTCCAACACTTCTTTCAAACATTTATTTTCACTTGGCAGCATGAGCTAATTTTGTCCAATTTCAAACACATTTGAACATATGGGTTCAAAGTTCAACTGAGACCTGAATATTATTAGCTTTTTTCTTTGCTTCTAAATGCTAAAAGGAGAACCACAAAGGGGCAAGGAAGAAAATTTCTAATGATAAAATTAGGGTGGTGAATCATACCCTCAGCTGATGTAAATTGACATAGCTTGACTGAAATCAGTGGCTGCAACAGGAACTATGGCAATTTGCACTAGAAGAGGAATTTACCCCATGTATTTAATGTGCCATTATTGGATAGAGTGAGCTTTGCACAAATAGATTCTCTATCTTTAAAAGAGAGAGAGAGGAGAATGACCCTGTGTCCCAAATCTGCAGCAGATCCTTCCCTTTAACTAGAAATCTTTTTGTTTGTTTGTTTTAAAAGAATTTCCCTTAGCACAAACAACACAACATGTGAATTTAAATTTGGGGGTAAGGGTAAGGGGGAGAGGGTCACTATGTTTAATCAGTTCTGCAACATTTGAAAAGAGAGAGTTGTTACTGCAACATTGGATACCATGAAGTTGGGCCAATCCTAATTTCTATCTTTCAGGTACAAAATCAATATATGTGCATTATATGGTGTTCATACTTTTTTGAATGCACCAATGCAATTGTAAATGAACTAGACATTCAATACCTATGGATATTCCTCAAAATATATGTGCACATCTACACACACCAGTGAACACAGTACTGTATTCCTTTAGCAAGCAGTTTGCAGTTAATCACAAAAGTGCTATTCACAAGTGACAGTGCTTCATGTGAAGAGATTTTACAAGCTGCAGCATCCTTCACAGATGTATCAGTTTCTTTGGGGAATGACTGAAAAATATGCTGATTTCTGCAACTTGTTCAAGTTTTGTGTGTTGTAAAATATCCCTTGTCTGAAAGCCCTTCATGTCTGTATACCACAGTAGATAAAAGCTGTTGCCAAAAGTCCAGTTAATCTTTTGGCATATGATAGGATAGAAATTAAAAGTGTTTGGTTGTATTATGTCGAAGTGTATACATTAGCACTGAAGTTCTTTCCATTAAATTAATTTAAGTTTAGACTCAAAAATATTGGGGGATATTGTGTATGCATGTATGTGTGTTATAGATATATAATTTATATTTACATTACTTGCAGAATTATTTATACTAATTTAGGGGATAATTGCATTATCTGAATAATTTATTCTATTTACTAAAATATACAGTGTTTGGAGGGATCATAATTAAGGTATAATAGATACAAAAGTCCCTCACAAGACCAGACGGGTTTGTTCTGTGCAGAGTAATAGGACAGAATTTGGGAACTTCATGCAGAGTCACTGGACTCTGTGTGATAAGAGGTTGTGCTTTCAATGCCTAGCTGCACCCCTGTGAGCAGTGAATTTTGAGAGTCGGGTGTGGTTGGTGGATCTTCAGTTAAGTGGATTCACCTGTCATTCTGGCCTGCAGATTGGGTATGCAGGAACAGTGGAGGCTATTCCAGCCCTGAGGCTGACTGGCAGCTGCAAAGTGGCTTTGGGGGAGGGGAGAAGATTCCTTTCCAGTCCCTGTGGAGGTCTCAGTCATCCAGTCTAGTCATGCATCCTGTTCTGTAGGACTAAGATTTGGGTTTAGATAGATTTTCTCTCCTTAACTGCAAAATATTGATACTTGATAGAAAGTACGCTCACCAGGCTCTCGAATTGTAAGTGTTCAGCAGCCACAGTTGATGCCAGAATTGTCAATAGAGCTCATTTTGCTACCACTCTTGAAGTTATACCATCGTTCCTCTCATGAATAGAAGCCATCTTCTAATTTCTAGACTAAATTTACTCCTGCTGAGATTGTACATACATGTTCCTGAGTTCATGCATGTGGAGTATTCTGCTTCTGCCAGAAGTATGGCATTTAGAGCCCCATTATGCTGATGTGCCCAGACAAGAGTGAGAATTTTCCCCAGGCTATATCAAGCAGGGCATAGTAACTAGGTTTCTTATAAGGGTTGAGAGCTTCCAATGACAAATATAATATAATAATTATAGTTTAATCCCCATGCATTGGCTGCACATAGGAATATAGAAATCTGCACCACTACCACAGTGATACAAGCTTAAGTGTTGATAAGGAATGGAACTCAATTCCTATAAAGATATGTCTGGGTCCATGTCAAATTTTAAGATACACTGGCAATAACCATTCCATTTCCTTTTCCTCTCTCAAGTGCCAAGTCCATCTTCTTACCTAGCTTTTCAAACTGTTGAGATTGTTGAGCAGTAATCTAAGCCATACTAGGAAATGGCGCCTGTGCCTGGCCCTAATGAGTTCAGTGGGTCTCTACATATTTGTATTTATACACATCTGATAAGAGAATTTGGACCTTTTATTACATTGTTCATAAGAAACTATTGTGCTGGGAAAATCCCACCTAGCAAACACAGATGTGTTGTATAAGCAAGAGTGGGTCTCACATTTTTGAGCCTCTTATCAGCTGCAGCCGAGATGTTAAATGCTCCTCCTTCTGTTTTAGCATATTAGACGATACTTTATGCTGAAAGTATAATATCACTCAACTCCATCTATGACCTGGGTTCACATTCATTTTTTTTCTGAGATACCTTCATTCAGAGAAGAAAGAAATCAAATGAAGAGTTCAAATACAAATCATGAAGCTTAAAAGAGGTACTTACTTCATAGAATCTATATATTCCTATGTAATCTATATTTTCCTATGCAACTGATTATTGTGTGCATGCAAAATAATACATAAACTAACATTGCATGCATGAAAACCAATGTTCACGCTCATTGCAAATGTTTTTTGGTTCAATGGTTTTGTCACAACATTGAATTACTTTTATAAGCAATTATTTTGTTCAAGAATGAAAGGATTTAAAATACTAGTGACCACAGTTCAGTGTATGAAACATACAGACAAATACTATGTGATTAATTTCAGCCAGCCTTGAAAAACTGATACCCTTGTGACAAGATGTAAGGACACTGGCATGTAAAGGGGTTCCTGGCAGCCTGCTTATCGTATGGCTAATCTGGGCAGGATTCTGAGAGGAAAGGGAAGTTATTGCCAAAAAAGTTGTGCTAGGAGGCAGGGTGTATCCTTTCCCCTTCTATGTAGAAAAGTTGTATTGGTTCTTATCCAGAAAATTTGACTTAATGGCTAGGAACCGACATTCAAAAACCCCTAGGCAGAATCAGTCTAAGTTACGCAATTTTCTGTAAGCAGCATTGTTTAGTTCGGTACCAAACAGAGCACAGGCTCACCCTTTTATTGGGGGATAAATCTTAGGCTGAGTTCTGCCATATTTAAACCAGTCTATGTGCCAAACTTGTGTTCTGTTGGTGGTTTAGCCCAGTTTTGTGTGCTGAACTTCTGTTCTTTTACTGGTATAGACCAGTTTCCAATCATGTATACAGGTTTCCCTTGCTTTATGCTGTACATGCATTCCTGGAAAATGGCGCATAACTCAAATTCACGTAAAGGGAGCCCACTTTACAATGTAACGAATAGGGATATGTTCCAAGACCTCAACTGTACTTGCCCTCAGACCCATTTCTACCATTTTTATAAGACAATTTTGGTACTCTCCAACAGCAGACAGTACAGCGCTGCTGCCAGGCAGCTTCAAGGCTCAGCTCCCAGGGCACCATGCTGACGGGGCTGGACCGGGCCAAGCTGCAGGGACTGGCACTGTGGAGGGCTGTCCCTGAGCCGAGGGCTTCAGAGAAGTGCTGCTGTCATGCTGCCCCCCACGTGCAGCGCTGGCACAGAGGTGGGGGGGAATGAGTCCGTCCTTAGCCACAGGTCCCCACTGCAGCCCACACTGCCTGCCACTGCTATACTCGCATAGGGATCTCCCCCACCCTGCCAGCACTGCACGTGAGGGATGGCATGAGGGAAGCTCTGCTATGAAGACCCTGGCCCAGGGACAGCCCCACGCCTGGCTCCTCTGCAGCGCCAGCCCCTGTGAATTGGGAGGGGGAGCAAGGGGCACGAGCAGGGCCAGGGGGTTGTTGGGGGGAGGGGGCAGCACATGGCACCGTTCCCTGGCCTATGGCATCACTCCCACAATGCACCGCACAGTGCAGCTGACTACGGGCTTCCACCACACCAATCCCATAAGAATGAATTTACATTGCATATGACAAATTTTTGGTATAAAAAGGGTCATTGCATAAGAGCAAATTTGCACATACAGAAGCCACATAAAGCAAGGGAAACCTGTACTGGTAAAAATGTAATGTCTGTACCTAACCAATTTGTTCTGGTTTTGTGTTCTATTTCTTCCTAACGAAGTAAACTCAGAAGAAAGATATGTAAAGTAACCTGAAATTAAGATTTCTTTTTTTTTCTCCTTCCTCAATGGGTAAGTCTCTAACTGGGTTATAGCCTCACGCACACAAATTAGAAATATCAGATACAGCTTTGAAATATTGAACAAAAAATTAACTGCAAAGTTGCAAAAACTTTATCCCCAAACAAGTGTGCTTTGCATGTAAGTTAAAGGGGGGAAAAAACAGTATGTGAACTAAAATATGTCTCGTTTTTGTATTTTTAGAAAATAATTTGTAGCTCGTTTGTTTGTTTTTCCATTTGCATTTAATTACATATGTAAATTTTAAAAAGGAAAGCAGAAGCAAAAAACAGTCGCACACAAACCAGATCTATCTTGTCTAGGTAGCAAAGCTCAAAGTTATTTTGTGCCAAATCTATCCCCACTGAAGACGACAAGAAGCAAGCCATGGCATGTAAGGGTATTTAACTCTTAAAGAGACAATGTATTTCCACACATGCATACACTATATATTATAAACACAGTTGAACCAGGAGTTCTGCATGTGTTAAGCTATTATAAAAAGTAGGCAACTGGACTGTGAAGAAGGAAACTGAAAAGGAAAGAAAGATTTTGTTACATAATCAAATCAGAATGGCACACATTTTGGGGACTGGCTAGTTTGTTAGGGGATTCATGAGAGCCACAGTTCAGGAGAACGCCCAGTGAACTGGGATCTGGGTTAGCAAACCAATTGCCATGGTCCCACGATTGGGAGAAGCATACTTTTCTTTATTTTAAAAAGTAAAAAAGCCCTGAGGCCACTTTATTTTAAAAATGTGAGCAACATCAGATGAACTTTTAAACAAAACTGCCAGGTTTTTTGGTGAAAAATATTGTATTTGCGAAGTTTTGAATCACCTCTTGTAGTGGGCTCCGTAAGGGGTGACTTTGGCACTGCAAAGCCCCATTGTTTGCTTTTTTGTTTCAAGATCAGGGTGACTGATTATTCAGGTCCTGTTGTTTCTAGCTCTTTTCTACTCTGTGGATGTATCTACATGTCGCTGTACAGCAACATTGCTACAGCGTAGTGCTTTAGTACTTCCTTTTGAAGTACTAAAGCACAGCGCAGTACGGGTGGTTACTGCATTGTGTGCGTGGCACGCGGGTAGATTTCGCACTATACCTGGGGAGCATGTCATTACCATGACATAGGGGGTGATCACATGTAGATGTACATGATCGTGACATAGTGCACCGTATGGCAACCTAGCATGTCACTACATTGCTATAGGGTGATGTGTAGATGCGCCCTGTGTATTCCAAGGAGCATGGTCCTGGTTTGATTCACTCTAGCTGGCATTTTTGATGCATAACGTTCTGTCCAATCCTCTCTGTCTTCAAACGTTAATTTTGAAATGGTGACCTTTTTGTTGTTTTGCCTTTTAACTACCCTGTCCATCTTCCTTCCCTTTGACTAAGCCAGTGGTTCTCAACCTTTTTAGATTCAAGGCATCCCTCAGGACATGCTAGCTCTTAGTTTTCACTTGTTTTTTTGACTGCAGAAAAATAACAGAATGATTCTCATGGTCCAGAGACCTTGAAAAGATCACAACAGATCTGAATGCTCATGAATGTGCTTTCCTGTGACATCTTTGGGTTTATCTTGTGAATCATGTTTGCATACCTAACAGTGCTAACATTGTGGCACCCCTGAAAGACGCTCAAGGCACCCCTAGTTGAGAATCGCTGGACTAAGTATTTCCACCATTACTACCTGAGCTCAACTTGCTTGGCAAGAAACAGCAATTCCTTCATATTACTAAGAAAGTAATTGCAAAAGAGGCCAGCTTAGAATATGAGAATGGGGAAGAAGACTCATGGTGTGGCAGACAGCAGGGTTGAGGTCCTCACTGGAGTAAATGATGATAAGAACTGCTCACCAGACAATATGAAAAATGCTGCCTCAGATTTGAAGGAGAACATGAATGAAAAAACAAGATGCAAGGGAAGGAAGATAGTTGTGAAAAATGACCAGTCCTAAATCACCTGCCTCCCACCCTGCTTCCCCATCTCATCTATCTAAACTTCGGCTTTGACTTTTTTTTTTATTTAACAAAAGGCTCCAAATTGCTCCATAGATCTACCAAATGGTAATAACATCATTTGTTTGCTCCTTGGTTTTTATGTGAGGCTAAACAGCCCTGTGTCCTAGGGCTAAAAATCAGAGGCAAAACTCCCTTTGGTGTGTTCCTGATTAAAAGCTGCAGTCCCCTTTATACAAACACATCAGTGAGGATTGTCTCAGCTTGTAATCAGGCTTAAGAAAAGTTCTCAGTATATGCCCATTCACAGGAGTATATGCCTATGCATTGACTTGTATTCCTATTGCAATTTTCTTCCTACCCCAGCACTTTGCAGCTGTATCATCATAAATCCTACCTGAAAATGTATCTCTCTTATTGGTTCTCCTCATGACTAGATGCCTACTCCTCTTTGTACTAGCTCAACATTTTGTTCTCTTACTTGTTGTCCATGGGTGCTTACTGCTAGCTTGCTGTGTCCTTTTGTTCACCTCCCTGAGTGCTCTGTATCAGAGGTGCTGTATAAATAAACAAAATGTAATCAAATGTACAAAAGTTTCCATTTTACTTGATAACCCACTTATTTATGTTAAAAGTGAACTCTAATGCTTTTCCTTTGTTCACAAACTTAATTTAAAATATCAAATCAAGATGGTCAGTGGCAAAACAAAAATAATGTGCCTTCAAAATTCTAAGGTGTAAATGAACCTTTCCACAATACAGCATTAATAAGCATGTAGCAAAATACTCCCACTATCAGTGATTCACTAACAATATATTCATTAGTAATAAGCAGTTGTTTCGTCAATAGGGTGTCTAGATATATCTAACTATGGATGCCTAATATTTTAATAGTAAACTGTTCTCTAAGGCAGTGTTACTCAACCCATGGGTCATGACCCAAAAGTGGGTTGCAAAGGTATATGAAAGCTTCATGAACAAACATTTAAAAAATGGATTCTCCTTTAAGAAATAAGTAGAGAAATCGTGGCTTTTCCCTTGCAGGCTGGCAGAGTTCCAGCCTGCAAGGAGCTGCTTGCCCCCTGCCCCACACACTGGAAAGCTGGGGCCCAGGGGCAGGGGGCAGAGGGGTGGGAGTGAGAGGCAGTAGGTCAGGGCTGGCCATTGATGTTTACAAATGTGTCCTGATGCAAAAAAAGGTTGAGAACCGCTGCTCTAAGGGACAAATCTTTGACCTTTCTCCAAAGCCACAGTAAAAGGGTTTTATGGAGTGCTCTTCACCTGAGCTAGGGCACATAGCATTCTTTATTCCTCTCCCGAGTTGCACAGAACTTGCAGGTATAATCTGCAATCACAGCTGCTACTGTTGTAACTGCCACATCCACTGCGTTTTCTTTCTGCACAAGATTCTGGATAGTGATTCTACCAATTGCAGAGTGCCCTCACCCCTCCCCAACCTGATACAACCCAACAGTTGAAGCCAATTCATGCTGTCCTAGGAGTGGGGGAAGAAAGGTCACTGAATCCAGATACTGGGCATGTCTACATGTGCAAATGCTGCTGGATTGGTTTACTCCAGAGTGAACCCACCCTAGGCAGGCATCTACACAAGTGGGCATTTGGGAGCAAATTTACACTCACCCTACTCTGCCCTGCTGTAGCCTCCAGGGGGAGCTCCAGGCTCTTTCTGCGTGCTAGCCCAGGGGCTGGCAGGGAGCATGGGGCCAGGAGACAGCTGTCTCCTGGCCGGGGCTTGGAGATTACTCCCTGTCCCTGGGAGCTGCCTGCTGCTGGGGCAGGCTCCAGTGGTGGAGCCGGGCTGGGGACAATGTCCTCCTTCGCCAGCAGCAGGGAGCTCCAGGCCCAGATGCAAGCAGATGCACAGACTGTGAAATTGAAAACATGTACCACATTGTCCCATACTAGAGATAAGGGACTCTGCAGCATTGGTACCAGGTCACAGTGCTCCAGTGGAGAACCCTGGGGATTTCTGGTTTTGGTAGATGAACCAAATTAGGAGAACACCAGAAAGAACTAAATTAGGATGTATGCATGTGATGAGTTTGTGAAACAAAGAAATACACAGACAGAACAGAACGTGAACAGTATGGTGACCACAGGAAGACCAACCTCAAAGATGAAGAGTCATCAGAGGGAAGAAAGAATACAAAAAGAGGGATTTTAGAGCAGCAAAGAGTCCCAAGAGGGGAACCTGAGGCTACCATGGACAAAGGGCACACCACCAGCCCATCTCACCCACCCTTTGACCTCCAGGTTGCTGACATCTGACATTTAAGAAAGAACCAGTAGGGCGGTGCGAAACTTCACCGGCTGTTTCATTTTGATCCTGTTTCAACTCATTTCAAGCTTGAAACAGCAAAATCAAAATGAAACAAAGGGCTTTGAAACAGCCTCGAAATGAGTTTTGAAGCTTGAGCTGGGCTTGCCTGCAGGGAAACAGAAAGTAAGTAGAGGGAGAGGGAAGAGTAGGGAAGGACTACTTTCATATTGATGGTGTAGCTGGCCAGTGACTGTGATCCTTCCCTGAGGTCCCTTCCAATCCCAGTGATCTGGGAGAGGGATGGAAAAATAGCATAAAAGGCAGCATTATTTGACTTGGCCTGCTTTCTGTCACCCATGTCACAAGTTTTGCTTGTCAGCAGCCTGAGGTGAAGTTTCCCAGAAACCCCTCCACCTATCTCCTTGAAACTTGGCAGGCTTCATGGCCTCAGAAGGGGATATCATCTCTGCAAGTTTCATCCAAATCAGGCAGGAAATGACAAAGTTATAGTCTGTTTTATGGTTCCCTGTTATAGCCTATGGGCGAAATGTCAAAACGGTGTGGAAACAGTGAAACAGTTTTGATTAAATGAAATGAAACTGTGGTTTTGAAATGAAACAAAACTCGAAACAAAACACTGTACCGTTGAAACGGAAGTCGAAACAAAATAGTGCTCTTTCACACAGTCCTAAGAACCAGTTCTGGGCACCGCACTTCAATAAGGACATGGAAAAACTTGAGAGGGTCCAGAAAAGAGCCACCTGTATGATCAGGGACTTGCAAAGCAAGCCATACAAGGAAAGGCTGAGGGACCTGGGCCTCTTTAGCCTAAAGAAGAGAAGGTTGAGAGGGGACTTGATAGCGGCTTACCACTATATCAGAGGAGTGCATCAGGAGCTTGGTAAACAACTGCTCACTAGGGCACCCCCGGGGAAGACCAGGACCAATGGGTACAAACTCCTGGAAGGCTGCTTCAGGCTTAATACCAGGAAAAACTCCTTCACAGTCAGGGTGTCCAGAC
The DNA here is from genome assembly GCF_000455745.1 of Alligator sinensis. Lineage (NCBI taxonomy): Eukaryota > Metazoa > Chordata > Crocodylia > Alligatoridae > Alligator > Alligator sinensis. The sequence goes on from NW_005841834.1 coordinate 6,416,575, forward strand.
TGTGAAATAAACTCCCTCCAGAGGTGGTGCAGTCACCTACCCTGGTGGTTTTCAAGACAAGACTAGACAGTCACCTCACTAGGGTCACCTAACCCCAGTTGTCTTCCTGCCTAGAGTGGGGGGGCTGGACCTGATGATCTGAAAGGTTCCTTCCAGCCCCGTACAATCTATGAATCTAAGAAAACTCAGAGTGAAGCTTGCGTACTGGCCAGACATGCCTTGACTCTGTGAACCCTGGGACTGGTAGATATAGAATTGTTTGCATTATTCTTATTTGCTATCACTGTATCGATAACATTTGCCTATTCTCAAATGGAGAGGTCATGGTCAGTCTGAGGGTTTGGGTCCACCCATAAAAAGGTATCTGGGTCATAAATCCAGTGTCAGTACAAGGTAGCTGAATTAATATACCCTATGATGAGCATGCACCAACTCAATTCCTCTGGAGCTTTGACTGCAACTTAAGACTGCACAAAAGAAATGTTGCTTACTTGGGGCATAGTAGTATCCTCTGGTAAAGATACAGTTTACATAAGCAGGAAGAAATATCAGGAATGGTGTGTTATAGTTAGCTGACTAATGCAAAAGAAGCTGGTAGGGGTTTTTCAGGGTAAACGAAATGCACCTTTTAGCTACATATTTTGTGTGTCGAAAATCAACATAGGCAATTAAAGAGTCTGAAAGAAGGCCAGTTTCTGCAATATACTGTTGAATACCTGTCATAAGAAGCTTTAGCCCCACTGAAATCCAGTGGTGTGATTGCAGTTGGACTAGGATTTCACCCAGAGTGTCTTCAACTCTCCTGTTCTCTTTTACAGAGAACAGTAGAAATAAGTATTCAGCACCTTAAAGAAAGAACCATGGAAAATGGACAAATTTAAGGCAGATTAAACAGAAGAGTATTCATAAGGGAATTTTTATGAACAACTCTGGCAGTCCTGATAAAAAACAAATCCAATACCACCTCCACCAGAGTCTCATGTTACAACTGTATTGACTGACATACTGTAGCTGTTGAAGACACATGCAACATGTACATTTAAAAATTCTAGTATTCATGGTAAATAGAAAATATGTATTCTATTGAGATGTGACTGAATGAACCCTTCAGTTATAGGGTATGTTGTCATTTTAAAATGCATAAATTCAATGTGAGAAAAAATATTTATCCTCCACCTTCACTTTTTTTTTGTGAGGCTATAAAAACATTAGAAGTTACAGAAATATTTTTCAAGATGATTCTAATCTAGTTTGCTGTCACTTTTAAATTGTAGCTAAACTAACATAAGGACATAGATTCTAGACCATGAATCCTTAGACAATGATGCAGTATAAGGGAAGTTTAGAAATTCAGTTGTCTCAAATGAATGTCAGTTAGCTAAGAGGTGCTTGAGAAGGCTCTATTAATAATGAAAGCTTGGCAAATGTATAATGCAAGCTTTTCAGATCACAACACAGAGTTCAGATCCTCTTGAGGAATCATTTGATGAAGACACACTTTCCTATAACAAAAATAATATTACATACAGTAACAGAAATATATATGTGTTTTCATAACCATACAGGGGTTGGTTGCAACGTTCAGGTTTCTATTCTAAGTCTGTATCTGCACGTTTGAAGCCTCCATTGCCATAGACCTCACACACACAGTGTATGTGTGTGTGTGAGGTCTATGGCAAAGGCGACTTCAACATATAGATATAGACTTCAACATACAGATGTAGTATTACAATAGAAAGCTGAACATTGCAACCAACCCTTGTGCAGTTATGAAAACATACATCTGGTAACTGCATGATATGAAACTGTAATGTCTGCATGCTCCTATCACCATACAAATATAATCAAAACATGGCCACTTCAATTCTGATTCATTCAGGTTTAAATTTACACCAGTTTATGGTTACAGAAACATGCAGAGGTAATGGTTACAAAGTAATAACTGATGTGCCTTCCCAGTGCCAACTTCCCCCTTTCCCACCTTTTGGACTGGTTAAAAGTTATCATTGTCAATAGACAGTAACTGCATTTTAAAGTACTCTTGTTAACATAAAGGGGAATCCTGAAGGGTATTTTTTTTCAAGCTCTTACAAATAACAAGAGATTTCCTGATCAAAAAGGAGCAAGGAGCCCCCACAGAACTTTAAGAGAAGGAGAGAAACCACAATGTGCAGCTGATTGATGTTTAGATGTTCAGCATTTTACTGTAGTTCCAGACCCCCAAATAGGCACTGTTTTTATGTATTCTAAAAATCTAAATAAATAAATAACCTCCTTTAGAGCTCAATCCTGGTCCTACCAAAATAAGCCGCTGATCTATCCAGTGGGATAGGGTAATTAACTCTTGTAGGGAATGCTTAGTATTTGTTCAAATGTCTTTACAAACAGTGGATAATAGCTCCTTGCAAATTCCCTATTAAGAACATCTAGTATTTTTTTATTCATGAAGAATTTATTTTAAAAGTAGATTTATGAAGAGTCAGAGTTTGGGCACAAGAGCTAGGGTAATACACAGGCCACTGGAAAGAGGGTCAAGAGGTTTTTGTGAGGAGAAGTTACACACATGCTTTTTATATAGCCATATATAGCACTCTGCTCTCTTCAAATGAGGTGTAGACAAACTTGGTATCAAAGAGCCTTCATAATCCAAGAATAGCATGGGTCCTCAAGCACTTAATTTGGCTCATCTAGATAGGCCCAAAGTCTTATTTAACTATTAGATCTATCAGGTAAAAACCAGACCAGTAAGGGTTAAATGGTTGGAGAACAAATACAGCTGGGGCTCATTGACAATATATATAGAGAGAGAGAGAGCGAGCAAGAGAGAGTCCAATTACCATCCATGAGGAAGAGGAAAAGGGTAGATTTAAGACCCCTTCACTTTGCCAGTAGGAATATGGAAAGTTCTTATTAAGTTCCACATGTTTTCCTGAAATCTTTTAATATTTCTCTTTACACCCAGTTAAAAACTGGAAGTGTTAAATTTTAAAAACTTTCTAAAGCATAGTATTATACAAATGACCTGAGTCTCCCCCTCCCCTCTTTGCCCAGCTTTAATGAACTTAAAACTATCAGGATGTTTGCAGAGAGAACAGTGTAACAAGGAATGACTCCCTCATATAATCATAGTTATATAGGGAAGTTCACTATTAATTATAATGGAAAAAGACAATTTGGGTGTACCCACAGCATCTGCAGACACAGAGGGAGAGACTGGATCCATGAATCAAAACCATGTTCTTTCAGATGGGACTACAAAATCCCAACCACAGAGTTAGCTATCAGGTATCGTTTGATTATCCACATAATTGTGATGTTTGCAACTGGCCTAAGAAAATAATAATAAAATGTTTGGTGTCATCAGCTACAAAGACTTGAACAGTCCTGGCTTTGGGGCCCAGGATTTTGTGGGGTATATATATACACAATACTTGGCCTCAAAAGCAGAAAAGTCAGTGAACTATGTTGTTAACTATATGGATAGTTCTGAATGACTCTTCCTGTGCTATCTAGTGATATTCAATATTAAAATAGAAGAAGGTCAAGGAGAATACAAATTAAAAAAAAAAACAAAAAACTTTCCCAGAGATGTTTAGGGAAAATCCTAGACTGTTGTTGCCCTTGGCTGTGATACAGCCGCTGTTTGTAATAGAGTCTGAATGTTCTTGTTAGGGGAAAAAAAGGTGCCTGCAAGATGACTTAATGGTAATGAATACTGTATATATACCAGGGCTACTCTCTAAAGTGGAAATTGCTTTGTTTTCATTGTGAGCTACAACTAGAAATGAGGGGAAAAGTTAGACTGGATACTGGTAAGAAATTTTTCACTGAAAGAGTAATTAGGATATGGAACAGTCTGACAAAAGGTATAGATATAAGAAAGCAAGGAATTTAACAGATGAGGGCTGAGAACATTTCTGGGCATGGTTACTGAATGTCAATCGAAAGAAAAGGCAAGGGATGGATTAGACGGACCATCAGTTCGTTCCATCTTAATTTCCTAAACTTCTATGTAGTCTTTAGAATGGGGATTATATATTAATTAGCCTCTAAGAGTTCTTTTTGAACCCTTATCACATAAAGATTGACTGAGAGACACCTTAATTAAGTGTATTGTGAGACATTTGGCATTACTGTGTGGGGACTGTGTGCACACGTGTCTCTGTACTAAAACCCTCCAAAAATGTGCAAAATACAGAGTGACTGAACATACATAAAAAACCTGTCACTAAAACATTAGGGCTTTATTGTTCCAGGATAATTAGATTTATAAGTCACCTGAGAAAACGTAATTAGTTAACACTGTGGCCCAGTTGCCTCAAACTGTAGTTTGAATGAATAAAAGCACTTTTGAGATTTGTAAAGAGCAAAAACTATCCAGGAGCTGCATGGTGTCTGAGTTAGAAGGCCAGAATTCATATTGCTCTCTGTAACAGACTTAGCAAACTACCCAGGGTAGGGACAGAAGTTGCACATAAACCAGTTTAAGTGATCAGAAACTGGTTTAAACCTGTAACAGAACAGAATTTCAGTGCACATAAACTGCTTTCAAAATGGCTGAAACCAGTTAAAGATAAACCTGCATGGATGTAGCATCAGACTTAACTGATTTAGGTCAAACTGATTTATGAAACTTCTGTCCCTGATCCTAGAGCCCAGATTTTAAGTGTCTTTAATTCTGTAAGCCTCTTTTTTTTTTTTAGGTATATATTTTAAAACAGGTGGTTTATTGTTTTGTCCAGAAGTGTTGAGCACCTGCAGCTCACAATGACTTCAGTTGGAATGGTAGTGCTTAGTACTTCTGAAAATTAGTGCCTTTACCATAACTATCAGAAAATAGATGCCCATAATTAGTGACCACTACTGAAAATTTAGATCTTTTGCTTCTTCCTTCCTTACTTAGCCGACAGGCAAAATAGGGGTAATTGTTAAAGAACTCTACAAAAGTAGGCTGAATTTTTCAGATGAAAAGTACCATGTTATAACCAGTAAATGCTATTGCTATTCATGTTCCAAAAGATGTATACAACTCCTTCCTCTCTGGGACTTGTAGTGGTTTCATAGAGTCATAGAAAAATTAGGGTTGGAAGGGACCTCAGGAGGTCATCTAGTCCAGCCCCCTTCTCAAACCAGGACTATCCCCAACTAGATCATCCCAGCCAAAGCTTTGTCTAGCTGGGTCTTCAAAACCTCCAAGGACACACAGTCCCCACCCTCTCTGGGTAACCTGTTCCAGTGTTTTACTACCCTCCTAATGACAAAATTCTTCCTACTATCTAACCTAAACTTCCTTTGCTGCAACTTAAGACAATTGCTCCTTGTTCTGTAATCTATCACCACTGAGAATAGTCTAGCTCCATCCTCTTTCGAATCCCCCTTCAGGTTATTGAAGGCTGGTATTAAGTCCCCTCTCAGTCCAGACTTCTCTTGACTAAATAAGCCCAGTTCCCTCAGCATCTCCTCAAAAGTTATGTGCCCCAACAGCCTCACAATTTTCATTGCCCTCCACTGGAGGATTCTCTCCAATTTGTCCACATCCTTTCTGTAGTGGGGGGCCCAAAACTGAACACAGTACTCCAGATATGGCCTCACCAGTTCTGAATAGAAGGGAATAATCATTTGCCTTGACCTGATGGCAACACTCCTAACAATGCTGCCCAGCATGCATTAGCCTTCTTGGCAACAAGGGCACACTGCTAGCTCATATTCAGCTTTATGTCCACTGTAACCCCCAGGGTCTTTTCTGTACAGCTGCTGCTTAGCCAGTCAGTCCCCAGCCTGTACTGGTACATGGGATTGTTCCATCCTAAGTGCAGGACTTTGAACTTGTCCTTGTTGAAATTCATAAAAATTTTTGACCCAATCCTCCAATTTGTCTAGGATAGCGATTCCCAAAGTTTTATGCTGTGACCCAGCAAACCACGGCCCAGCAGTCAGAGCCAACTGTGGCTGGAATTTCTGGCTGGAAGACAGGTATGGATACCCCCATCCCCTGGGTGGAGGGGAGGGCGGGGATAAACCCTGCACTGCCATGGGCCCTGCACAAAGAGATGTGGCCTCTCCACCCGGCTCTGGGGAACTGGTCCATGGCCACTTCCAGTGGCACTGGCCCAGGGATTGAGAACCCCAGTCTAGGTTATTCTGAATCCTAGCCCTACCCTCCAGTTTATCTACTACTGCCCACAGCTTGGTGTCTTCTACACACTTGCTGAGGGTGCACTCTAGGTCATCTTCCAGGTTGTTAATGAAGATATTGAACAAGACCCGTCTCAGGACTGACCCCTGGGGTACTCCACTTGATACTGGCTACCAACTAGACATCAAGCCATTGATTACTACTTTCTAAGCTCAATGCTCCAGCCAGTTTTCTGTCCACCTTACAGTCCACTCATTCAGCCCATACTTCCTTAGCTTGCCTGTGAGAATGTTGTAGGAAACTGTATCAAAAGCCTTGCTAAAATCAAGGTACACCACATCCATTGCTCTCCCCACATCCACAGAGCCAGCCATCTCATCATAGAAGGCAATCAGATTGGTCAGGCATGACTTGCCCTTGGTGAATCCTTTCTGACTGTTCCTAATCATCTTCTTCTCCTCCAAGTGCGCAGAAATAGATTCCCTGAGGATCTGGTCCATGATTTTTCCAGGGACTGAGGTGAGGCTAACTGGTCTGTAGTTCCCCGGATTCTCCTTTTTCCCTTTCTTAAATATGGGCACTGTGTTTTCCCTTTTCAAATCATCTGGGACCTCTTCTGATCACCATGAGTTTTCAAAGATGATGACTCTGCAATCACATCAGCCAACTCCCTCGCCACCTTTGAGTTCATCCTGGCCAGCCCCATGGACTTGTGCATATCCAGGTTTTCTAAATAGTCCCTAACCTATTCTTTTGCCACTGTTGGCTGCTCACCTCCTCGTCAAACTGTGCTGTCAGGTGCAGTAGTTTGGAAGCTGACCTTGCCTGTGAAGACTGAGGTGAAAAAGACATTGAGTACATCAGCCTTTTCTACATCCTCTGTCACAAGGTTGCCTCCCCCATTCATTAAGGGACCCACACTTTCCCTGATCTTCCTCTTGTTCCTGACATACTTATAGAAACCCTTCTTGTTACCCTTCACATTCCTTGCTAGGTGCAACTCCAATTGCACTTTGGCCTTCCTGACTTCATCCCTGCTTGCCCAAACAGTACTCTTATACTCCTCCCTAATTGTTTGTCCAGGTTTTCAAGTCTTATAAGTTGTCTGTTTGTAATTTAGTTTACTGAAGAGTTCCCTGCTAAGCCAAGCTAGAATTCTGCCATACTTGGTAGACATCCTGCACATCGGGATGCTTCATTCCTGTACTCTCAATAAGGCTTCTTTAAAGTACAGCCAGTTTTCCTGGACTCCTCTCCCCTTCAGACTGGCTTCCCAGAGAATCCTGCCCATGACTTCCCTGAGTGAGTCAAAGTCTGCCTTCCTGAAGTCCAGGGTCCTTACTCTGTTCCTCTCCAGGATTCTGAGGAAAGGAAGGATGAACTCAGTCATCTCATGGTTGTTGCTGCCCAAGTTGCCATCTACTAGTACATTCCCCTCCAATTCTTCCCTGATTGTGAGCAGCAGGTCAAGAAGAGCCTGGCCCCTAGTTGGCCTCTCCAGCACTTGCACCAGGAAATTGTCCCCAACACTCTCCAAAATGTTCCTGGATTTCCCGTGCACTGCTGTATTGAAACCCCCAGCAGATGTCAGGGTGAGTGAAGTCCCCCATGAGAACCAGGGCCAGTGATCAGGAAATTTCTGCTTGCTATTTGAAGTATAACAGACAGTCAAGGGTTGCTTGTCTGACCAGAGTGTGTCCCAAAGATTCACAGAAATTTAGGGCTGGAAGAGATCTCGTGAGGTTATTGGGTCTAGCCCCCCTGCTCTGGGCAGGAAAGACTGCTGGGATCAAATAACCCCAGCAAGGTGTGCATCTCTATTTCAAGATCTCCAGGGCAAGGTTTGTCTCTTTGGAGACACTGTATTAGGGCAAAGGAAATTTGTCTCATTGGGGACCCTGTACTCGAGGCAAAATGAAGCTGTCCCAGACAGGGACATCTTGATGAAAGGGAAGAATGGTAAAACCCCAGACAGGGGGTTGAAATCAGGGAGTGATGGTTAAGGAGAACCCACGAAAATCCCAATGTCAGGATTGGCTGGGAGGGTTTCTTTAAAAGTGAGGAGTTTTCCCCACCTGGAGAGAGAGAGAGGGTGCACAATGTAGGGAGAGGGCTGTGCGGGCCCGGCCACCCCCTGCCTCACCCCCTGCCTTCTCCCACAGAGCCCACTGGAGCTGTGGTGAGCTGCCAGTGCCCAAGGACCCAAGTGACTATCCCCATACCACCAGTGCTCCTTTTGTATATGGTATATAGTTATTTTGTTAGCAATTTGTAATTTTTATCTGCTTTAGTTATATCTTATTCTTTTATATAATTAAATTGTATATAATTAAATGTGTGTTAATAATTATATCAGTGGTTGCAAAGGGTCTGTAAGTGTAAAAGGGGCCCTCCCTGCTGGAAAGCCCCGTCTCGGCTCCTAGGAGAGTCAAGTGAGGCTTATGCTACTGGGCACCCCAAGATTCCAACACTCGGATATGGCACGTGGGTAGCACCATGTGCCAGTATTACAGAAGAAACCTTCATCCACTGTTTCTTCCTGGTCTGGTGGTCTATAGCAGATCCCTGCCACAACATCACACTTGCTACTGTCTCCTCTGACCCTAACCCAGAGAATTTTGACAGGCCTATCCCCAGTTTCATATTGGAGGTCTGAGAAATCATGTAGCTCTTTTACATAAAGCACAACTCCTCCTCCTCTTCTCCCCTGCCTGGCCTTCTTGAACAGTTTGTACCCATCCATGACAGTGCTCCAGTCATGTGAGTTATCCCACCAAGTCTCTGTTATTCCAATCACATCGTAGTTCTGTGACTGCAAGGACTTACAATTCTTCCTGCTTTTTTTCCCAGGCTCTGGGCCTTTCATATTCAAGCACCTAAGGTAACTAGTTGATTGCCCTGATTTTCCAGGAAGAATGAGAACATCTCCCCTGTTCCCCTCTCCTGTTTGCTCTTCCTCTAGGTCACCCACTTCCCCACTTACCTCAGGGCTTTGGTCTCTATCCCCCCGTAAACCTAGTTTCAAGCCTTCCTCACTAGATTAGCAAGCCTGTCTGTGAAGATGCTCTTCCCTCTCTTTGTCAGGTGGATCCCATCTCTTCCTACCATTTATCATTTTCTTTCCTAATAGTCTAAGAGACAAGAAATTTACTAATGTCCTAACTTCACTCTGCACTGAAGGTTTGATTCTGATCCAAGAAAAATGGATCTGCATTACTATTACTGCTTCTCTTATACAGTTGGTCACTAAGCATGTGCTGAAGAAAGGCAAATTTTGCTAGATGGTGAAATTTGCAAGTTTGAAATTGAACCTTCTCCCACAGTTTCAGCCTATAGTCAATCTAGAATTTGTTTGGAGCCCTTTCTCTCTCTCTCTCTCTCTCTCTTTTTTTTCTCCCCTGCCACCGTCCCCCGTTCTTCCCTCCTCCCCCACCCCTGAGCCTCCAAATAAAGAAAAATGCTCATGGACATTAATAGAGAGACTCATTAACTACCAGGAGATAATGTAACTAAAGCTCCAATCCTGCCAGGATTTAAGCATATGCTTAACTTCACTTGGAGTCTCACAGCAAGTAAATATGAGCATGTGGGTAAATCCTACAAGATCAAGGTGTAAGTGCTTTTTGCAGTTAAAGTTTGATGTGTATGGCACAGCATGCAGTAGTCTCTATCTCTGGGCAGGCACTAGTCTGTTGTGAGTGAATTCACCCACCAATGTGGGTGAATACATGTACTTGTATTCTTGTTCGCTGTATCTGCTGGTTCCGGTATTGCCCTTTGTCCTCCTTTGCTCATACTTACTCCTGGAAGGAAAGCTCTCTGAGAAGATCACCTGCTTTGACCCTGTTTTCAGTTTCCTCAGAATACAGTATTACAGATGCCTGGAATAAAATACTTTGTAGGGATACAGCAGTTTTACAGATGTATACAGTACCTCAGTTTTCTAAAAATAACCAAGAACAGGAAATGCTTAGCCTAACATCTCCCTTCTCTCTATCTGCACAGCATTCAGTGGCAAGAGTGAAAATGAGACTTAAAGCATTGCCTTTGATATGGAAGCTCAGGGGAGTGTTTTAGTAATACACACCATATTTTTTATTCAGTTAAGAGGTCCAGATTTCTGAATACCCTATTACATACATATCTAAAGCATTTATATACACATGCCTCAACAGTTTGCTTAAGACCATACATCATGCTGTTTCATCACTTACTTACACTCAGTGAATTATTTCCCAGCTAGATCTTATTTTCAGATGTACCCAACCATCTATATAACATCAACACAAAAGAAACATTTGTGTCTCTTCCATCCTATTTTGTTCTGCAGAAAGTAAATATGTCAGAGTTTTGTAAGCAAAATATCTTTTGTGCCATTTTTATGAAAACCCTTCTATGAAAGCTATTTAGTTCTTGAACTGAATGCTGAGGTGAAGCAGAGAAAAATCAGTGCCACCTGAAGCAGTATTGACATGATGTAACATTTGGCTTGCATGTAAGATCTTGTCAACAATAATAATAGAGAATCCCAAGCTTTTGTCTACAGAGCTAGTTTTTAGTGGGAAAAAGAGATGACAATATATACATGTACTGTACATGGATATAAAATATAATGCTTCAGGACAGGTGGATATGCTGGGCAAAGAAGTGGATCTTCACCCCTGATGTAAATATGTCTTTTGTACTGTCTTATGCCCAAGTCAATATGACCAGCTAGCACAGGATTTCTCATCTTCAACAGTTACCCAAGGACTCTCCTAGCATATCTGACTCCTTATAAGGCATACACATTGCAAGCATGGCTGGAGAAAAGAAATGTCATTTAAAAGTTGCTATGTAATCTCCCTTATTGCCTGCTGCTATGAAAGTCTTTTGGAATTGTTACCATCTGGCTAACTTAGCAGCTCATGTCCCAACTCTTTTTTTCCCTTCTTTTTCTTCTCCAAACTGGAGATGCATAAATTGTACTTGACTTTCTTTTGACCCATTCTTCTTAGCTGTGCCATTGTGTATGGCAACTCATGATCTGCCCCAAAACCAAACCAAATAGCTTGCACGTTAAAGCACTGCTTGAATATGCAGTAAGTGGTCCATATAGCCATTGTCACTGGGAGGCTTTAAATAATTGATATAAGAAATAATTTTAAGCTACCCTACCAAAGTTAGGTCAGTCTAAATGCCCGAGAGTATAGGCATTTGCAGGGCTGAAATCACCTAGTTGGGCATGCCCAATTTAAACTTAGTTCACCCTAGAGGTGAACTAATGTTAGATGAACCTGGTTTCACACTATCTAAAATGGGTTAATTATGCCTAGTGAATGCCTGTACGTGTTCATAGTGCAACCCTGGGACTAGGAAAGCCCAACCACTAGCTCCAGTTCCAGAGCTGTACTGTTCCTACCCACCTCACCCTGACTGGACTATTTTTAGCCCCCTGAATATTCCCACCCTGAACCAGGCAACTTCTTGTTCCCTGTAGACCTGCCAGCCCCCACCCCCCACCCTTAGGCTGCCTGCACAATTCCCAGCACCAACAAACACCTGCATGTGCCATTTCCAGTTTAGGTGTAGGTGGCTTAAAGCAAGCTGCCTAAACCTAAACCAGGTCCCATGAACACTTGTTCACACTGTAAGGGAGTCTTACTATAGATTCGTTAGAGAGTATTCCCAGGC
>NW_005841834.1:6428414-6441058 GCF_000455745.1 Alligator sinensis
GAAAGAGTAGAATAAATCATGATTTCAGAAGTGGAGAAAGACAAAAATAGCCAAGAAGTAACTCTTGGAAAGAAAGGTTAAAGGAGAAGACTGCAGCTGCTATTGTAGCAAGGTAAAATGCAGTTTTGGAAGACTTTGAAACAGAATGTTGAAGATGATAGTCTAGTAATAGGCACAAGTTAAGAAACTGCATGGAATGAGAAGAAGACTAGAAACTGAGGCAAAGTTTCAAGAAAGTGGTACATATAATTGGAGCAACAATGAAAAAAGTTGTAGGAATGCTTAAAGAAGCACTTCTGTAGCTTTGAGAGATTATTTTCCCTTGATTATTGTTTTATAACCTTGGATATGGTGCTGTACAGGTAGATATTGTCACACAAGGCTTTGAGCTAGTGACTTTTTTAATTATTTCATAAATTCTACATTTTTTCATGCTCACAGTACACCTTTTTGTTGATCATTTGACCAAGTAAATGAAATATCTAAAGAAAAACAAAACAGCGTGTTCAGTATTACAGTGAGCAGCAAAGCCAACCTCACAAAAACTTATAGCAATTAAAATAAGAATATATACAAATGTTGTCAGCTACATATACATAACATTGATCAGTCCTGAATACCTTTATTTTATATCTACCTCATTTCTACCCCTGCTTTACCTTTTTTGGCAATCAAAACAGAAGGGGCACTTCAGCACATCTGTAGACAATTTTTATAGACACTAGTGATTCATAAACTTTGATTTCAAAGACATTTCCTACAAGTCTTCTTGCTCCACAGGACCACATGATTTTCCCCACAAAAATCCTTGATTTGTTTCCAGAGTTTAATCACACAATTTTTGTCATCTGGGTGATGAAGTGGTTTTGCTATAGCTCAATCACTGTGAGCCATTAACTCAGCCAGCTCGAACAAATTCTCTGGCTAAGGAAAGATCTTTTTAACCATTTTTTTAACTGCCTCTTTTGAAACTGCTGTCATAGATTCACCCCAAAAACAGGTTGCCCTTTGGGGGTTCACCGTGCGACATACATGGATTAGATTTACTCCAGTGATGTTTGGTCTTTCTTTGTAACTAGAGTGAAGGTGCATTCAGTTGAATGATTTTCATATTGGTAAGTATTGTTATATTTGATATAGATATAATTTTGAGATAACTTTATATTATAGCCAAGGTTGTATTAATAAGGTAGTGATGAACTTAAGTAGCCCTCAATTGTTCACATTTAGAAGTGAGAATTGCTGAGAATAAGCAACTGCCAGGAGTTCTTTACTCTTGAATAGTTCCTGCCACACAATAATGAATTTACACTTTAAAGAAGGCGCCCAAGACTAACACCTAGATATGGAGAGAACATTTTCCAGTGAGGGGAAATTACAGGGAAGAGGGACATTGGATAACAAATCACAATGTCTGAAAGGATGAACATATGAAGGATGAAGTTGGTTTTGAAAGCCAAATATAGTTTCTTTTGTGGATGAAGAAAGATGTGCAGTCTGGTAAACATGTACCTTGGTGCGGGGCAGGAAGTTACTGACATAGTGGGTGTGTCTACATGAGATGCTACTGTGCAGTTGTTACTGTGCATTTATTTAGTACTTGTGTTAGCAAGTACTAATAAAATGCACAAGGACCAGAGTTACTGAACGGTAGTGCCAGCAAATATCATTTAGGTGATACTACTGTGCAGTAGCCTAATAATACTGCACAATAGCATATTAGCACTGTCCATGCTGTGGCATGCTATTGTGCAGTATTTTTGCATAGACATACCCAGTGTGAGTCCTCCTAGAATTGAAGGGGTGACATGTGAACAGTCAGATAGACATGAGTACAGTTACTTATCTCAAGGGCATGGCTTTTTCTTCTGTCTTCCTGGGTACTGGTGGGCTGAGTGGGCTGAAAAGCAAGCTGACAGGGAGATGCAGAAGGCTCTGGCATAAAGTCAGAGGCAGGGTCTGTTCTCTAACCTGGTGAAGCTGGCTAAGGACTATATCCTTGGATTTAAGATGCAGGGTAAGATCAGGCTATTGTTCATATAGTTTCGTATGTTTGTTTATTCTTATATCTCTATCTACCTCTGTATGTCAGCAACAAGAGGAAAATCGGGGAAAATGCAGGTCCCTTACCGAAATGGGGAGGCAATCTAGTAATGGATGATGTGGAAAATACTGCAGTATTCAATGCCTTTTTTACCTCAGTCTTCACAGGTCATCTCCCAGACCAGTGCAACTAGCAGCACAGTTTGGGGAGGAGGTGAACAGCCAACAATGGTGAAAGAACAGGTTAAGGACTATTTAGAAAAGCTGGACATGTACAAGTTCATGGGGCTGGATGTGATGCACCTGAGGGTGCTGAGGGAGTTGGCCGATATGATTGCAGTGGCCATTATCTTAGAAAAATCGGGAGAGGTCCCAGAGGATTGGAAAAGGGCAAACAAGTTCAATAAGGAGAAGTGCAAAGTCTTGCATTTAGGATGAAACAATCCCATGCACTGATACAGGCTGGGAATTGACTGGCTAAGCAGCAGCTCTGCAGAAAAGGACCTGGGGCTTACAAAGAACAAGAAGCTGCCAACAGTGTGTCCTTGTTGCAAAGAAGGCTAACAGCGTTTTGAGCTGCATTAAAAGGAGCATTGCCACTAGTGATTATTCCCCTCCATTTGGCACTGGTGAAGCCACATCTGGAGTACTGGGTCCAGTTTTGTGCCTGTCACTACAGAAAGGATGTGAAAAAATTGGAGAGTCCAGCGGTGGGCAGTGAAAATGATTACGGTGTTTGGGAACATGACTTCTGAGGAGAGGCTGAGGGAAGGGGTGCAATTAGTCTGGAAAAGAAAAGACTGGGGGAGTGTGGGGGGAGGAGAGGAGGATTTAATTTAATTAAAGGGTTGTTCCAATGAAGATGGAGCTAGACTGCTCTCAGTGGTGGCAGATGATAGAACAAGAAGCAATGGTCTCAAGCTACAGCAAGGGAAGTTTAGGTTAGATATTAGGAAAAACTGTCTCACAAGGAGGGTAGTAAAGCACTGGAACAAATTACCCAGAGAAGTTGTGCAATTTCCATCCTTGGAGGTTTTTAAGAGATGGATAGACAAAGCTTTGGCTGGCGTGATCTAGTTGATGGTCCGGCTTTGAGTAGGGGATTGGATAAGATGACCTCCTGAGGCCTCTCCAGCCCTAACTTTCTATGATTCTATCTCAACATATGGTTACTGATTTTTTTTTTATGCTTGTTCTTGCATTTATAATCTATCCTTTTTTGTTATGCTTATATAAACCACTTAGTGTCAGTGATACTTATGATCCTTATGGAGTAGTTCAACCATTCAAACTTACTACATTCCACAGAAGGTGTGGATGGGGGGCAAGGGGAATCCATTCTTTCTGAGCACATGACTGGATTAGGGTGTGCTCTTTCTAACTGGCAAAATACCCTCTACTAAGGGCTCAGGCACCACAGGACAGGGAGTTGTCCCCTGTCACACCTCATCTGGTTCTCAGTGGTCAAGCAACAAACAACAGAGAGGGGTTGGGGAAGAAAGGCACCCTGAGGTGTGGAAGCACCCTGGGAATGTCTCTTAATGGTGCATCTAGGCTACATCTACAGCCAGGGCCCATCACAACTGCTATTAAAGAATTTTGAGCCATGCTTAAAGTGTTATTTATTCAGAGCAGTTTTAAATATACACATAAATTAACATTATACATAAAAATAACATTACTTAAATACTGAACAAATGTGTTTGTGATGCTTAGTTTTAAGTGGGTGGGGAGTGGCATGGTGAAGGAAGAAGCAATGTATTGGTTTGAGCTGGGATCCAGCTCTCCCTAATGTCTGCGTGTGGTGGTGGTTTAAAAAAAATGACAAAAACTACATTAGGTTGGGGTTAAAATTGAGACTGTGTGTTAATACCACAAGAACTGCCACTCACTAGGTCAGAATTACAGTCTATCTACCCCAGTTTCCTCTCACAGAGAGGGGGAGGGTGAACAGGTTATATCCAGAATCATCCTTAAAAGTTAAATACATTACAGGAATCTCTTGAAGGCCCCCAAAATAATTTTGAATTGCCTGGGGTTTTGTAACTTTTAAGCCTTATATTTAGAAATCAAAACATAATTAAAACATGAAAATATAGAATTAAAACACCATAGGTGCCCACTAACTACACACTACAGAAGGCATAAATCATATATTGAACACAAATTAGGAAATATGGAAATATGTAGGATTTAAGGACACTGGCTCATATAACAGAAATTAGGGGGGGGGGTGCTGCTGAAGATGCAAGAAAATCCAGATTTCTTGTATCAGATAGTGACAGTAACTGAGGTATGTACTCTCATCCAAAAAGGGAAAAGTTGAATTGAACCTCTGAAAATTGACTGGGTGGTTTGAGTAGTTGTGATAATACATGAACTCATAAACAACTTTGAAGTGGCTAATTATTGCATATACCTGCAAGTAAAAGTATGTGGCAAATGCAGCCTATGAAAATTCCCTGTAAAGACACGATCAGTATGAAACAAACAGTTTGATAACCGATTGCAGTGAAGAGGTTGTCCTATCCCTGGGTGAGTGCAAGCAAGATGGCAAACGCATGGAGAAAAGCTTCCTGTTAAGGAAGAGGAACAATGGCTGAAACCTGCTTTGAAACTGAGGAGTTGAGCAGAATTTTAGGTTATGTCTAAACCATCTTCCTGCCAAACTTGAGACTACTACCAAGAAATGAACTCTGCCTACTAATTTCCACTCTATGCATTTCCAAGCCTGGAAAAGTAGATGGTTTGGAGACAACCATAGCATGTGCCTTAGAGAGAGCCTGTGATTAGCCATAGAGGTATAGATATAGCTTGTTTTTCAGTAGTGGTTACAGACTTGGCAGGGAAGCAGTATGGACATGGACAAAGAGGTGATCCTGAGCTCCCAGGATCTGTTTTAGCCATTGCTGTACATTCAAATGAAGAGGAAACAGAAAGAGTTGAAAATATTCTGAGGAGGAATCAAGTTTTCAAACCCACCAACAATGTTTTGTGTTATGGTGCTAGACAAAAGTATTAGTTTGGCTTCAACCATCAGACAAGCACCTGTTTGGTTACCAGTTCCAGACATAAACTTTTCATGGCATTAAACAAATGTATAGAGAAGCTTTCAGCAGTTGTTAGATCTTACTCTGAGTTCTGATTTAAAAAAACTTAGAAACACTAGAATATACTTGGATTACAGCGTAGTTGCTTCAAAAGGGTTTTTATCTTTTGACATAAATAGATGTAACATTGGATGCTGTAGCAGATTCATTTTGGTTTTCCCCAATATGAATTTCCCCCAAGTGACTCCCTACACTTGGAAGTAGATCCAAAAGATAGAGAGAAGAGTCTTAATCAAAGATTGGCTCTAGCCCCAGCATTAGTAATGTTTTTTGGCATGTGTATTGTCCTTACCACCTTTGAAAGATTAATGGACAGAGTATTGCTTGGTACACGGTTTTTGTATTTGCCTGTTTACACCTGTCCGATAATTTGGTACACACTAAAGCTTTCGAACATGAACTGATGCATTTAGAGATGGTCTGTGATAAGATTCATCATGCCAATTTGAAACTGAACTCAAAGAAATATGACCTAGTTTTAGAAAGCAATCACCAGCTTCAGATGCACAATCAGCAAGGAGGGAATTTCCACTGAGAAAAGAGAAAACTGAAGGGGACAGCATTGGCTGACTCCCCCCCCCACCTTCCTAAAATGTGTGATAGGTATTTTCTCCTAGTATACCCGGTTACTTACAAGTTAGTCAACACAGCAAAACTATTATGTGGGTTGGGTCACTGAACATGGTTTGGAATTTGTTGAGTTAAAAAAGTCCTTTGTGGCCATTCTAGTCTTGGCCTCCCTTTTTCAAGTGGTTGTAGATACTAAAGCTTGCAGAGTGGAGTGGTACTGGAACAGGAGTACAAAATACTTTGAAACTATGGGGGATGATAGAAAAAGTCTAAATCCTGATGAAGGAAAGTACTGCGTCACGAGGAAGGCCAGGAATGAAATTTATAGCCCGTTTTCACCCTATCTATAGGAGACAAAATTTCAGCTGAGATGCAACATCTATTTTTACAACGGCTCTTTAAAATTCAAGTTTCCTGGGGAAGGACTCCTGATCATTAAAGAAACCATTGGGTATGATTCCATAGTCACATTCAGGGTATCAGGAAAGTATAAAGATGTGGGTGAGTTGTCTCAGGTGGCCTTGCAGTGAGCCCAGTTACAAATACTGCCCAAATCAAAGAGCCAGGAATTACCTTCTCAGATGGCATATACTCATAAAAAGAAAGTGACCTATTTTATCCCCAAGGTTTTCCTAAGTACAAATGTTTTAGCTTCTCCATCTAGGATAGTGGAAAGGAAGATAACCAGAGGAAAGGCCAAAGCACTCAAATGAAGGATCCTGATTAATAAAGTAGTGTGTAATTGGAATATCAAATGACAGTTGCAATCACCTTAGAACAGTGTGTTCTTCAAGATACCATTGTAAAGCCTCTCGATGGGAACTTCTGGAATTTGAGATGCACTGCCGTACAAGAAATGGAAATACCAGGTGGACGAAGGATACAAATATTATCTTGTAGCAGGCACATAAAAATATGAGCTATTAGGATTATGCCAACCCAAGGAAGACCTCTGAATTAGATAATATGTAGTCATGATGTACAAAATGGATGAGAAGACATGATGGTTTGAGCGACCAAGAATGTGACTTTGATGGACTTGAGTTATAATTGACTGTTTGAGGAATCCCTTTGTGTTGCAGAAAGCTGGACTAAAGGATGGTTAATAGACAGGCCTACCTGAACTAATCTATTCATAATCATTTGGGGCTGAGGTAGTTCCCTTGGGATGCAAATGGATAGCATGTTGAAAGCAAAAAGTAATAGATTATGGGCTATTGATCAGTGTTATGGCTGGAATTTCTTCTAGTGAGATTGTCAGTGTGCATTTTTGCTCCTGTTTTTACCATGAAAAGGACCTGGGTATATTCTGTAAACCAGTGCATCTCACTAAAAAATGTTCCAACTTTGTATCTCTACTCTCACATTGGAAAACTGATTCAATGCACAGCCCCTAACCTGCTGATAATCTGTGGGACAACAATAACCCATAAGGAACAATACTTCATTGGCAGGAGAGAGGAGTAGTTGACATATTAGGTCTCTTCCATTTCCAGTTTCTGTGATAACTTGTCACACATGACTTCAGGGCCAGCAGCCGCAGGTAAGTGAGAATAGGCTAGTCAGTCTTGCTCTTTTTATGCAAGACTTTGTAATCATTACCTTGACACAGCTTACCTTTCAAGTCCCTGAGAAGAGCTCAGGGGATAGTGTGATATTAAAACCTAGACATCTTTCCTCTTGTCTGGGTTTTCTGTCACAATGCCAGTGACTAAGAGTGCAAAGTTCTGGCAGCCTGAAATACTTTGATATATTTTTCCCAGGCTTCAAAAGAACAGGTAAACAATGGACTTGTGACTTCAGGGCAGGCAATGGTAGCCAAGAGTTTATGAGGAAGCTCATCTACTTTGTTTCTGGCATTGGTTTAAATATTTTGCAGGGTGGAGGGATGTATAAGAGTGAGATAGACTTGTTAGTGGTTTTTAAGACTGCAGGTTTGATGCCTCAGGGTATTTTCTGGTCCACACAGGTTTGCTGTTATTGCTACAGGTAAAACAGAGGGTAGGCCTTCATCAAAGACTGAAAATATCTTCCTTTTTTTTAAGGCACAGCAAGAAACATCTAATTAAAAAGGTCCTTAAAATACTTAGATTGCTTTGACAGTGAAATGAATATATTAAGTGGAAAGAATTTTTCAGAAGGATAATGTTTGGGGTTTTTTTTTCAAATTTACTTGGATGGCAGATGCTGTGTGACTTGAAGGCAAAGATTTTTCATCATCTAGAAGCTTTTTGTTGTCTTTTTTTAATACTTTAGTGCTTTTGGATGGCTGTCTGATATTTAAGTGTAATATATATAGTAACCACTGTGTTTTGGGACTGCAAAGCAAGTTTATCCCAGGCATGGCATATCAAATAGAAGCGTCGTCTCACAAAACATGAAGGTAATGTCCATCCTCTACAGCCCAGATATAATCATGTCTGAAATACTGTGCTGAGTTCTGGGCACATCATTGCTTGAAATTGGAGAGAGTTCAAAGAAGAGCAGCAAAAATAATCATGGGCCTGATGGGACTGATTTATGAGAAAAGATTAAGAGATCTGAAATGTACAGTTTAGCTTGGCTAAGTGTCAACTAATAAAGAATCTATAATTGTCCATTTTTGCCATTTTCTGTTAGTGGGGGGCACCCAGATACTATTGTGATGAGGACAATGGACAAATCTAGATGGCAAAGAGGAAAAACACTGGGAATACATTTTAAGAAATGTAATGTTGTGTAATAGAATAGAACAGACCTTGGAGGAAAACTACACAAAAATAAGAATATCGGGGGGGGAAATCCCAATAGAAAGGACTAATAGGCTTTGGAAATGTCGTCTGAAAACAGTAATTCAAGTACCATTGCTTGGTATGTTGAAAACTAAACTGAATTGAATGTATCAGCAACATCAGTTTTGCATTCTGCTCTGTTGAGTTCACATGCTTTACTGATTACTAGGGCTACGCGAAGCTTCGAGCACTGATTCGATTTGGAGGAGATTCAGCCCGATTTGGTGGTCGAATCTCTGAATACAAATTGAATCAGGAGACCAATTAAAAGGTCTGAATTGATTCAGAAAAGATTTGGACAGCTTCCGCAATTCGGGCATTCCCTGCTCACTGCAGCAGGGAGCTGAAGCCAGACTTGGAGCTGGTAAGTAGTGGGTGGTCACTGGCTGCTGCCAGGTGGGGGTGGTGATCCCCACTGCCCCTCACTGCCCCACACATGTGGGGGCTCTGCCATGAGTCCCCCTACCCCCACCTGCTCTCCCAGCCCCCTACATGGCTGCCTGACCTGCCTCAGCTCCCAGCCCTTTAAAAAAAAAAAGCCCCCACTCACCGGCTGCTGCAGTGGCCTTGGGGCTTCTGGGGGCTTGTGGCAGAGCCCCCCATGCAGCACAGGGCACTGGGGGACAGTGAGGATCACCTCCACTCCTGCCTGGCAGCAGCCAGTGACTGGGGGCTTTTTTTTTTTTTTAAAGGGCCAGGAGTTGGGAGAGTGGGCTGGGCAGCCATTGAAAGTAGGCTGGGGATGGGGCCAACTCAGAAATTCAGTCAATTTGGCACCAGCCAAATCTCCGAATCAGATTCAGCTGAATCACAGTGATTCAAATCACTGAATCAAATCACTGTCCCCCGAATCGGCCGAATCCAAATCCAAAGTGAATACTAGCCACTTCACACAGGTCTACTGATTACCCTACCACTAACAGAAATGCAGTAAGCAACAGTGCTAGAATCTATAATGTGCTCTCTTTACTTCTGTGGGAACTGAGTGGGAATTTTAATTTCTTTAATAATTTAGATTGAGGTTTAGATCCACTATATACAGTGTACTATAATGGCATAACTTAGATGGTCAAATACTAGGTAAATACAAAAACTCTGGTTTAACCTTCCCGCTTATCTGAATGGAAATCTATGTCGTAATTTAGCTGTGACAATCTTACATTTTGTAAGACGCTTTGGGAAAAGGCCTCACTAAGTCCACTTTCTGCTTTTTAATTTGTATACAACAATCAAACCATGGAGAAATATGCGCTATCAATAGCTTTCAAATTTATTCATAGCAATGTAGAAAACATTCACTTGTCTTTTAAAGATTTCATAGAGTTTTGAGAAACGTTCTGCCTCTGGAAAATTTTACATATGTAAAAGGGTGGTCAGAAGGACTGCAATGTTTTGTACATGCACTATTGGGTTATTAGCAACATTTCAGCACAACCTAACTGGGATCATTGGATTCAACTACATAGTGGTCACAATCTACTGTGTCTGGTTCAACCCTGACTAGCAAAGTTACGGTGGAGACTTGATGGTGCATTTTATTTCATGTTGTTAGAATGAGGGCAAGTAAATTAGCTGACTCAGCCAGAACCAATCTAAATATTGCTGTCATTATTACAAAGTTTGGATGTTGATTGCATTTTTATAAAACAGTATACTTGGCATCTGAGACTTTTTAAATGGAACGTGGTGTGCAGAAAATTGTCTGTGACATCAAAGGGAGGGGTCTGTATGTGAAATAGGCTCAGCTCCTGACTTGTTTAATCCTTGGATTTATAGAGCCCTGGAACTGTTGCATTTTACTGTATTTGAGATGACTATAATACATTCCATTACATTCATTCCTCCATGATCCTTTTAGTGAATGCCAAACTGACAAAAAGTGTTGGCATTCAACTTACTGGTGTTGTCATTTGTTGACTTGATGCATGTAGGACAGCTCCTTCACCTCACAACAGACGTGTGGACAAGCTGTCGGACCACTAACGGGAAGGCGCCAATCCTGCAATTAAATCTGTTTGGGTAGATATTTGTGCCCACACAAGCCACAGTGAAGTCAAGGATCCAATTACAGCATCTGGGTAAAAAAGTATAAAGGCCTCCTGAATCAACCTTGAGAGTATTTGGGGAATTCAGATAAAAAGAAAGGAGCGAGTACCACAACTGCAGTTTTCAGCACAATGTCCTTGCAGTTCCCTGAAAAATACTGCCCCATCTACTGCACACAATCAAGGATGCAATAGCTAAGTAGCTGACTGGCTCCTTTCTGAGTTAAGTAATCAGATAGTGAAGCCAATATGGTGCATGCTGGTGGATTTCCCCATGCATTTTTCTTTGTGCGCAACCCAGTAAAGAAAAGTAATTACTTTTGCTTAAAATGTGAGGCTCACAAAATTTCATGCAAAATAGGCTATTTCACATCTGTCTGTTTTAAATGCTAAATAAGTCTCCTGAGGTTTCATTTTTTTTAAAACTGTCTGAAGTGGAACAGCAAAACTAGAAAAATGCAGCACTTTTACGCAGCTCTGTCTCAGTTCCCATGCTTTTGGCTGAGTGTTTGGTAACTGCATAAATTCCTGAAGCAATCAAGAGGACAACTAAGCATGCTGTCTGAGCCCTATTTTCATTTCATCTATTGTTTAAAAAAAAAAGGTAAATATAGTAGGATCAATTTTAGCCATTTTCCTCAGCAAAATGAAGACTAGTGAATCTGTCAGTCTTCCACCTGGTGACCCTTTGGGCATTTTCAGTACCTCTTTTTCCTTCAAAAAGACTTTCTAGGACCTCTTATGCAGTCACCACACAAGCTTTTCTTACTCTCTTGTCCAGCTATTATAGAATTAAAACCCCTTCTGCTGTTCTTTCCTTGAGATTAATGCATCAAAGAGTGCTCTGTTTCAGGGGTAAAGGTGACTTTCACAGATTCATTTCCCCATAAATCTCCAACTGCTTCTAGTTTTCCATCACACACTAGGTTCCCTCACCCTAGCTGGATTTTTCTTAAATACATTCAGAGAATTAAACAACAGTATCATAAAAAAAATACGACTTTAGTTCCTTTAAGGTTTCTGCACTACTGGTTTTCTATCAGGTGCTGTTATACATTTAATACTTGTAGTACAGAGATGCAAAAGTCACATTCATATTCAGGACCCTATTGTAATCAACACTGGACAAACTTACAAGATGTTGTTGCCCCTGCTTTGAAATTGTTGCTATCAAAATAAATGACAAGAATAAGGAACTAGCAAAAAAAAAGGTTGCAATATACAACTAAACTGATCAAAGGAATTAGCAAATATTTCTGTTTGAATTAATTGAGGCACTGGAGTAAGAAAAGAAGTTGAGGTGGGAGCTGAAATAAGAAATCATGAATGTATGTTGGGCTGGGTAAGTGAAGCCAGCGGGAGACAGACTGAGAGAGAGGCAAGAGGTAGTTTCCTCTCTTGCTATCATGACCTTTTGGACTGACTATAATGCTAGCCCTAGCCGAAGGTGAACAACACCTTTTCCCCTGTTTCCATCTATCACTTCTGCCGTACTTGGTCCTTTTCTGGGCCCTTCCATTCCATTACCCTTTGAACAGGCAAGTCTTACCAACACATGCATTCAAAGTTTAACCTACTCACATGCATGGTGCACTTTCTGTGGGATGAGAGTGTGATTGACTGTAGCAGAGGTGTAGGGTTCCCCAAACCTCTCTCCACAGACCTTGAAGAGAAAGAGTTAAAATGAATCCTGGCAAGGATCTGACTGTACCCATTGTAGTTAAGACCACATGGGCCCACACAATTACATTTGTGCCAGCACGATGAAAAGGAAAACAATGTTTACCTCTTTACCCAGCCAATGAGCTTGACAGTAGTCCCATTTTTCTCAGAACGATACCCTTGGCATGGCTTGCTTGGCTCAGAGAGGAAAATACTTTAAAATTGGCTAATCCTGCCCACCTACTACCTCCCTCTAAACTTACTGCATTCCCCTTAGAGACTCAGAGTCCCAGGAATCCTTGATGAGAATTTCATGAATACAGTCAGAGAAAAATACAAATGTAGTGAGGCTGTGTGTCTAAGAGCTAGTAACCAAAATAAATGGAGTTTCAAGTATTAGGTATCAATACTAACCCAGAGCTATTTTGCAATCAATTCCTGCT
>NW_005841834.1:6441112-6465297 GCF_000455745.1 Alligator sinensis
CTGCTGTAGAAAAATAGTAATTGACTCCAAAAATTGTCAATTTATGATCAGTCAACACTGGGAAACAATAATCTGCCCATAGCCGTTCCATGAACAGGAACTTGACAGTTGTCAATCAAATTATTCACTGCAAATAACTCATTTATGACTAACCAATATCATTTCTAAAACTAAATTTGCTCATAGCTAAAAAAAAATTGACATCTCCAGAATCCGCCTCAAAATAATAATAAAGTTCATGTAAGTCTGGTTCTTCTTATCCTGACAGTTCTGTTGTTTCTCTCCCCTTCTTACTTAAATGATCTCCTAGGGGGAATTTTATTTTTCATCTTCCCTTCATGTTTTGATTTGACATCTTCCAGATAGAAATATATTTTCTGCATTTCCTCTCCATTTTAAATCTGTGGTTTCAGGTTCTCCTTTTATTGATGGAGTTGACATTGGTTCATAAAATAAGTGATGACAGTTAGATGTCTATAATTGAATAACCTATTGTAGAGTTCACTTGTCCTACTAGTTGTTTCTCCCTTGCACTTCTTCTTAACCCTATTTTTGTAGTAGTTCATTCTCTCAAGTGAGTATGTTTAGTGACTGCTAGCCCCATCTTCCTTGACCCAATGTTGAGAGTATTTAATTTGACTGGATAGTCATTGCTTCATTATTCCATAGATGTACAGTTGGTAGACTTCTGAGGTATTAAAGAGCTTAATCTTAGCCTTTGCCTATATTTTGCTTGCTAGCATGCCTATATGCATAGCAGCTTTCTTAGTAGTTTCCTAATGGCAAATAGCTCTAACTCCTTCTCCAGCAACCTTTCTTCCCTAATATCCTTCCTAACCATTATCCATGTATTTTCTTCAGACTCTTCACAGAATGCTTGGGAAACATTTTCTTTTTGTTTCTCACAATTTAGGATGTAGGAAAAAGATACGAGACAACCACGCAACCTGGCTGTGAGATATGATTTAACATTCTAAACAATTGTAACCCTGGCTGCAGGGCTACCTGCAAACCCACAACCCAAATCTCGATCCCTGGAGGTGCCCACTGCCTGGAACTGCCCACCCTCTTGAGGTGAGGGAGGTTCCCTTCACAGGAAGGCACCTAGTGTCCCTGGGCCTTTGATTAGACACCACACAATTTACAACTATGTACACTTTATTTACAAAGGGTTAAAGAAAAGGAAACTAATTAATACATGACTGATAAACTGTCAGAAACTTATTCACACCCTCAGTCGATAACGTTGTATATGATGATGGCCTCGGATGATATGTGTACATGTGTAGCCAGAACCGGATGCCTGGGAAGGTGGAGCTGCTTCTGTGCCCCTCCCACAGGAAGCATGGGCAGGTCCTTGCTGTGAGGGTCTCACAGCTGTGCCCCAGGGGTTGCTGTGCTGCAGGCAGGTGCTTCCTCACCGGAATTCCTATAAAGTAGCTTACCCTCCCCAGACCGTCATCCCCTGAGACACAGGGAGGGAGCAGGGTCTGGGCTGGAGACTCTGGCAATCCCCTGCCAACACCCACACACACCCACTTGCCAGGCAAAGTTTGCCCCTCCTTCGGATCTTAGCTCTTTCTCACAGGGGCCCTGCCCTGTGTGAGGAGGGCTACATCCCCGAGCTGTGCCTGCCACCTAGAGCTCACAGGGAGCTGAATCAATCTCTCTGCAGTCCCCCTCCTCCCTAGTGCACCTCACATCTCACAGCTTGGAGAAGAGTCCTTCTCACTAAGGGGTCTCTAGAAGGGCTGAGTGCTCCTCTGAGCAGCTCGGGCAGGGCTCCCAGGGGAAAAGGAGCAAGAGAAGTGCTGCGACTGGACTTCCCAACCCTCCAGCCTGCAGCGTGAACTGTGCGTCCCTCAGGCTCTGGCAGCCCAGAGGACAGCATGCTGTGCCCAAGCTCTCCCTCAGCCTCTGGGCTTCTCTCACAGTTCTCCCTTTCCCCAAAATGGCTGCCTCCAGAGTGGGCTTCATCTGTCCTTATCGCAATATCTCTGGGGAGCCATTTCCCCCTTTCCAAAATGGCTGCCTCTGGAGAGGGCTTCTTTTGCCTGTGTCGCATGGTCTCCGAGGAGCCATGCCAGCCCATGTGGCTGCCTGGCTGAGTTCACCTGGGGACCTTGTTCTCTCAGGTAAGGTGATTTCATTGTTCATTACACAATCATACCACCTCCTCCTCCTCCTCCTCAAGTTCAGCAAGAGCACCAAAGCTTTGGATCCGTGATGTGTGTTATAGTCTCACACTGCCTCATGAAGTGCTGAGTTACCAAGGGGAATGGACCAATCACAAGCTTAAGTCTTAATAAGAAAATACAGAGACTTCTTCAATGGAACAAAAACCAGTAGCTTCAGCGCCAGTTTAAAGAAGCTGAAGTTTGAAACCAAATTTAAACAGCAGTTACAGCACTCTTCCAGAATATTGAGTCAAATGCTTGGGTAGATTAGTTGTCCCTTTAGTTTGATATTAAATAAATTGATTTAATGGAAAGGTTGAGTCTTCCCCTTGTCGTATTTTTGTTGCAGAATAGTGCTAACTCATAAGTACAAAACTTGCTGAATTTTTTTCTCCTCCAGTAGACAGTATTTATCTAGAAATCATAAGCAAGTAGGAGACCTTACAGAACAATTTATACAGCTTTCTAATGGGACCCAGCCCAATAACTTAATATATAGGGGAAAAGGATGATAGAAATCCATGTTGCTTCTCTGCAAGGGTGATGCTGGGCCACCAACTCTATTTAGCAGGTTCTAGTGCAGGTTTAAATTTAGCTTCATGCCTGCAAACAATTAGAAAGCTTTATTTTTCTGAAAATTACTTTTGTGTACTAGAAGCCCTTTAGGAAAATAAGACAATAAATTTGAGTGTTTATATTGTACGTGAAAAGTGAACTTCTCACATAGCTTCGAATGGAGATAAATATATTGGCTGAGTTCCAGTTTAAAGGCATAGAATGATCAAGCTTCATATTTGTCATGTGAATCTCTACCTAGCTTATGAGTGGAAAACAGTAGCCAGTGCACTACCCTGCTGATGCACACTTTATGAAGCCATAGGGGTTTTTTAGTGGTGGGGGGTGGAGATGGGAGGGATGGGAGGTGTTTTTTGGTGCAGCCTGTGGTGGCACAGCGGCCCAGACATATGGTGTCATTATTCAGCCAACACAAATTTGACACTTGGTGAATTTATTATATTTTGCTTTGCTCTTGGTGCCTGAAAGGCTTTGCAACTGTCTCTTCATAGGGCCTGTCACAGATGTTGATGTATTTTCCTCCTCCACAGCCAGGTTTTACTATGGAAACTGATACAACTTCACGATAGAATTTCTAGATGAATTATTCACGCATTGCATGCTTTCTGCACACAGGGGTTTGGAAGAAATCCATCCTATTCAATAAATGGTCTCTTTAATCCCCTTTAACAGAGCATTCTGCCTCAGTTTAAACCATTTCTATTATCACCTTTGTGATCCTAATGTTTTGGATAACATATTTACAGTTAATAGCTTGATTAAATTTTTCACTATATTTCACCTTAATATGTAATTAAATTGCCCAGACACAGTGATGAAACCCATACATCCAAGAGACAATAAACCATATGGGCCAAATTCTCATCACCTCAGCTTTTTCTTTTTTTGATTTGAAATCCTGCAGACCATTTCATGGCTAGTGATTTATAGGGTAATTCCTGAAATAGCTCAATATTTGTTGTTGTAGACAAAATGGGTTGTTCTTAATGCCAGTACCATCTGTGGAGATGAGTTTTTAATTGAAAAGAATTTTCAGACTTGATAGGAGAGAATTGCAGGAACTCATCTCTGCCCCCTGAGAAACAATTAATGAAATGAAAACATATCATGCCCCTTTAATACCTGGAGAATCAATAAGACTGCATCAAGTGACAATATAGACTCTGCTGAGTAGGGGTGAATCTCTTTAACATGACACACAGTGAGTCTACCCAAGAATGAAAAACTGTAGTCAAAATTTTTAAAAATGCTGAACATTAGTGCCTAGTATTAAAAACTTTCACTTCCATTCTCCCTTCCTCCACAGTCAGATTCTAACTCTCTTGGTTCACATGGAACAGATGTTTTTTCCCAGAAAAATTCCACTGAAGTCCATGTTAAATAACGTTTTTGATATAGCTATACTACAGCTACAAATAAGAAGACTGATGCAGCAGTTAATTTCTTCTAAACCAGTTCAAGTGTCATTTCAGTTAAACTCAGGAAAATTGTTCATAAATATTCATCCATATGCTGTCAAAAAGTTAGTGCTATTATTGTACACAGTATAAAACATAGGTCACCTACAAATGTACCCAACAAATTAAACCTTAATCAATCTTA
Organism: Alligator sinensis; assembly: GCF_000455745.1. Classification (NCBI taxonomy): domain Eukaryota; kingdom Metazoa; phylum Chordata; order Crocodylia; family Alligatoridae; genus Alligator; species Alligator sinensis. The sequence continues at coordinate 6,445,468 of NW_005841834.1, forward strand.
GCTCAGATCACTTGGTTTTATGTGTGATTGCTTCCAAGAAACAAAGCTCTATAAGATATATGCTGCCAAATGTAGAAGGTCTCATTAATAGAGTATGAATGTCTGAAAGTGGAAGGGGTAAGCCCATAGCATGGGACTAAATGGAAGGAAATCAATCTAAAAGCAGAAGGAAGAAAAGATCTCGGGCCTCCATTCAGCTTATGTATAGTTATGATTTAATTTGGAGAAGTAAGGGATCCTTTAAATATTTTTCAGTCAGTGACATGATAATGGTTCTTACCTTGGATGTATATGATCAGGACTGTTCCTGGAGAGGGCAAACTGGGGCAACTGCTCTGGGCCCCATGCTTTGGGAGGCCCCACGGAGTTGGGCTGGCTTCATGTCTGGCCACTCAGCACACCCTTCCACTCCCCCGCCACTCCCCCACACCTGCCACTGAATCTGCCGCTGGCTTCCTTGCAGCTGGGGCTGGGCCCCGCACAGGCTGATTCTCCCCAGGCCCTGCACCCTGCTTGGGTCATCTCTGAATAAGTCATCTCCTATAACTGTAGGCATCATTCTCATTACTGGTACTTCCTACCCAAACTGTACACAATATCCAGTTATTCAGTAGGTAATACCCAGAAAAACAATGACCTGAAGTCAATAAATATGGAGAGAGTGAATCCCAAATGGAAGATAGAAAATGTTACAATCTGGGTATGTCTACACAAGACGCTTTACTGCACAGTAGACTCTCCAGAACTCTCCACACAGCCCAGAGCTGGCTGGAACATGCCCCAGAAGTGGGACAGTTTCTGGACAGCTCAGGGCTGTGCAGGAAAGCCCCACTGTGCATAGGGCTTGTCCCCATGTACACAGGGCAGGAGAGCTCTGCAGCAGCAGCTGTCTCCTGGCCCTATGCAAATAAGGACCCTTCCCAATGTGTACAGGGGCAGGAGACAGCTGCTACTGCAGCCAACGTGCACATGGGGACTGACCCAGTGTTCCCAGGCAGCCCCCAGGCTACCTAGAGCTCCTTGTGGCTGCTGCAGAGGGGCAGAGCACAGTGAGAGCAAATCTGTTCCCAAGAGGGATCACATCTAGACATGCTCCTGGCTGGGCTTATTGTGCAGTATTTTTACTGTGCAGTAAGCCTACTTTGAATTAATAGCATGTGTAGATGCACCCATTGAGTCTCACTTCCTGAAATGGCTCAGGTGCATGTCAGTAGCATTCAGCACCTCATTGATTTGCAATAACTAGTCTCAACCCCACACTTCTAGAATGGAAAGAGAAGACCTTCACTGCTTTCTTGATGTCCTTTTATATTATTATACTATTGCATTTCTAATGGCACACATTCATGGATAGTTCCATTGAGTTGATACTAGATTAGCATACAGGAAATTCCATCAGAGATGTGGAGGCTGTGGGTAAGTTCAGTAAAGCTCCAACTGAATCTATGCCAAAATCTTCTATTAAATAGACAACCATCACAATTTGCTGAAATGCTTTACTGTATCCTCCAAGTCAGTCTTTCCCTTTTCCTGTGTGTATCTGTCCTTGTGTGTACAATGTTTTACAAATGTAAAAAGAAAAGCATTTCTTGTTCTTGAAAAGAATACAGTGCTACCTTTACAGTTGAGCAACACAGTGGGAGTGTCTACATGTGTAATTAGTTATGACTAAATTTACTGCACATTAAGCTAATGCGCACTAAGCAATAACTTTTAGTGCCAAGTCCTTCCAGCCCTGTCATGTGCTCTTATAGCCACTGGGGGAGCTCCAGGGTCTGGCTCTAGCTGCCAGCACTTGGCAGCTATCTTTAGAAGCCAAAACCTGGTGCCAGAGTCCAGCCCCTTCCAGCAACACCTAGCACCCCATGTTCCTGCTGGCCCTGTTGGCCCCAGCATGCCTCACCCTGCCCAGGCCCCAGGACAGCTGCGCACCTGCCAGTGGAAGCCAGAGCACCAGCTACAGGAAGCCCTGACTGACCTGGCTGTTCCATCCCACTTGCCATGCTGACCACACACCCCCTACCCCCTGCCCACCTCCAACACCACTCTCAGGCCAAGCACATGTTTAAAACAAAAAAGCTTTAGTCCCCTCATAACACCATTCACAACCCTCCCTCCTCCCTCCAAAACAAACAGAGCTCCTCCACCACCCTCCCAACACACTGGCAAGAAAAAAAACCTGCTTACAATGTCAAAGCTATTTATAATGTCTCTGTTTTTCTGTCCCAGAGTGGGGGGCAATGGTGGAGGGGGAGGCTAGGAGGCAGAACCCAGGGGCAGGTACCCAGCACGCTAGCCTCAGGCTATTCCCCCATGGGTCTGGGGGCCACAGTGACCCCAGCAGCCTCATGCTGTGGCCACCTGAGATGGTGCTCTCCAAGGGTGGACAGCTTCCCCTCCAGCTTCCCCAGTGCAACCCCAGCATCCCTATGAGGCACGTCTGGATCCTTGGGTGATTAGTGTGGGGGAGAGTGGCAAGGCCAGGCCCAGTCAGGAGGTGGCCAGTTCAGGGAGAGGGCTGGGCCAGGGGCTCATGCATGCAGGAGGCATCAGAGGACCTCCTCCTAAGCCCAGGTGGGGGCCTGCTGCACAGTGGCAAGCAGGACCTAGGGGCCCTGCAGGGCCATGGATGGGGGCTAGGCAGTGGACGTGACCACCAGGCCAGGAGGTTTTCCAGGATCCCTCAGTCAGCATTCTTGGCCTCCACTGCCCAGGCCTGGAGGGCCACCAGAGCAGCTCAATGCGCTCCCACTTCAGGGCCTCCATCAGCACCCAGTGCTCCTGCTGGACCCAGTCCCATACCTCCTCCTGGGTGGTCTCCCAGGCAATATCCTCCACCTGCTAGGTCCACTCCTATACCATCACCACTAGCCACTGGAGCAGGATAGTCCTATCCAGTGTGCACTGCTGATGCAGCTGGCACATCCAGATGGCTCCAGTGGTGGCAACCTAAAGCCTGCATCCCTGTGGGGCTGGTGGGCTCTCCCCCATGTCCAGATGTTGGCCCTGCAGAGGCAAAAGACAGAAGCCTTTTGTGAGAGTTTGCAATATTTCACAGATAAGATGCTCTGCACCAGGGGGCCATGTGCTGCCCAGCCTCAGATTAGGGGTTGGTCATGCATGGGTGCCCAGGGACCATGGTAAGTCAGCCAGGCAGGCCTGATCCCAGGAGGCTACTGGCCATCCCCTCTTCCTCCACTGAGGCTGGCAGCCCACTGGGTACTGGCCACAGGCAGCCTGCCCGCACTGCTCCCTTCCTAGGTCTGGACAGGCCAGGCTCCTGACAGCACCTGTTGCTGTGGCTCCAGACCCCACTCCCCCGTTTCCCCTGTAGGCCACCTGCTCTGCTGTGCTGCAGGCCACCCATGGTGCCCAGTGTTGGGGCACATGGGACTCCTGGACAGCAGGGGCAAGGGGCTTGCCATGTCCCCACCCTCCCTACTGGGGGCCCCTCTGGGGAGGAGCCCCAGGGCCAGCACCCCCCATGCCACTGCTGCACCCCGAGCATGTCTCTGCTGTGTGTACCCTAGATTTCACATATTTCTAGGGTCAGAAGGGACCTATTAGATCATTGAGTCTGGCCCCCTGCTTTGTGCAGGAAAGAGCGCTGGGGTCAAGTAACCCCAGCCAGGTTTTTGTCTAATCTCCTTTTGAACACCTCTAAGGTAGGGGAAAGAACCACCTCCCTTGGAACCCCATTCCATATATTGGCAACCCTCACTGTAAAGAATTTCTTTCTGATGTCCAATCTAAATCTACTCTCCTTCAGTTTATGGCCATTGTTTCTAGTAACCCTGAGGGGTGCCCTGGTAAACAGAGCATCCCCTATTCCCTGCTGACCCCCACCCCCACTCTCCCCCAATGAGTTGGCCACCCCCAGGAGGGAGCTGGCACTGCTGTCACCCAGCAGTGACATTGCCAGTCACTCCTCATGGCTTTGTCTGGGATTGCACTGAGGGCAAGGTAGACACTGGCCAGCACTCCCCAAGCTGCCAGTGGATACAGCAGCTGGGGCGGAGAACAGGGTGGTGTGCTGAAGGCCCATGGTCCCCTTCTCCAGTAACATGTCACCGGAGGAGTCAGAACAGAGTGGGGGCTCAGGCAGGCTGCCCCTGCTGGTGACACTTGCAAGGGTGTGACCTGGGTCCCAGGGTGCCAAAATCTGGGTCAGCTCCTGCCTAAAGGCCATGGTCCTGTGGGCACAACTGAGCTGATGATTGTGATCAGTCACAGCCATCCACTGTGTACACAAGGCCTTGACCTTAATGTGGCACTGCTGTGCCAACTGGGAATGCCCTCAGTCCTGCATGCCACCCGACAAGGCCTCATAAATGTGGGCATTCAAGCACCCACCCCATTCAAACTGCCTCAGCACCTTGGCACCACCCCAGAGCACCACAGGGTCACCAACCTCCTCCCAGGTCCAGATGGGGGCCTGAGCAGTTGGCATGGACATGTACATGCAAGTGGGTCTGGGGCTTGATGGGGAGAATGGTGAGGACATAATGTCCCATGCTGGCTCTCTGGGCCCCCACATGGCTGTCCGTGTGATGCTGGCCATGGAGAGCTGCTAGCAGTGCCCAGCTTAGAGGCATAGCCAGGAACTGGGAGCCATGCAGTGGAGGCATTTCACCACAGGACCTGCAAGGACAGGAAACACTGATGGGGGTGAGCAGCAACAGGGAGCAGGTGCTGGCCTTGTTGCCAGAGACAGACAGCCAGCAGCCCTGGGGGGGATATCAGGGCTGGGCAAGGGGTGCAGCAGGCAGCATGCCTTTTGCAACACTCAACAGTGGCCAAGCAGCAGCTCTGGAGAGGAGACAAGCCAGGCAGAGGCAGCCTGTGTTCTTCCCCAGGGGGGCACATGAGGCCTGCAAGGCTTCTGGGGATTGCACAGGACCTACCAGGCTTCTGTGCTGTGTGCCCCAAGGCACAAAATCACTGCAGGCTTTTATAGACTGCAGCTAGTGGCTGCCAGAGAGTCCAGGCCCAGGAGAGGGTCCCAGTCAGAAGCCATGAAGCTGGGCTCAGGCCAGCTCCCTAGTGGCAGGGCAGACCCAGCACTAAAGTTAGTGCCAGGTTATGTCTACACGTGCATTACTGTGCATTAACTAATCACAACTAAATTTGATACCTGCATTTGCATGTATCAAATTTAGTCACAATTAGCCATTTTTACTGCGCAGTAAGGGTGCACACATGTAGACGTGTGCCCTTACTATGCAGCAAACTAGGCTAAGGAGCATTAACTCATCTCTTGTAGATGCGCCCAATTTAATCCAGTAACCCTTAATCCCCATTGTACACTATAGGATGCCTTAAGATGTTTAATGATAGGATATGATAGTTATTTGTTTGACTATAGTTTGGTGAAGAGAAGACCAGGCAAAGGAAAGGTTCGGGCAAGAGAATGTCACAAGCCGTGAACCATTTTTTTAAATTAAAGATAGATGGAGTGAAAAAAAGGTTGCAAGGTTGCCTCAAGTACATTCAGTGGTTTGATGATAGACAAGGCTAATTTTAGATAAAATAGTACTTACACAGGGACTAAGAAGGTACATATTAATATTAATTAGAGCAGCACCTATTGGGAATACTTTTACCTTTTTTTACCCAATTTGGTAACTTTTTGATATTTTATCCAAGCAATACAATACAAAAACAGGGTCCACTTGTGGATTTTTGCTCTTCAGTCTTGAACTATGGTTTTTGATGTATTGCCCATTTGCAAATATATCTGGTTAGTGCTATTTAGCAACTTAGTTTTTGAAAACTAGTTAAGAAGGTCCTTTCCCTAATGAGTTGGCCACCTGTTAGTGGCTTTGAAGACTTTAAGACTTAGGAATTTTAAGCATTAAATTGCTTTCACATATTGGTAAGATTGTTATGCTGTTAGATAAATGTGTATTTTATAAATTTTAATCATTTCACTGATATGCTTTGTTTGTACTGTTAGTCATTTATATCTTTTTTGTATTTTCTTATGGAATTTGCTATTTAAAAATTAGGTATTTTTATGTTGTTGGTATTTAATTTAGTGGGGCTGGCTCTTCAAACTTTTCTTAGTTCTCAAAGTCTATCTGAGGGTCAACACCTTCAAGTTGCATTTGAAAACTTGCCACCTCTATCGTGCATATAATCTGATAACAAGGAGAAAGGCTAAGAGTGAACCAAGAATTGTGCATAGCCTGTGATATTAATTTATTACCTCATCTCCACTATACCTTAGCCCTCTTATTTGTATCATCCCTCTATTGTGTTTTATGTTACACCATAAACTCTCTGCTATATGTTCTCTTAAATGTGTGTTTATTAGGGCGGTGCAAGGCTTCAGACAGAGCTTCGGATCCGGAGAAACTTCGGATGCTTCGGGGTCTGAAGTAGCACATCGAGGTTGAAGCACTGGCCTCCTTCAGCTTCCCAAAGCAGTTCGGAGCTTCCGAAGAGCTTCGGAGCCGCCTCGGAGCTGCCTTGGAGATCTGGGCATAGGGTATAATGGGGAAACAATAAAATATCTATAACTTTGTTATTTTTTGTCTGATTTGGATGAAATTTTCAAAGATGGTAGAATTTGCATAGAGGATGAAACCTGCCAAGTTTCAAGAAGTTCAGTGCAGGGGTTTGGGGGGAACAGAACCCCAAATTTCTGAAAGCAAAACTCCTGTCACATCTATGTGTTACAACACAGGAGGGTCAAAACTGCAGGGGTGGTAGCTCTTACTGAGGCCACAAAACCTGCCAAATTTCAAGAAGATCAGTGCAGGGGTTTGGGGGGAACTGCCCCTCAAGCTGCGGACAAACAAAACTCATGCCATGTGTGCTTGTAGGACTGACTGTCTCTGGCTTGGGGCGGGGAGGGGAGGCACTACTGCAGGCCTGGCTGCTAACGTACTGTGTTACCAGTTACCAACCGATCATGATTCACTCAGGGAGCAGGGACTCAGGGACCAGGGACTCAGGGACCAGCTCAGTACACAGGACCAGGCTACTACATAATGACTTAACGAGCATCAATTAGGACCTACAAAACCAGGCTAAGGAGAGGAAAGAATCAATACTGACAATCAAATGCCCCAAGACAGACACAGAATTGGCACAAGTTTTGCCTGTCAGCAGCTAGGTGTGCAGGGCCCCAGAACCCCCCTGCACTGATCTCCTCCACAGCTGGCAGGCGTCATGGCTTCAGCAGGGGCCACCGCCCCTGCAGCTGTCACCCTGCTGCACCTTAACACAAACAGGGTCACCCACAGCATGAGTTTTGTTTGTCCACAGCTTGAGGTGCAGTTCCCCCCAAACCCCTGCACAGATCTTCTTGAAACTTGGCAGGCTTTGTGGCCTCAGTAAGAGCTACCACCCCTGCAGTTTTCACTCCCCTGTGGTGTGACACGTAGCCATGACATGAGTATGGCTTTCAAGAATTTGGGGTACAGTTCCCCCCAAAGCTCTGTACTGATCTTCTTGAAACTTGGCAGGTTTTATGCTCTCAGCAGAGGCTACCATTTCTGTAAAATTCATCTGAATCAGACAAACAACAACAACGTTATAGATATTTCATTGATTCCCCATTATACCCTATGGCCAGATCTCTGAGGTGGCCAGATCTGAAGCTGGATCGGATCACTGCCGACTCTCACAGGCCTAGTGTTTATACAGTATGTAGCATAATGGGCCCCAACCTGTTTAAGGCCCTTAAACATTCTTCAGTGTTTCATAACAATAAGGGATTGACAATTTGGGGGTGGAGGTGGACAATTACAAGTCCAGTTGTCCCTTTCAATAGATTTACAAGTGTTGCTTTTTAATCCAACACAAGCATGTCACTGTTTAGTTAAATATGTATCTTTCTCCTACAATTGGCACCATTAAAAGATCATTATTACTATACTGATTTTTTGTTTTACTGCAACATTTAGTCTAGAAGTGGGAATTATTGGAAATACTGTGCTAAATGTAATACTGAAGGTCTAAGAAAAAAAGTATTTGGTCTGATTTAGATATCAAATATGAGAGATTTGTTCCAGCAACTCCTGGGAAACACTGCTCTGATTTGGTTGTCTGGGGGGGGGGGGGGGGTGGGTTTAAAGAGGAGTATGAGTGAGAGTTAAAAAGAGTTCCAAGAAGTTACCTAAGTTTAGTAAATTGTGTGTACACCTTTTTATTTAACAGGCCAACCTTAAAAATTATAGGTGGCCTAAAAATAGATGATGTGATACAATGGGAAGTTGTTCAAATTCAACACAGCTGAAGGATAGATACTTGGGTGCTTGGTAGGTAGGATTATGGCAACTTTTTCATATGCACTTAATTTATTTTTCCCCAGTCTCTTTATTATACTGTATTTAATCTGACTATAACTTTTACTACTAACTCATTCTACCTCACCTACAGCACTATTTTTTAAGATAGTATCTTAATTACACTTTGTGTTTATAGCCGTGTAACTAAATTAGTTAGGCAAATCGCATGTGGGGATTAGAAGATTTAAAAAATCTCTGATAGACCTTTATCATTTCACTTGATTTTACAGTAAATTCATCTGTTCAAGAGCAGATGGACCGAACAACAAATATATCAGGTGATAAGCACTGGAAGGCTTGCCCTTCAAAACAGTGAACAATTTAAAGTGTTCAGTTTCCCCCCTTAAATTTGGTAACACTAAAGATTTTGGAAACTGGATCTTTAAAGATCTTTTCATTTGAAGATGAAAGGAGAAAGGATAATATTCTAAAGCAGAAAGAGTATTCATCAACATTTCCATAAGAGCAAGATCATTCTCAAGTAATTTTTTATTAAAATAAACTAAGCTAACTTTGTCTATATTCCGTGCACACTTTTACATTCCCATTGTCCAAAGAAAGATGTGTGCTTTAAAAAGGTTTAGCCATATAAGGAGACAATTTGAACCTAAAATCTAGCCAGGAACTTACTTCACTGTTTTGTTATTCCAGGAGCTTCATATATGTTTAGAATTCAAGTATAAAATGGAAAGAGTTTAAAGTGTAAAACTCTTTCTTTAATTATTTTACCATTTTTCTTTGAATTAATGCTTCTATCCCCCTTAGTCAATTGTTTCTACAGCAGTCTCTGCTCTTCCCAGTATTTTAGCTGTCACTGTTTCTGTCAGCCTTAGCAAACTAAAATATTCAGAAAAATGTGGATATCTCTTAAATCTAAATGTAGAAAGAAGTAGTTACCCATGTTTGTTTGAAGTCAAACACAAGGCAGAGCAGGTTGGCACCTTAGGGTAAGTACAGATGTTACCTTTGGATTGACATAAATAGGTTTGGGTCAATCTAGATGCCAATCTCTGCAGATGTTCAGGAAGGTTAAACTGATGAAGAAATGATAGGCTCAATCTAAACTAGTTCACCTGAAGAGATGACCTAACTTAGATTGGGAATGGGTTACCTGACCTAGTGAACACCTGCTCATGTTCAGAGCAAAGCCCCAGGGCTGAGCAAGCTCAACTGCTTGTCGCATCTCTAGGGCTGCTCTCTTTCTGCTCCCCCTGCCTTCCAACCTTGACCAGGCTATTTTTAGACCCCTCTGGATGGACAACCTCCTCCCCACCTACTGCGGACCCACCAGCTCCTCCCACAGACCCACCAACCCGCCTGTGAACCCACTAGTCCCCCTGATCCCACCTGCCCCTCCCCCCAACCCTGAGTTACATACACTGAGTTCCCAGCACAGAACCAGCAAATGTCTGCTTATACTGTTCCCAAATTACAATCACGTGTCTTAAAGCCACATGATTGTAAATCAGGTGCGGCAAACATCTGCATGTACCCTTAGAGAGTAACTGTTTCAGAGAAGCATAAGCTTTCATAGTCAATAGACTACTTTGTCAGAACCCATGAATGGACTTGCAGAAAGCTAGGGTTCTAAATCCTTTCTGTGGATGATTTCTTGTTCCACAGTTTTGCATTCAAGCCATTTTTTTAAGTTGTGTTAGTTATAAACAGCTACTATGAGGTCAGGGATAGAATATCCAGGGTGGCTAAAGTGTTCTTGCACAGACTTATGTGTCTTTCTGGACCTGATATTAGATGAGATCAGTGTTCATTCATTCTTTCATGTAGGGATTGCTATGTCTGTCCAATGTAGAGAGCAGAGGGGCACTGCAAGTAGGTGATGGCATATATGATGTTGATAGAGGATCAGGTGAATGAACCCTGGATGTTATAATCTATGCTGTTTAGTACAGTGATGATGAGGTCTGTGATCCTGCCACTCTTAATCAGAATCTCATTCCTACTGAGTGTTTTGTCCTACATATTACTTATGACTAAAAGACATGGGACATTTGGGGTTTGTTTTTAAAGGCAGTGCTAGTAAATTTTGAATGACCATTTAAGATTTTTTTTAAAGCATTTGTTTTTTAGAAAATTCTATGTACCTGCTTTCTGAAATTCAAGTTATTCTTAAAGAAGTTTTATTTTGGGTACTCAGATTATGCATTCTGCTCTATGCCCTCTATTTACTGAGTGTCAACTTGTGCACAGCACTAGATAAACTAAAGAGGAGTGACTGTCCATGCTTTTACAGCATCCCAGAGAGTTGTAATCAATGGGCTGGCTTCATCCTGGAGGGCCGTCTCCAGTGGTGTCCCCCAGGGAACAGCGCTTGGGCCCATGATCTTTAACATATTTATCGATGAGGGGGTAGAAAGTGCAATGATCAAGTTTGCATATGACACCAAGTGGTGGGGAAATGCGGGCACATCTGAGGATAGGGTAAGGATCCAGGATGACCTTGACAGACTGGTCCTATGTCTGAACGCAATCAGATGAGGTTCAATAGGGCAAGTGCTGGGTCTTTCATCTGAGTGGGAAGAACCTTCACCACAACTATACGATGGCTGGTGGTCCACTGACTGGCAGTGCATCTGACAGGGACCTGGGGGTGACAATCAACCAGAAGACGAGGACCAACGGACACAAGCTAACTGAGGAAAAAATTAAGTTGGACATTAGGAAAAACATCTTTTCCGTAAGGGTATCTAGGATCTGGAACACTCTCCCAGCAGTGGTGGTGCAGTCACCATCCTTGGAGGTGTTCAAGAGGAGGCTGGACAAGAACTTCACTGAGCTTGTTTGAGCCCAATAACCTCCTGCCCATGGCAGGGGACTGGACTGGATCTTACAGTTTTGAAAGTGTTTATTCTGGATACAATTTTTTCTTAACTCTGTATATTCTTCATATAACCAAGATGGAAGGAAAAGCCACTTCTGGCAATAGTTAACAAGAATGGTCTCTGCCTAAACCAGGTTTTGATAAGATTGTAAGATGGAAAACGGGGGGAAAAAATCATATTTGGGTTTTGAGTTATACAAAGTTATCTCCATTATCTTGGCACCCACAACAGCTCAAAACATAGGGTTTCTCTAGAGCTGCACCAGTTGAAGATATGATTTTAAACAGATGTAGTTAAACCAGTGCAAAAGCTTATGTGGACATTGCTATTCCAACTTACTTTGAATAAGTTTAAATCAGGGCTGTCCAATTTCTAAGTGGCCAGGGGCTATACATCCAACAAGCTACACCAGTGGGGTCTGCATACTGCAGGTGTTCATCACTGGGGACAATGGGCCCTTTGTCTTCACATTGTATATGGGGGCATGCCCCTACCCTTGCTATACCGTACAAATGTGGGCACCCCCTCCCTGCACCATGCACCTACCCCCTGCTGCACCATATTCATGGGCTCCCCAGGCTGCCACACTCTTTGTGTGGCAGCCTGGCATGCAGCAGAACCTGAAGGAGAGAGGGGGAGCCCTGAACCCCCAGCTACTATTGCAGCTGGAATAACAGAAGCAGCAGTGGGTGGGTGAGGGCCTGGAGACAGCATGTTAACCCCTCCTGGGCTACATGCAGCCCATGGGCTGCCGGTTGAACAGCCCTGCTTTAAACATTAAATAACTCTGTTCTACAGCAAAATGCATTGGTTTAACAAACTAATCTTTAAGTTGAAAGAAGTGCAGTGCTTAAGCCACCTCTACATTTAGAAATAGAGCCCTAACGATTTTGCGTGGTTACAAGGGGGGGGGGGGGGGGGGTTTGACTGTGCTTGTAAATGTAGTGTAACAACAGATGGGCAGGTAACCCACAAGCTCTGATCAGTGACTTTTAGGGTGCACCAAAATGGTGGCCCCATGGGGTGTCCATGGTGTAGCAACAGCAGCAGCAACAGCTGGGGCAAGCAGACTGTTCTGTGCCAGCAACAGCTAGGAACTTTGAGTCCCCAGGTCAGGGCACTTAACACTCTCTTCCCTCCAGCACTGTGACATGCCCCCATCCCCACTGTCAGGCAGGGTTTTGTTTGAAATGCCTCTGCTTCTAAAATTGGTTGACACAGTTTTACCAGTAGAAGCACTTTTCTACCAATGCAACTGTCCATTCTAGAATTTTTTACTGATAGAACTATATCAGCAAACTACATGAACAAAACTGACTTAGATTCTGAAGAAACAAAAGTGGTGGCCTTTACAAGCTTGTGCAGATGGAAGGTTTGAGAATGGATTGACTGTGGAGTTCTGCTCTTCCCCATGTAGTAGTAACCCACAAAGGGAGTGTGACATCAAGGCAAGGGACAGAAGTTGTACATAAACCAGTTTAAGTAATCAGAAACTGGTTTAAACCTGTAACAGAAGGGAAGTTCAGTGCACATGAGCCAGTTTCAAAATGGCTGAAACTGGTTTAAGATAAACCTGGTTGAATGTAGTATCAGACTTAACTGATTTGGGTCAAACCAGTTTATGAAACTTCTGTCCCAGACCCCTTCCTGGTTCAAGTTAAATCACAGTCCCCCAGCATCCCAGCATGCTTTCCATCCCGGGGCTGTGCTGGGCTGTACTGTCTGCTCCAGCAAAGAAGGGTTGGGAGAAGGGGAGGGAAAACAGGGACTGCCCCCCACCCCCCCAGGCAAACCCTGGCTGGGGTCTGGGGCCAAGGGGAAGGGGGGATTAGACCACACTTCCCCTGAGCATAGAGCTGCCCTGCCCTGCCCTACTAAACTTACTGCTGGCTGCAACTGTGGACTACAAATCCCAGAGGCACCTGGAAGCAAGAAGAGGAAATAATGAGCAACCCTGCAGGGTCCTCCTGTTGTGATTCTATACTGCAAATCCCAGAGGCCTGAGGGCAGCAAGAAGAGAAAGCAAACACAGCCCATGCTGGCTATGTGCCAGGCAGCCATGCTCTAGTTCCCCCAAGCACCTGGCCTGAATCACTGCAGACATGTGGTTCCAAAAAGTATATATCCGTTCACTTGCTCGTCGGTTTAATCTCTGCAGTTTAGACTAACCCGCAAAACCTGAACTGATTCAGCCTTGGGCTTTTTGACTATCTGTACTTAGCCCTAAAGTGTTTGTTATTCCAGCCTGTTAGCTGGAGTGGTGACCATATGATTTGTGTTGCAGACTCATGCAGTACCTGCTTATTTCTTCCCCTTCCAAGACTTTGTATTGAAGGGATAAATTTCACCCTTAGAGGGTTTTTTGTTTGCAAATTTTGAATAGATTAGCTGCTCTCGTGTTGTCACTGAATTGACTCATTTAGCTTTGGTCTCATTAAATATATTGCACAAGCTAATAAATCTGGAGGCTGTTAATTGATTAGAAGCTGGGTTTGTTTTCTTTTTAAGTGTCTACATATGTTCAACCATGTGCATGTACACTCCTCTGTATGTCCCTAAGCACAACAGCATCAGCTATGAAGCATGTATCCATATTAATACATAGTTTCTAAATCAGTCTGTTCAATAGCCCCATTTAATTGGTATATAAAGTTTACTTTGTTAATCAGCGGAATGCTGATAATCTCTCTGCCACACACAAACTGCACAAACAAGGAGTCAGAAGGGCAAGTGAAAAAGGAGGTTGTTTGTTTGACCCCCATGCAAGCCTAAATGAGACATTTGGAGAGTCAAGAAAAATAAGATCTTTTTCTTATTTAGTTGTAAGAAGATATACATGTCCAATACAATCATGAGGTAAATCAGCAACAGTTCAGTGTCTGGGTCTTTTGTATTGGAGGCAGAGTAAGCGTAAGTCACATTTGGCAAATGCTGATTTAGCACATCATAAAAACTCTGCCCTTCAGTCTCTGGGCTTTGACGGGGAAAAAAAGCTGTTAATAGGTCAATTACTAAATGTTTTAATATAAAAGCCTCTTTGGAGCATATCATCACACATTTTAAAACATTCAAGGAGGAGTAGTATAGCACTGTGAAGAAGATAAGCGATTGGGTAGGTACAATGTGAAGAAAAGCATGGCTAAGTGCAGAAAAGTAATTGTCCAACTGGAGAAAATTATAGCATCACACTGCTAAGACTTTTTTATGGCTGCATTAAGCTATACAAAATCGGTTCCAATCATAGTGTTTAAAGGGCTGTTTATATCAATATTTTCATTTCAATTTTGTGAGATCCAATAATAAAAATATGGATTTTGCAGAAAGTTAAACAGGAAAATATGGGCTTCTAATACACGTCTTAATGAGAGCCACAGGAAATAAGACTTCTATATTATTACGTAAGTTTCAGCATGGAGATGCCCTTCTTGTTATGAAGGAAGGCATCACATTTGGTTTGTGACTAGAAAATTGGCAGGGATAATACTCTAAATGGTTATATTATCAATTACTAATGTCAGTCTGTTCTCTATCCTCTAAAAATGACTGCTGTTATTGCTATGGCAACAGCAGTGCCAGCTCTTGTGATTTCTCTCAAATTTCCTGATATTGGATGCCTCTTCTTAAAGGCCTAGCTCCTGGGGTCACGTGCTGCTTATGGGGAATGCTTACAAATATAAGCCTAGGACACCTTTAAAAGTCCAATCAAGAAGTTCAAGCAAAAGTATCCCAAACTTTTTTGTTTAATATCATGATTTTTTGGGTCCCTGGTCATGAATTTTGACCATTTGTGAAATCTTGCTGTCTCTCTGTGGAGCTTGGATTTCACCCTTGAAGTTGGCAATATTATAATAAATACTTACACTAGATATCTATGTTTTGGAAGATTAAAATATCAGCCAATAATTTGGCCTTGATTTATCTCTCTACCAGGGAGAAAAGCTATAGCGAGATAAAGAAATTAAATACCAGTCTTGTCTAAAGATCTATTCTGGTTGGTTTGTGAGCTCTAGGCTGTATACACACATTTAAATCATCCAAGACAACTCTCCCAGGTTTGTTTTCCTGAGAGAAAAACTGACCTGTACAGAAGTTCAGACAGAGATGCACAGAGTCTGCAATGTGGATGCTGGGCTGCCAAGGGTTCCTAGAGCAGAAAGCTTTGAAGAGGTTTTTTTTAAGTGAATGTCAGCTAGAATTGTCAGGGTCAAGGTGGAGGCAGGTGAAGGCAGGGTCTGTGCCATGCACAAGAGTCCTGCAGCCTTTTCCCTCCCTGATGCTGTGTTCTAGCCCAGCTAAGGCTTGGCAGGGAGTATGCTCATCTGCTTCCCTGCACCCAAGTGCTACTGTGTGATTCAGGCAGGAAACAAGGCAGGAGCAGAACATACCCTGTAACTGCTCCAGTGCTAGGCCTTTCCAACTCAAAGCACTCAGGGAGCAAGTTCCACTCCAAGCATGGCCAAGATTGACACACTCACTCCCTCCCCACTGTAGGAGGAAGGAAGAAGCAGCAAACACACTGGGATTGTGGCTGTTGGCTCTGCATCTGCTGTCTGTCCAGAAGTTCTGTCTCCTGAGAGAGATTCCCTGGTGAGCCACTTCACTTGGGTTGCTCCCAAGTTATTTTTGTCCCTGAGTAGCCACTTTTACTCTGGGAGAAAAATTATGAACTTCTGTACACTCATGGTTTCTCCAGAGAGATAAGGAAATCTCCCTGGAGAAACTGAGCACCTGTCCAAGCCCTTAGTCAGGGCCTTTAATATGACTTGAAAATGTTTGTGACTGAATTTCCCTTATTTTATTTGCAATAGGTGAAGTTTCCCGCTACCACAGAAAGATCATAGGAAAGCAGGGGTGGAAGGGACCTCACAAGTTCATCTAGTCCAGCCCCCTGTTCAAGGCAATGTTACCAAATCTGCCCATTACTTTGGGGTGTGCTCATTTATTAGGGATAGTTTCTAGGGTCTTGGTGATTCTGTCAATGTGCTGCTTGTGTTACTATACGGAGCTGTATTTCTCCCTTCTGCAAGCCCTCACCCCCAGTGGAGCTATCTTGCAGGACTCAGTCTCAATGGGACTGGGTTCCTCCAGTCACCAAATCAGTCATACACACAAACACACACAAATTAACGTGACACGCCTGACCTGGCCGGGCTGATCAGCATGGACAGGCTGACACCCTTATATGCCAAGAATCAGTTCATCAGAGCAACAATAAAATGCAGTCAGACACAAGCACACAGGTAAACAGAATCCCTCTGAATCCGGCTGGGTGTCCAGCTGACACCCTCATGGGCCAGCATTCAGTTCATAAGGGCACGTCTGAGTCAAACTGGGTCAATCAGCCTGTACAAGCTGATCCCCTTATGTGTTTCAAACTCAGCACGTCCCAATCTTTGGCCTCTTGATGAGCAGACCCCACAAAATTTGGGCTTCACAGGGATCTTTAGCATAGGTAAAAGAAGCGTTGCTGCAGAGCACGGGAGGAAAGAGAAGCAGAGAAGGAAAAATATACCCAATTACTACCAGTTTGACTATAAAAGTTATTTATTGCTAAGCATATGAAATATATAATAGTACTAGTAGTAATAGACATGCAAAAGAAAAACAAACACCAACAATGACAATACTACCCTGGTTTCACTAAGTATTTGGGGAAACTTAGCTCAAGCTTAACTGATACAGTTCAGGTTCAGAAGTTTATGCCTAGAAAGAAGACAGAGAACGCTGGGATCTCACCTAGTCCACGGTACTCAGGCTGCAAAGCTGACAGGCACAGTCTGTAGCACAGTCCTTGAAGGGAGAGATGATCTGTTCTTCCAGCGTCCCAAGAACGACAGGGGATGGTGTCAGCACAGGGGTTTTCTTCTTCTCCTTCTTTCCTCCTGCTTCTACTTCTTTTCCTTCCTTTTCCTCTTCCTCTTCTCCCTCTAGCAGCACACACACTTACAGATTTTTATACCCTCAGTTCAGCTGCTTCGAAGCACCCTCAGTAGTGTAAATCATTGTCTTTTCTATTGACAAGGGGTTATCTGGTTTGGACCATCTCAGGAAACTGATTGATAATCAGGAAACACTTAAGATTAGGGAGTAACCCAAATACTTGGGAGCCAGCTTGAGATTCCTATGGGTGGCAGATATACTGATGGGATATCTCATGGTTTCTTCAGGAACAATAGATAGCTTGCAGCATCAGGATTTTGGATTTTTACTTGTTGTGCACAAGCCTCAGCTTAGCATGACTTTTCCAGATCTTACTATAGTCTTTTAACAGACTTAAAACAATTATTGGGGTGCTCATAACCTTTTGTGGAGAGGACTCCCACCAGTCGTCTCGGGAAAGATATGACAACACCTGGGATTAGGGCTCCAGCAGGCTGGATGCTGTGATGAACCCTTAACCATTGTTCAAATGTTGCCCATACCCCCTCTGACTCGGTCTCTTGCCTCAGCATTCCCTAACCCGGCAACCGAGTTTTAGTCAATCAAGTTTAAATAGGCCTCCCATAGTGGGACCGGGGAATGTACGGCCCGAGATGCCTATTAAACTTAGAGCTGTGTGTGTGTGTCTGGGGGGGAAAAGTCCTTAGCAAATCATCTTAATCAGTTTCGTTTAGGTAGGGGGCGGGGGGGGGTGAGTCCTTTGTGAGTCAGACAGACTGCATCCTGTACCAGGGTTCCCCAAGAATACAGAGCTGAGACGTAACAGCAGGATCATTCCTGACTAAACCATTCCAGCCATGTGTCTCTCTAACCTGCTTTAGAAAGCTTCCCAAATCACAAATCATTCTTTATATGAATTTGCCTAGTCAGTTAGACCTTGGAACCCTTGTATGCTAAATCAGGGTGTCAAGCATACAGCCCATGGACTCGATCTGGCCCACAGAGTCTCTCTATCCAGCTTGCTGGGCTACCAGTGAGTACAGGAAGTTGAGGGACATGGCCTTCCACAGGATCCAGGGCCCTTTGGCCCCACCGCACATGGCCATAGACAGTGATCTTGGTCACCCCGGTCTTGCTCCCCTGGATCCCACAATGTCCCTTGCTGCCACCACCCCACTGTAGCAGCTGTCACACCCTAGGTTTGATCTAGCCGAAAAGGAGCCCTGCAGAACAGATCCAGCCTAGGACCTCAGGTGAATTTGAAACCCCTATTCTAATGTTATATTGTCAGAATTTTTTATATGCTTTTCTTCAAGGAAAACTATTTAGCTTCTCACATGTAATTTATTATTCCTTGTGATCTCAAACTTAATGGAGTACATCAGGGGTTTTCAACCTTTTTTAAGGAGTATACCCCTTCTGTGGGTACCCCTTTAGAACTGTACCCCCTTCTGGCCAGGCAGAGCGGGTGGTGGGAGGTGCTAATGGCTGGCCATGGGAAAGTCTGTGGGGGAAGGGAAAGGGTTGGGGGTGGGGAGGGGGTTGGGCCTGGGACCAGACAGAGATAGCCAAGTCAAGCCAAGCCAAGCCAGGCCCAGGATTGGGCCAGGGCCCACTGCGCCCATCCCTTCCCCCATGCGTGGGGTTATTGCCTGGCACCAGCACCCCCCACACCAACAAATCCATTGCCCCCAGCCCCACCCCGGCCCTAGCTGCCTCCCCATCCCAGCACCAGTTCTGCACCACCTGAAGCCCCCATCCAGGAGCTGAAGTGAGGCCAGCCTCAGCTGTGCCACCAGGCTGGAGGGGACAGAGCCCCCGGGACCCCCGCACCCACTCCACCAGCCCCTGTGGGGCAGAGCCATGGCTCATCCTGGGGGTGCAGGGAGGGGTGGTGGCTCCCACCTCTGCACGCATCATGGGAGGACATGGGGGGCGTGTGCCCTCGGACCTACATGGGGCAGGATGGGCTGCTACTGCAGGCTGTGACTGGGGCAGCAACAGGCTCTTTCTAGTGGGGGATGGGCACACTACGCTCCAGGCGGGTGGCAGCAGTGCTGTGGGGGGGATTAGGTGGGCTACCGTGAATCTTGAGGTGGTTGCAGCCCCCTCCCATTGCCACTGCTGCCCTCCTCAGCACAGTCTGCCCCCTCCCTCCTGCCAGGAAGAGCCTGGTGCCCCGTCCTCAGCCTGCAGCAGCAGCCTTCCCTGCCCCATGCAGATCCAGGGGGACATGCCCCCTGTACCTCCTGGGGTGCACGTAGCAGCAGGAGCTGCACCCCACTGGACAAGCCCTCTAGACTCACGCCCTCTGTCACCACTGCACGTATGCCCCTCCCCACCCCACCCCGCTGCAGCTGCCAGATGCCTGCAGCCAGGCTGCCTTGTGGCCCTACCACTGCCCCGTGTTTGTGGGGGCTAAGCCCTGTTAACCCCCCTTTCCATCACCTATGGACGCCGCAGAGAATCAGGGGTACCTGGGCGTGAGGAAGTGCCACTTCCCAAGAAGCACCCATGCTTCTCCGAGCTGCTGCTGTGTACCCTCTGGGGCCTTCCTAAGTACCCCCAGGGGTAAGTGACCCCCAGCTGACAACCCCTGGATTAAATCGACACCGTTATTGTTGTAAAATCCTTTTGTTAACAGCCAATCAACACATCCTTTTTCTAACATGGGTTCTTCTTAGTCTTCATGTTGAAGGAGGCTTTATGCTTATTAATCATTACTCTGGGTCATAGGTGCCAACTGGCTTTTGCCGGTGCCTGCTTGCAGATGTTTAACAAACCCCTTGAAAAGCAGTACTTTAAACTCGGTG
>NW_005841834.1:6465307-6502597 GCF_000455745.1 Alligator sinensis
CCCCATGCATGCCCAGAAGAGGCAACGTGTTACTTCAGCCCAGCTCTACAGCATCTGAAAAGATTGGGTGCTTTACTGGGGCTTTTTTGTCGCTTTTATCTAATAGCTGATTGAATCAGCTTTAGCTAAAATTGCCAAAAACCTTGCTGATGCGCCCAATCTTTACAAACCTTGCAGAGCTGGGTTAAAGTAACACATTGCTTCTTATGGTAAAGTGCATTGGTTGTTTTTCTTTTTTAATGTCTGCAAGCAGTCACTGTCATAGATCATAAGTGCTGAGCATCCACTAATTTTTTTTGGTGAGTACTTGAGCCCCACAGCACCCATGGAGTCAAAACTATAAAGACATTGTGCATAATTATGCATAATGGTCCTGGTAGATCATCGAGTCCAACCCCCTGCTCTAGGCAGGAAAGAGCGCTGGGGTTAAATAACGCCAGCTAGATGCCTGTCTAATCTTTTTTTGAACACCTCCAAGGTAGGGGGAAGCACCTCCTGCCTTGGAAACCCATTCTATATTTTGGCAACCCTCATCATAAAGAATTTCTTCCTGATATCCAGTCTAAATCTAGTCTCCTTTAGTCTGCGGTTGTTATTTCTAGTAACCCCGAGGGGTGCCCTAGTAAACAGAGTATCCCCTACTCCCTGCTGACCCCCCATGATGAGTTTGTAGACACTCATAAAAACACCTCTCAGCCTTCTCTTCTGGAGGCTGAAGAGAGTCCGGTCTCTCAGTCTGTCTTCATAAGGTTCTCAACCATATCAGTAGCCCTTCTCTGAAACCTCTCAAAGTTATCCACATCCCTTTTGAAGTATGGCACCCAAAACTAGATGCAGTACTCCAGCTGTGGCCTGACCAGTGCTACATAGAGGGGAAGTATCACCTCCCCAGACCTGACCATGATGCACCTACTAATGCAAGAAAGAGTGCATTTAGCCTTACTTATTACCTTGTCGCATTGACGACTGATGTTAATTTTTATGTCGACCAAGACTCCAAGATCCTTTTCCACTGCCATGGTACTCAGAATGGTACTTCCCAGTCTATAGGTGTATTGGAGATTCTTTCTCCCCAGGTGCAGCACCTTGCATTTATCCTTGTTAAATTGCATCCTATTCTGATCAACCCACTTCCCCAGTCTATCCAAATCCACCTGGATTCACTCCCTGACTTCCAGTGTGTTTACTGTACCCCATAGTTTGGTGTCATCTGTGAATTTGGACAGAGTGCTTTCAACCCCCCTCATCCAAATCACTGATGAAGATATTGAACGGCACTGGTCCAAGGACAGAGCCCTGGGGAACACCACTGCTGACATCTCTCCAGGGAGAAGCCGACCTATCCACCACCACTCTCTGGGTGCATCCCATAAGCCAGTTTTTCACACACCTTACTGTGAAAAGATCCACATCACAATTACTCAGTTTGCTTATGAGGATTGGGTGTGGCACTGTGTTGAAAACCTTTTAAAGTGCAAGTAGATAACATTTATCTCCACCCCTGCATCTAAGGACTTTGTGACCTGGTCATAAAAAGAGACCAGGTTTGTCAGGCAGGATGCTGGTTTCCCCTTAACATTATATTACCTGCTGGCCCCCCACAAATGTAATCCTTTATGATTTTTTCTAAGGTCTTGCCAAGAATAGAGGTGAAGTTAACCAACCTATAATTACCCGGGTCCTCCTTCCTCCCCTTCTTGAAAACAGGGACCACATTGGCCCTTTTCCAGTCCTCTGGGACTTATCCTGAGTACCATGAGTGCTCAAACAGTTGTGCCAGTGGTTTCACTATGACACCAGCCAATTCTTTTAGTACCCTTGGGTGAAGATCATCAGGGCCTGCCAACTTAAATATGTCCAACCCCTCCAAGCACCCCTCCACTAATCAGCTAGGTCAGTGTTATCTAAGGTTAATAACATATCAAATTTAACTCTGAGAGAATAGATGCAGACCTAAACTTCTTGTCTTTTTCACAGCATAACTCTAATTGATAATTGTTAAGTCTAATTATCTTACCAAATGGCCAAAAGGGCATTGTCTTTCTCCCTCCGCAGTAAAGCAGCCTGTCAAAAGAATGAGACCTATGGTGCCGTGGCAAGGACTTAAAGAACTGGCAACAGGTGGTACATATGTGGAAAGACTTACCTTTGCAGGACCTGTTATGATTTGTTTTTAGTCTAGATGATTCCCACTCAGCTGTGGATGATGGTAGAGATATTGATGGTGGTCCTTTGTTTTTGTAAGTGCAGCTTTTAGTAATTGAATAGTTGTGGAATGGAGCTGGCTTCTTTGTTGATCTGATTCCTTGCAAGTGTTTTCCAGGCTGGACATCAGCCTTGATTCTGTATTTGGCATAACTATGACAGCAGAATAGGACAGGCTCAGATCACAGGCTGAACTGAAGATTTCAAAGTAAAGATCAGAGAAGGATTTTAATTGTCTGATTACAGGGTACTGTATACCTGTCTTGTCCCCTAATGTAGACAATAGCAGCCCAAAGTCTGCTGTAGTTTACACCAGCTACTGAGACCTTCCAAAGGATCACTAAAGTACAAGGAAGCTCTAGCCGTGTCCTCGAGGAGGGGCACTACACTGGCTGCGCACCACTGGAGGAAAACCCTACTCAGAAGTAATTTCCATGGTAGGATATACTTGCCTCAGAGACCTCTGAATAGTGAAGGAGCACAGTGCAGACCAAACATAACACTGAGACCCACATGGTTTGCCTGCAATCACAGACTCTGTTTAAGTCTATGGAACCAGGGAGTTTCATGATCATAAGCAAATCTTTGGCTTTTAAAAGTTAAAGCAGCAATCTTACACTTTTATTTTTCACCTTTGGAATACATCAATTTTATTGATTTAACAGATTTGTTTCTTTATCAATGGGCTCTCTGTGTTACTCTATATTTTTCATGTAGTTGCCTGGAAACCTTATTCTTTACCCAGATAATTTTAAGTGCTTATGTTATATTTCTTTACCTGCACTCCTAAAGTATTTTTCCCCCATGACCTTATTGGCAGAAGTGAAAGCCATTCAGAACCAGGATATTACCTCCGGGAGGTGAGATAATCTTATCTAAAGAACAGTAATTGCTGTTCTATTTTTAAAAATGCACCTACTAATTTACAAGCTGTGAAGAGGAAGCTGCCCATTATGTACTTCCCACTGCTTCACATTCTCACCTTGCTCACTTAGGCCCTTCTATGAATTAAAAGATCCTTGGCTATTGCAAGGTATTGCCTACTTGCCTGCAGCCCTGACTGCCTCTTGTTTTTGTGCTTCACACAGGGCCAATAATTTCTATTGCTGCTGCAGAATATCACCCTGTATTCCCCCATTTCAGTGTTCGGACATAAGAATTCTAGGCCAATATTAAACTGGCCCTGGAACATCAGTGAGTCTGAAATAAGGAAAAAACTTCCAGCCACAACAAAACACAATGGGATTAAAAAATTATAAAAAATTATAAAGAAAAGTACTGTATTAGGAAAAGCTTGATTTATACTGAATAAATGACTGAATAACTTCCAGAATCGCTAGTCCTGTTTGTTCCTAGGCACCACATTAAAAAGGGACATAGCAATAGTTACTTCCATGCTTATGTGAGCAACTTTTATGGGATCCTAAATCTTAAAAAAGTTGGAGTAAAAATATCTGCTGCCTTTAACTGATTTTACTAATGTCCCTTTTGGATTTTTTTCAAATGGTTTAGGAAAATGGGCCAGATTCTTTGCTGGTTTAAGTGATAGCAGCTTCATTGGAAAATTGCCCATTTACATCAGCAGAGAATTTGGCCCTCAATATGCTGTCAGTCTCCAGTTATCTCAAGAACTTTCCTGAGCAGACCATGACAACTTGTTGATCCTTGCATTATTATTCAAAATGTCACTCTTTGACTTTCTTCTGCGAAATTCATAGGCAAAAATCAGAGAAACCAATAATCTGCAGGCAATCTAATCAGTAATAAAAAAGCCTTTTATACAGCATGGCATGTCTTCCAAAAAAGTATTTTGGAGACCTGCTTATGCTGTCATGAAATGTATTGCTGCTGATGGAAACAACCTCCATAAATAACCTGAAGGTTTACTAATTGAAAGCTACTGCTGGGATGTGATATCTGTAAAGAATTTTGTTCAAGAAGAAGAGCTCTGTTTAATATCAACCTACATTTGGCAAAGAGCAAAGGGTTTACAAATCTCTAGTGTCAGGACTGCGTTAAAATGCCATTTGTTTAGTGAAGATTTGAAGGATGTGATTGAGTAATCACGAGTAGGTCCAGATGTTCAGTTCAAGCCCAGGTGTGGATCAGTTGATCTGTTTTGTGGAGAAGGATTTTTCATAGCACAGGAAGCAGCACCTGTACAAGATTACACACAAGGGTTTAAACTTGCTACAAAGTCTATTGCCTTCTGTCTGATCTTCTTTTAATTGCAGAGGCTTGGACAAGCCTTGTATGGAGTGGTTCTCAACAGAATGCTTTGTTTTGCCTCCATGTGTATGTGTTAGAAATACTCTACAGACCGTCTTTTAAACTTTTCAAGTAAAAATGTCTGTTGCCTTAATAAAGGTATTGGAATTGACATGAAAATTTGCTGCCCTCTCTAACCTACCATTTCACACTCGCTGTCATGAAAATGAATCAATTATAAGTGCTTTGCCTATTAAATACCAACTCATCTCAGAATGGCACTGAGAGAGAGAGCGAGAGAGAGAGAGAGAGAGAGAGGTTCTAATCTTCCCCAAATGTCACAATGGTTCTATGCTGTATGTTGTACACATTTTTGTAGTAAAAAGGTTTGTTGTGTATATAAGCCCTTCTGGCTGCCTTGTTAAAGGAAAATCTTCTAATAAAAACACAGTTCTGTATATTTAATATAGTAAACAGATGGCAGCCTCCTTTTGCAAAGCATTTTTGATGCAGTAGTTTTCAAATATGACTTTAACAGAAAGTTCCTGTCTACAAAGTGTGGTTCATTCTTTTTCTAAAGATAAAATGGTTACACAAATAGTTTTACAAGTAATGCGGCAATATTAAAGTAAGATTAAAACCCAACTGCTTTGAAAATGGCTTGTTGGCATTTTAAAGTAACAATGGAGTATGTGTTAACATCTCTTATTTTAAACTCTTCTAAACAATAGAAAAGCCAGAACTGGATTGTGAAAGGGTTGAGAGGAAACATTTTAACATGGGTTTTAAAATAGTTACAAATTCCTAGTCTATTGGTGTGCCTACACGAGACCCTATTGTACAGTAGTTACTGTGTATTTATTTAGTACTTGATTATACAAGTACTAAATAAATGTGCAGTAATCAGAGTTACTGTGCAGTACAGCCAGTGAACACCTTTAAGTGATACTACTGTACAGTAGCCTAATAATACTGTGCGGTGGTGTATTAGCACTGTTGGTGCTGTGACGTGCTACTGCACAATATTATTCAGCTACTGTGCAGTCAGCACCTTGTGTAGACGTGCCCTACATGAGTTATTTCCTTCTTTTCTGACTTCCTTGAACATAAAAATCAATGATCACTTCCCTTTTATTTCCTTTGTATTCTCAAAATAGCAGGGACAAATTCTTCAAATAAGACATGGTGGTTCAAAGTAAAAGTAGGTAGTGGTGACTTGAAAAAAAGTGTCATTCACTCAATAGAGATGGGAACTGCTTTTCAGTCCTGTTGCCTAGTTACTAATATGAAAGTCTTGAGCTCTGCCTGTGATATCAATGTAATCAAGTCAAGGGACCAATAAGAAAAGGGTTGATAATTAGAATGTAGAGCTAGTTGTGTGACCTAGTAGGCTAGTATACCTCTCTAGTGATGGGTCTTTTGGAAAAATGCACAAGCAAACTTCCCTTTGACAGTTCGGCTGATGGTCCCATTCACATATTCAGGGTGTGAACATGGAGGTTCACTCTGGAGTTAACAGACCTAGTCCACTAATTATGGCAATTTCAGCTTTAGCAATCTTATGAGGTCTATGCCTCAGGGTGTACTGTGACCTTTTAAATTTCCAGAAGACATGAGAGACATTGCTGTGGGATTAGCACTTCTTGTGGAGTATGGAAAGAGAAAGCTATAATGTACTTTCTGCAACTATACTGCCACAATCTGGTACAGAGACCCATGACTAGATAACTTTCAAGATCAGCTGGGACTACAGATAATTAAGTCCTGCTATACAGATAATGGCAGAGGCTGCTGCCCTCATACTCTAGAGATAGCTACTGGTGGAGGGGGAGCTCAGCATAATGCTAAAGGTAATGACTGTAGCCTGCCTAGCTGTCCTCCCTTGTCCCTCTCCCAATGTCTTCTCCTAAAACACTTGCTATTAAAAGTAGGGAATGATGAGCAGTAGGTTGGTGTTCACATGGGTAACCAAGCATATTAAAGCTTCAAAAATAAGATCAGATTTGAACACTTAGGTTATCACTTACTGGGTGTGTCTACATGTGCACTTTAATGAATAGTAGCCTATTCTACCGCATATTAAAGCGTTGCAGCAAAACCAGTGCTAATACTCTAATGGGCAGTAGAATTAGTCTGCAGTGCATTAAGCATCACTAAAAAGGCATTTGCTTTTGCTTCTGCATATTAGAGCATCCTAACATGCCTTTATGTAGTACCTCATACTGGAGGGCATTTATACACATAACTTTTCACTCTGCAACGTGCCAGCGATCCAATGTGTCTGAGCAGACTCAATCATGTGCGACACGTGAACTGACTCAATCTGCTCCACACGTGAGCTGACACACTGTGCTGAGTTATGTGAAGTTGTATAAGTGGTGAAATACACATCAGCATGCAGAAAATGGTAGCAGCGTGCTTTTGAACTAAAACACCTTTGATGTGTTTTAGTTCA
This sequence comes from Alligator sinensis, assembly GCF_000455745.1. NCBI lineage: Eukaryota > Metazoa > Chordata > Crocodylia > Alligatoridae > Alligator > Alligator sinensis. Next base: position 6,472,176 of record NW_005841834.1, read on the forward strand.
AAAGTGTGCTGCCACCATTTTCTCAGTGCTGACATGCATTTCGCCATTTATGTAAATGCATGCACCACAGCACCAGACACTTTTAAAAGCACCTGGTACTGTGGCGCAAGCATGTGGACAAATGCCTAGAGGTACTAAACTTAATGCTCATTAGCAAAAGTGCATTAATGAACATGTAGATGCGCCCACTGTATCCAAACTAAATGGGATACTCTGCTTTCTCCTCTAATCTCAGTTAACACCTAGTATCCAAAAACAGACAGAACATTCTTGGGGGATGATTTTCAGATTCAATAATGGTAGTTAGGTGCCCAACTCCACTCAAGGCCAATAGGAGTGAATGTTTAATTCCACTACCCTTTCTTGAAAAATTCACCTTTTATCTGGCTTATGGCAGTTAGAAACAAAATAGGCTCATGTAACTGCCAGTGAAAACCTTCAGAAGCACTACTACTATAGTTTTATTTTTGTAACCAAGGAACATTTTATATTTTCATTCCTTTTCTTTTTGTTTAACTATTAAAGCTGTTAGTCATAAGGCATACAAACTGGTTTAATCAAAAACTGTGATTTTAAATATTTGTGTTCATCATAGCCAACAAGCCTGTGGAGTCAGTGTTTTGGCCAATTAAGTCTTAATCAGGACAGAATGTTTGAATGTTAAAATACACAAATTGCATCTGACCCACTGGCATATGCTTTCTTGTTATGGTACTCGCTCTTCCTTCCTGATTTAAAAGGCAAAGATACAGCTATTTCTGAGTAACAAGAACATATCCCATTGCCAACAGAGCTCTTCTGAGGCTGACAATATCACAAGTTTGAATCCTGACATCATGTAGCAAATTCTCAGCTGCAGCAGCAGACCTTATGTAAATTGGATGGCTATGCTGCATTTCAATGCTTTCCTCCTTAGCCATTGTGTCTTAAGGGTTTTTCTTTTCTTGCATCAGAAAAGATGACATCTTCCATGCACTTATAAGCTATAAAAGAAAACAGGATACCATTTTGGTCTTCCAGGGGGATGCTGGATTATAGCTATTTCAAATACATCAGCATGAGTGAAAATTCATACACGTTCTATTCTGTTTCATTTGGAAGATTTCATTTTCTAGGGCTGTCCAGCCAGCATCTTTCACTAGCATTAAAATACTTAAGAAAAGAATGATTGCTCATGAAGAATGGAAATTAGGCATCAACTCAATGAACCCAGACCATATCTAGGCACAAGCATAATATGCTAACATGTATGGCCATACATTCCAGCGTTGGATGATATCCTCAACTTTCATTTAACTTTCAAAAAGACTTGGTCCATTAGTTGTGCAGAGAAGCTTCAAAACATGAACTTAGCATGACGAATGCAGTGATTTGTTTTTAGGTCAGCAGAAAGCCTTCAGCAGAAATAGGAGCATATCTTGTTTAGTAGCTCTCTCCGCTGTCCTCCAGGAGTCTGATGTTAATTGTGTGTTTCAGATTATTTTATTTTCTGTACTTAGTCTGCATTTTTTTCAAGTCTAGTCTGATTTTATCATTTTGCTCATGCTTCCAGTCTCTCCATGCACTCCTGAATTATTTTGCTTACCGAGGCCATATTTTTTATTTCTTCCCAATTTAAGGCTGTCTGTGAATTCTGATTTTAAACTGCTTCTTACTTCCACTTTTTGATCATTAGGTACTTCCCTGCAGGTCAATAGCTTGCCATTCAGCATGACCATTTACTTATGGCCCTTCAAGTCATCTTCATTCCATTTGACATCTTATCTTTTCCAAGCCAATTTGAAATCATTTTGAGCTAGATTACAATCATTTAAAATGAAATCATTTTGAGCCCACTTACAAAAACAATCCCATAGAAACCAAGAGAACAACTCATATGGGCAGCTACTTATCTGGGTGAATAAAAAACCTTTATAATCTGAGAAGATAAGATTTTGGCACATCAGTCATTCCCAAAATGCAATCAAAACAACTTTCTAGATTTGAAACATTTTTAAAATACATTATCTTACTGAACCTCCTTATCCTTCTGTCTTTCATCCATGATTAGATGTGGACATGCCAAAATAGTGGAGCTGGTCTGAAAGGGGAAGTTTGAATAAGTCTTGATGGAAATCAAGACACTGCTTTTAACACTATAATTTCAGATAAAATACTTGAATGTTCCACCATAAATCATATTTTGTGCATTTAAAGTCAGCTGTAATGCATGGAGAACTATATATTGTATAAGGCTTTGATCACTTTGATCAAGCACAGACCACCTATCAGTCTCCTAAGTGCCACTATGCGTCATGTACATTTTCAGTATCTTGTGTTATAATAGCTACCAGTCACTGAGATAAAAAAGGGATTGTAATTAAGCATATAATTGGATCCAGACATTTTAATCATATCCTCTATCTATTTTTGCAAAGCAGGCCGCCTGTTTTTTCAGCAGTTGACTTAAATAGCACAGGGATGACAATTTGCATGCTAACTGAATTCATGTACTATGCAGATTGTATGGGACATCTGGTGCTGATTGTTTTGGTCCTCTGCTTTTCAAACTAAAATATGAAAATGCAGAAGGTAAAAGGCAAATTATCATGCCAAGGGCAAAGAGCAGATTGTTCCTTTTCTTTTTGGAAGGGTGTATTGTACCTATTGATAAATGTCGCTATACTTACATTATCCCAGTGGACTTACACTAAAATACTGTGCTCTAAATTGCTGCAATTTTCCAGATGCTTTCCCCTTCTCAATTTAATTTTGGCACAGCTGGCTCAGACACGATTAGAAGAGTTCCCCCCATCATCCAAATATTCAGTACTGTAAATCTAGAGTTGACATTTCTGTCAAGGTAGGAGGCAGGGAAATGCATGAGGGTGTTATCTATCCTTTGTGCCTCAAAGAAATGGGCTTTCCCTTCAGAGAAACTGAGTAAGTGGCTCAGGCTGTGAGAAAGACTAACACTTCCCACCATTGGTGGGGTGTGGGGTAGGTGAAACATTTGATGATGAAATATTAGGAAAAACTTTCTCGCTAGGAGCTAGAAAAGCACCGGAGCAGGCTACCAGTTTTTATGACCCAGGTAGACAAAGCCTTGGCTGGGATGATATAGTTGGGGATGGTCCAGCTTTGAGCAGGGAGTTGGACTAGATGACCTCCTGAAGACACTCGCAGCCCTAATTTTCTACGACTCTATGACACTAAGGTGAATTTACACGTGCATACACTTGCATTTAAGCGCAACTAAATTTAATGTGCATTAAGCAATTTTTGGCAGGTGTCTGACTGTGCAGAGACTTGGCACTAAAGTTAGTGCCAAGTCTCTGCAGCCCTGCCATGTGCCCCTAGTAGCTGGACAGACCCAGCACTAAAGTTAATACTGGGTTGTGTCTACACATGTGTTAATGCACTTTAACTAGTCGCACCTAAATTTAATACCTGCATTTGCAGGTATCAAATTTAGGCATGATTAATCTAATTTTGCCATTTTTAATGCATATTAAGGGAATGCAAATGTAGATGTGCACCCATAATGCACATTAAATTAAGCTAGTGCACATTAAAACGTCTTGTGTAGATGCACCCTGAGAGGGGCTAAGAAAGCTATGCCAGTATAAAACAGATTGCCACTAGAACAACAAGAGTTCTGAAATAAGAACAAAGAGTGTTATACAAAAATAATGCATTTAGGTTTCTGGTTAGTAGGATATTTAACAGTTTTCTAGAGAAGGGAAATAGTTAAAAATAAATAAGGAATGATATACCCTTCTGAGGTAGATATATCCACATGCACTTGTGTTAATGTAATGAGGGAGAGATGAAATTATCATTGCACTTTCTCAGTTTCTAATGATGCGATTCACATTTATCAGCTATGCCTACAGCTTTCTGTCCAGATATGTATTTATGCAAGATGCTTTTGTTCTGCTTGTGGGGGGAGGTGGGTGCAAGGAGGGAACATCAAAGAAACAGCTCATCTGATTTAATGTCTGGTTCAATCTGTGCAGAATGCAGTAAAATAACTTGAGAGAACTTTTTTTTTAATGTATCCCTTTTTAAATCCTTCACCAGATTCTGGTTCATTGTTGGATGGGTTATAAGATTCAAGTTGGGGTATAACATTCAAAATTGTCATAAGAGAAAATCAGGCTTGAATCACCTATTATCCCAGCTCCTTCTACTGCACTGGAACGCATCATTCCAGTTGGGTCTGTGGGCCTGCTTTTGCTTATATTTTGGGGTCAGTTTTCCATAGATGCATGGATCTAATCCTTAGTGTGCTTTTTAAAATTAATACCCATGTAAATATGTGGTATATGAAATACCAGGGGACTTTTTTAATAAGGTTTTATCTTTCTTCAGTGTTTGCCAAGGTCACAAGATTATTTTTGTATTCATGGATGTGCATGGGTCTATTTGAAAAAGGCATGGGTTGATCCAAGTAAAAGACAGAGAGTGTATCTACATCAGACACTTTACCGCACAGTTGACTAATTAACTGCATCATAAAGTGTCACCATCTACACATGTAGGCGCTTACTGAACAGCAAATTAGTCTAATGTGTAGTTAATTTGCTACCTGCAAATACAGGTAGGAAATTAACTGTGCTGTGCAGTAACACACATATAGACATCACCAGGGGGCACCCTTGGCCTAGCCCCAGGGCCACAGGGCTTGGAGCTTCTCCAGCCCTAAGGCTGGGGCAACTCTTTGCCTGCCCCATCCTGTCCTTTAGAACTCTGCAGTGACCCTGGGGGCCTGTGCCACCTGCTGCCTGCCTCTGGCCACTGAGTCCCATAGTAGAGGCCCCAGGCCAGCCACAGCAGGCTGCCTAGCCCCTCCACTTGCCTGCCTGTCCTGCACTGTGCCCCTGTGCTGTACACTGTGGGCATCTGCCCAGGCCCAGACTCTTGTCCATAGCCCTTGAGGGCAGTCAAAAGAGCCATGCTGGCCTCATCCCCAGCGCCACACACTGCCTGCTGGGACTGTAACTGGTCCCAGGATGAGACTGTGGACCTCACTATACTGTGGGGTGAAGCTGAGGTCCAGAGTCAATTCACCCAGGGCAGGCACTCCAATGCGCACATCTATGAGGCCCTGGTGGGTCTTGTGGCAGAATACCACCTCTGTCTCTCCCCAAAAACTCTGCTATGTGACAGTTGGGTTAACACAGTCACTGAAGAAGGTAGACATCCCATCTCTTTAGATAACCCTGTGTTGGATACATTCCTGAGGGAAGGGGGAAACCTCCTCCCTCTGCCTACATGACTGGCATCACATACCTGAGTGGGGGGCTTAGGCTCCCTATTGTTCTAAGCAATGCCAGTCTACCTGGCAACCAGTGATGCATTTCAAATTGGTTGGCTGGCAACCAACAGGTTCTGGTCTCCATTGGACCAGATAAATGAGGTGATAAGATCTATATAAGTTAAGGACTTCCCAGGAGGAGGGCAGTAATCATGATGAAAACTCAGAGAGAAGCTGGCCCATCTGAAACTTGCTCTCTCTCTTGAAACTCATGATCAATGAATTGCTGCCTCCAGAAGGAATCTCCACCTGCCTCTGGATGATACTTGTGAGTAAGCTACCTGAGATCTAACTAGATATATAGCTTGCAGGAGCGCAGATGCATGATCAAAAGCTACCCAGCCATGCCAGTTTGCTCTATGGGATTTCTCTGATATTGCTCAACCCTATTCCAAACCTATTCCTTGTAACCAATAAAGTTCTCTTTGTACCTAGCATAGGAGACTTATTGGGAGTGGGTCTAGATTATGCCTTGGGGTCCCCTTGGTTCAGCTAACTAAGGGAAACCACTATTTGTGCTTCAGACTGAGGGAAGCACAAGTTCTTGGAGTAGATCGAGTACCCTCAAGGACTACTAGGCCTGTGCTTCCCAGGAGCCACAGGGCCAGGATCAGCCGAGACCCTGGGTAGTGGTGGCGCTACCCCCAGGCTAGCAGGTGTGCTCCAGTAAGGAGGTTGGCCAGACATGAGGTGCCCCCAGGGAAGCACTTGGAGCCTAGAAGGTGGTCGGGTGCAGTGAGGTGGGTGGCTCAGCACAGGAGCACCCCCTATTGGCCCACCACAGACCTCATGTGGGAGCATGGGCATGACTGGTAGGTGCACCAGTGCTGCATAAGGGTCAGGGCCCTGCAGGCACAGTAGTTCAGTGTCACTGACCACAACTGCTGGTCAGGGACTGCCTGCAGAACCATGCCCTTTATGAGGCAGCTGGACCATATTCTTGTGCTCTGGGACCCTGGGTGGAGCCACACCATGTTCTCAATCATGGGCAGTCTGCTGGAGCCTCCACCACAACCTGGCAGGGGTGACAAGCCATCAGCAGAGGAGGGCCCCTCGGGGCACCAGGAGTCTGTCCCACTGTGGTCCCCATCCCCAGTGTCATCCAGCAGTTCCAACAGCTTGGGTGAACACCAGCCCTCCCAGCTCCAGGTGTGCATCCCTGCCTAAGAGGCCAGCCCCAGGATGGCACCACCCCAACATTAGCTCCAGCTCCTCCCCAGTGGAGGCCCCTGCCTGGCCAGCCAGGCACCACACACCTGTACCCCAGGCACCACTGGGAGCTGCTCACCATCACCACCAGCAGGGACAGACTTGGGCCATAGAGTACACCTGCCAAGCCCACCCACTAACCCCCACACTGGGAGGAGTCCCTTTCCTTCCTTCCCCATCCCTGCCTCTGCCCTTGTCCCTGCCCCACTTCCCTGCCTGGCCTAGCTGAGCTCCCTTTGGCCCATGGAGTGCCCCCCCCCCCACACACACACACAGCATGCAGAGAGGCAGGAGGCAGTGCAAAACTTTATTGAGCTGCCAGTGCCCCCTCAGATAGGCAGGCATGGGCCACTAATACTCAGAGAAATGCATTGATGAAGGTGGCAATGTTGTCCTTGGCTGTAGGGGGCACGGACTCATAGCATAGGCACAGGTATCAGGCAGTGGTGAATGTTGAAGTTCACTACACTGTTGAAGCTCAGAGTCTCACTCCAGGTTCTTAGATGCACCTTGGGCACCATGGCAATTAGCAGCAGCAGGGTGTAGTAGGTTGGGCACTCCTCAGTCTGTGCAAACAGTTTGTTACAGCACACCTAGGACACTGTCACCAGGAGCACGATCAGGGCATGCATTGGGGTTGGGGGGAAGGCTGCCCCGGGACACCTCTCCAGAGAGGCCCCACAGGGGGAGGACAAGGGTGCCACCAGCTCCACATCCCAGTCAGCCAGGAGCCCCTTGTTCCCCAAGCCTGGGTGTCGTGGGCCTGGCTGCAGTGGAGGAGATGGCCTGGCCTGCAGAAGGAGAAACAGGGAGTGGGTCTGGAGCAGCTACAGCAAGCATTGCCAGGAGGCAGGACTCTCCTGGCCTGGGAAGGGGGTGGGGAAGGCAGTCTGCCTGCAGAAAGCACCCAGCAACTCACCTGCCCCTGCAGAATGAGCGGGTATGGAAGGTTTGGCCAGTGGCTGACTGTACCAGGGCCTGCCAGGCTGACTTACCATGGTCCCGGGCACCTGTGTGTACACAAACCCCAATCTGAGGCCGGGTAGCATACAGCCCCCTGGTATAGTGCATGTTATCTCAGAAATGTTGCAAATTCTCACAAACAACCTCTTTCTCCTGGCTGTGAAGTTCCAGCAGCTGCACATGGGGGAGAAGCTGCTCACAGGGATATGCCCTCGGGGTCACCACCAGTTTATGCTAGGGCCCTCTGTATGTATCAGCTCTGGCAGGAGTGGACCCAGGACCAGACTCAGCTGCTGGACCAGCTGATCACTGTGGCAGAGGAGTGGCTGGTGGATTCACAGGACTGGCACACAGAGGATATCAAGAATGAACAGGAGAGGGTTCTATGCAGGGAACAGCTGCAAGCAGATCTGGACAGGTTGGACAAGTGGGCAGAAAACAACAGAATGCAGTTCAACAAGGAGAAATGCAAAGGGCTGCACCTAGGGAGGAAAAATGTCCAGCACACCTACAGCCTAGGGAATAACCTGCTGTGTGGCACAGAGGTGGAAAGGGATCTTGGAGTCCTAGTGGACTCCAAGATGAACATGAGTCGGCAGTGTGACGAAGCCATCAAAAAAGCCAATGGCACTTTATCGTGCATCAACCGATGCATGACCAATAGGTCCAAGGAGGTGATACTTCCCCTCTATCGGGTGCTGGTCAGACCGCAGATGGAGTACTGAGTGCAATTCTGGGCACCACACTTCAAGAAGGATGCGGATAACCTGGAGAGGGTCCAGAGAAGGGCCACTCGTATGGTTAAGGGCCTGAAGACCAAGCCCTACGAGGAGAGACTAGAGAAACTGGATCTTTTCAGCCTCCACAAGAGAAGGTTGAGAGGCGACCTTGTGGCTGCCTATAAGTTCATCACGGGGGTACAGAAGGGAATTGGTGAGTATTTATTCACCAAGGCGCCCCCGGGGTTACAAGAAACAATGGCCACAAGCTAGCAGAGAGCAGATTTAGATTGGACATTAGGAAGAACTTCTTCACAGTTAGAGTGGTCAAGGTCTGGAACGGGTTCCCAAGGGAGGTGGTGCTCTCCCCTACCCTGGGGGTCTTCAAGAGGAGGTTAGATGAGTATCTAGCTGGGGTCATCTAGCCCCAGCACTCCTTCCTGCTTCTGCAGGGGGTCGGACTCGATGATCTATTGAGGTCCCTTCCGACCCTAACATCTATGAATCTATGAATCTATGCAAGGTGGAGGGGACCAGACAGGCTCCTGGCTCTTGGAGAGATACATTGCCCTCCTCAAGAGAATGGTGGATACCCAGGAGCAGCAGGCCATTGTGGGGGCCAACATAGTGGAGGCCATGGAGGAGGACCAGTGGATGTTAAACTTTATCCTGGTCCTGGTGGTCACCATCATGCCACCTGTTGCCTTGCCCCTGGCCCTAGCCCTGCCTTCCCCCTAGCAGCCACCCATCCTAGCTGGCCAGGTGAGCCTACAGGTGGCAGGGCTGGAGCCCCATGGACAGCACCAGTGGCATGCACATCATTGGTGTCCCTGCTGGGGTCTGGGCAGCAGCTCAGGGACTGGGCATCATCAGCGCAGTGGCAGGGGGCCTCTGACACAACAGTGAACTTGGCCACATGGCTGTGCAGCAGGGGAGGGGGGGCAGGCAGGGCCAAGACTGACCTGGATCAGGTGCCAGTCACTGTGATGGTGAAGCATAGTGAACAGGGGGGCAAGCAGGAGCCCAGGGCATGGATCCTCACACCTGAGGCCTCGGAGTGGAGCAGCCATCTCATGGTGGGCACAGGCTCTGGTGACAATTGGAGAGGGCTGTGCCAGCATGCTGCAGACTGCTCTGGGCCAGAAACGCAGGTGGTCAGGGAGCACTGCATGGGGCTGGCTATTAAAGAGGGCCCCTGGCCCCAGGCAGCTGTGGCCAGAGCCTCAAGCTCCCCCTGGTTGCTGCAAGGGGCCAGCACAGGGCCGGAGGAGGCTGGGAACAGGTTAGTACCGTAAGGAGCAAATTTGCTTCCAAATGGCTATGCATGTAGACGCTTACGCAGGGCGGGTTTACTGCACAGTAAATTACAAACCCACATAGCACTAATTAAACATGTAGATGCACTCACTGTGTTGTGTTCCCAGGGTCAGTGGACACAATGAAACTGAAACTGAAAATGAAAGATGGTGGTAAAGAACAAAAGCTCCCTTTCTACATTTTATCATCTGCTAAATCCTGGTAGATGTTCAGGGCCCAGATGTTAAAAGCCTTTCTTTATAAAAAAAGATTCTTTTACTATTAATAATTTGTATCTGTTTCTGTCTTGTGCATGTGTGTGTGTGTGCATATTTTGTTTTGATTTTTCCTAAAAGTTGTTCTCACACTCTTGTGGCTTAGAGTGGTGTTGTAGCTTCAGCATCCAGGAAATGTATGAGAAGCAATGGTTTCTTTGTGAGAGTTTTTATTGGACCAACTACATACTTCAGGAAAATGTTAGACAAGCTTTCAGGCACAAAGTGCCCTCCCTCAGGTTAATTTGTGAGGAAGGACACTTTATATCTGCAAGTCTGTATAAACATCTCTCCCAACGCTACAGTTGGTCCAATAAAAGATGTCACAAAGGAACTCTCACCTTTCTAAAGTCATTCAAAAAAAAATCTTGTAGAATGCCAGAATATGGAAATAAAAATATTACAAAGGTAAATGTCTGCAAATAAATTCAATCCTGTATAGAATTCTTCTTGCAGAGATTTTCAGTAAACCTGAGTAGTCTCTCTATATAAAAGACACAAAGATCCTTGTTGGTTTCTTTGTGGGTTTTTTCCTAATTTGGGAATATGGATGATTCATGCAGAATAAGAAACGTAGATCATTGCATACTTTACTACATGATACTAGTGTGTGTCTGGATTATTGCTGAGAATTGGAAGAATAGCACCCCTCTCCCTTCTCCCACTTTTCCTTTTGGAGTATCTTGTAGTCATTATTTAGAATGTGTACAAGTACTTACCCTCCTAAGCTCTGGTATTTATTATTCAGCACCTTCTGTCAAGACAAGAACAAAATGACAGCATAGACAATTGCTGGATCACTCCTTGCATTGCCTGCTATAATCCTTTGTTTCTTATTATCAACCTGTAAAGTCAAAACAATGAAAATGGTACAGATCATTTTAGAAGAATTAATATTAAAAATGATGAAAAATAATATGAAAGGAAAGCCAAAATTACTGAGATAACTAAGTACTAGATTGTGAAGATAATCATTTAAGTGATTAGACCTCATGAAGTCAGTAAGACGATGGGTGGTGTTACAGGTTACATATAAAACATCATAAAGGCACTTAAAACAGGAGCATTCACCCATTAAAGGGTGTTAACCCATACTAGTTCCCTCCAAATATTAAAGTTTATATATAAAGTTAAGTAATTATCTTCAGAATCTGGTCCTTAGTTATCTCAGTAATTTTGCCTGTACACCTTCCCACCTTCGGTTCCTGCTCCTTCCCACCTTCGGTCCCTGCTGACTCCTGCTGGCTGTGGAAGCCACAGCTCCTATGGTAGTTTCTCCACTTCTGAGTTACATGTCATCCTCCACCCTCTCCTCCCACCCCAGAGAGATAGAGTCTGGCTCCTGTTCATATCCCTGCTCCCCAGGCCCTCTAGTGGTAAGTCCAGTTGTGCAGGTCTGAGATGCCATTAAACTTTAACCTGGAACTGTTCTAACTTTATGACTGCATAACATTCCATGGATTTAAAATGTTTTAAAGGCTACCTGTAACTACACCTGTAGGATATACTTAAAGCTAAAAATCTGATACTTTTACAAGAATGGAGCCTAAATGACCAGGTTGCTTTTGAAATAGCCTCACAAGCCGCATCCAGACAAGCCTGCACCTGTCTCTTATGACATCTCAAAGCAGTTTGAGATGCCACAAGAGGCATGCTGGGAAGAAAACAACATTCCCCACACTGCATATTTGAAGCATCGGCTCAAAATTTGATACCTGGAAATCCAAGTATCAAAAAAAAAAAAAAGCACAAAAAAAGCAGGGCAGGACACGGTCCAGGACCGTGTCCTGAGGCAACCAGAGGCTGGGATCCTCCAAAGAGATGCCCTGGTAGCCGGCCAGAGCATCTCTGTGCCTTCCCCATGCCCCGGTGCTACAGCACACTGCCTGCCCATGCGGGGCAAACAACAATGCAGGCTGCAGCAACCTGGAGCCAGGCTCCATTCCAGGTAAGTAGCGGGTGGGAGGGACTGGAGAGTGGGGGGTGAAGGTGTGGAGGTCTGTGCGGGGGGCTGCTCAGGAGCCCCCCGCCCCCACCACCCGCGCAGCAGCAGCCGCCAACAGGGCGCTCAGGGCCTTCCTGGCACAGCCCCCTGCATGGCACAGTGTGGCCCTGGCTGCCTGGCACCCGGTGCTGCCTGTGCCACATCGCGCAGGCCCAGCCCAGCTTGGTGTGGGGCCATGTGCCTTTGGGCAGCTCCAGGCCACTCAGGCTGTCATCCAGGGGCCCACGATCCACCCACACCACCCACATCCCCAAACCAACCCCACAAGCCCTTCACCCACATATCCAGCCAGAAACCCCAAGCCCCCGCACAAGCCCCATACCCTGAAAACCTCAGCCCCACAAACCCTATACCCACTCACAAACTCCCCCAACCCGCTCCCCCCCTAAATTGCTTTACACTTGTAAATATATCAATAAAACTTTGCCCAACTGGTCTCTCTATATATAGTGGCACTTCATTTTAATAGCAGAAGAACACTATTTTGGGTATTTTAATGAGAGAATTTGGGTTTCTTATCAGAGCATTTGCAATTTTTAAACAGGGAACACTAGGATCTCTGCTGGTGAGACAAGTGGTGAGACCTAAGCAGAGGAGCCTGTCCAGGGTCAGCACTGGGGACCCAGCTGGAGGGCAGATGAGATGGCTGACCTCTTGGCCATTTGGGGCCAAGAGGAACACACTTTGACAGTCCAAAGCAGGCCACCACAAGGAGCACATCTTCTGGGCAATAGCTGCCCGGATGGCCAGGCGAGGGCACCCCATCCAGGTCTGGCAGGCATGCAGCCATGGGGCCGCAGGTCCAAGGGGGCGGGTGCTGTCACACGTTGCAACAGGTCATAGCCAGGCAGCAGCCCCCACTGCCAGGCTGCTGCAGTGGGTAGAGGATGCAGGGGTCACTCCAGGTTAGGGCTGCTTCAGCAGTCCAGTTGGCACAAGGGGTATTGTCCCCAGATACCAATTGGCTGGACCTCAAAAGCTTCTAAGGGCAGGTAGCCCTGAGCTGATCACCAGGGCAGGTTTTGATGTTGCTGGGGCCAGCACAGGGTAGGTTTTTATACTGCTGGAGATCCGGGAGGAGCTGGGCAGCATCATTTTGCCCCAAGTGGCACAACTTGCCCCACACCAAAGTGCATGTCCAGGCATGTGCGCTGAGGCAAAAATTCCCAGCACAAATTTGTGCCACCCGCATTTGAACTGCTGCAAACGTATGTGCCTGCATGTGTAGACATGCCCATAGTGTTTCTTGCATCTTCACAATTTAATGATATGTGACTTTCTCATATTTTTATAATTTATCTCAGAAATAGCAATTATGTCAGATATGGCCTTCTCTGATTTTACTGGTAAACTACTTGGTGGCCTGATTTGTGGATGGTGAGTTTTCACAGCATTCAGTTGAAGAAGATGGAGGTCAACTTCTTAACACAGAGAGTTTTTCTCACATGAATTTCTCTGATGACTGATACAAATCATTAGTTTAAAATGAAGGATTTTTATTCTTAAATCCAAATAAAATTCCCTTCACCTTTCCTTTAATAATAGTTTAGTTAAGAGATCAAACACCTTTTTGTCTTCAGGTTCTCTTAATTTATCAGAAAAACAGAGTAAATAGGACTCAAATTTGTAGAGTATATCACGGAAAATGAAGTTCATTTGAAAGACTTTTCTGAACTTCATACATCATAAAGAAGTACAAAAATAAATGAACCCATTTGCCAATAGGTTTCTCAATTTCAGAATATGAGGAGGTTTCCCAGGCAGTGTTACAAATGAATTATTTGATCTTATACCATTAAAAAAAAAACTGTCAGCTTATCAATGTATGCCATTGTAGCACGGTGCATGGCTCAGTGGCTGCAGTCCAGCTGCAGGTGATTAGAAAGGGATTGCCTGCCAGTCTTCCTTCCTGCCTGCCTAGGGGGACTGGGCCATCTGACAAGGACACTTGGATGGCCCTATGGTAGTCAAAAGCTCTCAGGAAAGGGAGCTGAAGGAGAGAGGGAAGGAGAAAGTGCTGGGGAGGCAGCACAGAGATGGTGTTACCCTCTCAAGGTCTGAGAAAGGACCACAGGGTTTGGTTTAATTGTTCATTGTTTATGTGTTTGCTTGTTTTAGGCTTTATGATGTTTCCTGTTGGAATAAGTTTGCCCCAGGAAAAATCAAAACTGTGTTGTGAAAGTGACAACCCCCTATAGTCATAATTAATTTATGAAGGCAGAGAAAGAAGCAAAAACTCACCAAAACAAATGCTCTACTGGAAACTGTCACAGGGCACTAAGGCGCCTGCTCCTTTAAAGGCAGAAACTGCCCAGAGAGAGGGCCCTAGCAGTCAGGCAGGAATCACACAGGTGCAGGTTACTGTAGTAGCAGGCCTAAGGAGGGAATTAGCCTGCACCTACAGCCGATCAGCTGATCAGAAGAGGCAGGGACCTGGGCACATATAAACCCCAGGGCTGGGACTAGAGAAGCAATTCCCTGCCAGCAGCCAAGGGGGAAGAAGCCTCCAGGGAGGAATTGCCCAGAGGTGCTGCACTTAGGGCTAATGGGGATCCAGGAGCTCACCAGGTACCTTTGCCTATGAGGCACTTAGTGCCAGGAAGAAGTTTGACGTTTTTAAAGGGACAGGGCACACCCTGCACTTTTTGTGTTATGTTATCAGCCCAGGGGCTCATACTTTTGGTTGCTGTTTGATAAAACTGGAGGATCAGGCTGAGGCTATTGAGGAAGGAGGAGGCCTCCTTGGGGGCCCACTGCAGTGTGGGGACCCCGGCACCAGTGTGGGTGCAGTATTTGGGGTGAACAGACCCCGGCACCACAGTGGGAGCAGTATTCAGGGTGAGCAGCCCGCGGTGCCAGTGTGGGCATGGTATTTGGGGGTGAGTGGACCCCAGCGCCAGTGTGGATGCGGTATTTGGGGTGAGTGGACCACGGTGCCAGTATGAGTGCAGTATTTGGGGGCGAGTGGACTCTGGCGCCAGTGTGGGCGCAGTAATCGGGGTGAGCAGAGTCTGGTGCCAGTGAGGGTGCAGTGACAAAGAGGGAGAGTAGACTCCAGCAGCAGGGGTGCAGTGACAAAGGGGGTGAGTGGACCCCAGCACCAAGGGGCACTGAGAGAGAGAGAGGGCTGCAGAGAGCCCAGTGACAACAGCAGGCCAAATTAAACTAAGGCCGTGGAGGGACACTGTGTGAATGCCATCTGCGAGGCTTGGGGTGTGGTAAAGGGGCGGTTTGGAGCCACGCATCTAGTCCATAAGGATGAGGGTGTCCCAAGAGGCATCCATTTTGGAGTAGGACCCAAAAGGGTCTGAGAACCCACAGGGTTCAGTGGGGTCTGTCAGGACCATGCCCAAAATACAAACTTAAGGGCAGCCTCCATCTCTATTACAGTTGCAACAAGACATGGCAGGTGAGAAAGAGGGTGCCCGTTGGGCAAGATTGGCACGGTCAAGGATCCCTAGGGGTATCACGGCCATCCCTGGGGACCCCATCCCATGACAGGAACAAAATATTCATTAAAATATTGTTGTAAAATGCCAAGTCTCTTTAGTATGGAAAATAATAGAGTAAAAAATAGAATAAGGTAGAATCCATGGTCTAACTTCCTAGTCAACCTTTTTTTGATAGTTTTATCCTATGATGTACAAATGAGAAGACAGTCTGCATATACGATTGTGAGAATTGCAATTCCCTCAATCTCTCCTTTACTGCATATATTCCTTCACCCTTTTCCTGTAGCCCTTGCTAAGCCGTATGCTCAGACAGTGATAGATTCCACAAGTTCTTGTTAAATTCAAATCTTTCCACAAATCGTGGCCTGTCTCTTCTCAATGGACCTACAAGATATAGGCTTTTTGCCTCTCAAACCCTGGCTTTATAATGAAAAGCGAATAATTGTGATTTTTGGTGGTTTATGCCAAGTAGGGAAATACTCTTACTATATAGGCACAACTACATAAGAGGTAGAACCTTGTTAATTTTCCATTAAGTTACTTTGACAAGTCAGATACTTTGATATCATAAATGACATTAAACAGTAAGTATGTGAACAAAAGAACCTGATTCATGAACTTTTGTGGTTGTTGGATAATTAACTTGGTAAGAATGGCAGACTCTAAAAGTAACTGTGCATACATAGCCACAAACTAGACTCTTTTTCTAGCACAGATCAAAAGAATGCCTCAAGGCTGTATCCCATCCTTTAATTCTGCTAGTATAATTACTAATCAAGTCATGGAATGTTAGTGTTAGACTTTCTGGCAATGCTGAATATATTTGTTTAATCACTAGTGTTTCCAAGTTCAGGACAGTGTATTCTACTCAGAACATTAAACTCAACATGGCAGGTGAACTAACTTTTCTATGCTCCAGTCTCATTTGGAGTTTGATACAAAGCCTTTTTGAAAGGCTTCCACTCTGGATAAAGCCTTATAAGACTCCTTCTTATAACACTCTCTCTGTCACTATTCACCATATTCAAATGGATTATCAAAAAAATTATGTTTTTTAAAAAACATATAAACCTCTGCTCCCAAGAAAAAGCATAATAATTAAATGTGGGTTTTTACTAAGCTGTGTTTTTGTCTCCCTAGTTTTAAGGTGTTTGCATCTTCAGGATGTCCCACAAATTCTGGCCTGTCTCTCCAAAATGGAGCGACAAACAATGTAAAAGGAGAGGTTTAAAGAAATGCATGTGTTCAGCTTGCAGAAAAAGTGATTGAGAGAGAACATGATAGCAGCTTTCAGATATCTGAAGGACTGCCAGAAAGAAGAGGGAGAACAACTTTTCTATGTTACTGCAGACAGCAGGATGCATACCAGTGTCTTAAAGTTGCAGAAAAGTAGATTTAGACAGGACATAAGCAAAAGCTTCTTCGCTGTTAGCACACTGTTAGCACACTGTTGTTAGGCAATGGGATATACTCCCAAGCGAAGTTGTAAAATCTCCTTCAGTGAAGGTTTTCAAGAAGAGATTGGATAAGCACTGGTTTGGAATGATCTTTGAGTAGCTATGCCTGGAGTGCACTGCAAAGAGCACAATGGGAAGCCCAGGAACCCACCGACAAACAGATCACCGGGATAGAGTATGAGCTGTGCAGCCCAGCCCAAGGGGATATTAGAGAGGACTATGCTCAGCAGCAAGAGAATAATGCAGAACTTTACAACTGGATTAGTTGTGAAAGAAGATTTAAAGGAGTTGGGATACATTTATGGAGGGGACAAGAGTGGAGCTGGAGAGAGTGTGGCAGCTCAGGTTCTCCCCCCGCTCCCCCACTTTGGCTATGTGCTACATGTGCTGTAAGCTCTCAGAGCTCATTGGCCTGTTGGCAGAGGTCCTGTTGGGAGCTTTGCATGTGCCGTGTGCTCTATGATGTGTCAATCTGCCCAGAGTCACTACCTTCAAGCACCTCTGGAGCCTGCTGTTGTTTACTAGGGGTTTGTGGAACAAGTCCTATTTGATATGGGTCACTGTCCCTAATTTGATTTGGCCAAATCTGAATCTGAAGATTTGATGCTGATTTTGGAGAATCAGCAATTCGGACATAGACACAGCTTTAAATGATTTTCCTACATACCTCAAGGTACACAGTGCAGCTTGTGAATGCTCCAGTGGAGGGTTGGATGGAGGAGTGTGGAGGCCTCCCTCTCCCCCTCTCACGCCAACATGCTAGGCAGCAAACCTGGAAGTGGACCCGACGTACTTCTGGTCCACTTCTGGGTCCATCAGGAAGCACGCTGGGGGGGGGGCCTCCATGCCTCCCTGACTCAGCAGTCTGCCGCGGGGGACCCTGGATGCCCCCCCAGACACAGGAACCACCAGTCACCAAGCTGGAGGGGCATGGGAGGATCCCCAGTGTGCTCCCTGGCAGACCCGGAAGTGGATTGGAAATGCTTCTGGTCCACTTCTGGGTCTGCTGCTGAGTGCATTGGGGAGCCCCCCGCACTCCCGTGGGATGCTCCATCCACCCCAGGATCACAGCATTCACAAACAGCCTGCTACCTAGAGGTAAGTAGAAAGAACATTTAAAGCTGTGTCTATGTCTGAATCGCCAAATCTTTCCAAATCTCTCTGAATCAATTTGGAGGGTTGTAATTCAATTCGGAGAGATGAAAGGGTCCTCCGATTTGATTTGGATTCAGAGATTCGACCACCGAATCGGGCCAAATCTCCACCAAATCAAATCATGGACACAGCCCTATTGTTTACTCTTTCCATCCTAACAGTGATGCTCATCCCCTGCTTCACAGAGCCCAGGGGCTGCTGCTCTGCTTGTCCCTTCCTTTCCTCTGCCGCTGAATTAGGGACGGGGGAGGAAGGAGGGGAAGAGTGAGCAGGCTTCTTAGCCAAAAGCAGAGACTTGGGGAAGACCCTGCACTCATGAACTCATAGAGCTCACAGCACATGAGGAGCTCCATTAGGAGCTGTGATGACATGTTGGAGAGCTCTGAGAGTTCACTGGCATCCAGGGTCACAGGAAGGGGCTGTGGCCACATCCCTTTTGGCTGTGTGGCACATGTGCAGTGAGTTCTCTTCAACATGCTTGTGCCACACTGCTGAAGGAGGTGTTCCTGTATCCCTTCTGCCATGACCCTAGATCCAACCATCAGTGAGAATATAAAAGGGGATCTCTGACTCTCCAGTTAGAGGGTGTGATATGTGGAGTTACACTTGCTGTCCTCAGGGTACACAGCAAAATGGAGGATGTTTGGTTTTTCCCATGCTTCTGGATTTGCTGGTTGCCACATATATGGGAAGGATTTCTTTCCCTCACATATTGTTACATGTGCCATGGGTTTGGGGGGTGGGGGGGGGTTGCCTTCCTCAGAAGCATTGGGTGTTGGCTGTGGCTAAGGATGGGGATTTTGACTGGAGTGTGTCAATATTCCTTCTGGGATTAATCCCAGAGATTCCTGGTTAGAGGATCTTGCCCCTCCTCTTGGGAACAGACTGATCACCACATTTGGGATCAGGAATAAATTTTATACCATGGCCAGGTTGGTAAAGACTGGGTAGGGAGGGGAGGAGGAGTTACCTTCCACTGTAGTGGTGAGCATAGATAGCACTTTTCCTTGGATCTTGTGAATGTATCTTATGTAGCCCGGGTATACACGGGTTTGTACTTCCCTCTCCAATTGAGGGAATTATTGGCAGGGCATTTTGCTGTGGAAGGACACAACAGCCCAGTGGCCGCCTCCATCCCCTATAGAGTCAGATCCAGTCAATCAATTACTTAACTATGTACAGATTTATTATCACAACAAAACCATTAAAGGGTAAGGACATATATATATAATCTATGTACAAGTTTACAAAACAATAAACCCTATAATATATATATATATATATATATATATTGTTCTCCAGGTCAAGCTCTGTTACCTGCTGGATTTTCCTGCCGCCTGACTCTGCTGCCGCTATCCTGGCTTAGGGCCGCAGGCACCACTGTATGTAGTGGGCGCTTTTTCTTATGCTAGGGGTTAGAGGCCTGGATAGCCTTGTGCAGCACTGGAGCTTGGTCTGTTCCCGGACCCTCTGGGCAGCATCATCTGCACTGAGCTGCTGCCCCATGTCAGTAGCTGTAGACCCGAGCCACCTCAAGTGGCTCCCAGGGTCTCACCCTCTGTGCAGCGTCTCCTGCATCAAGCTCCAGCCTCGTTCTGGGAGTTGGGGACCTGAGCCACCCCAGGGGCTCCAAAGGTGCTGTTCCATGAATCAGCCTGTGCACCGTGTCTCTAGCCACACACCAGAGGTTGCAGACCCAAGCTGCCTCATGCAGCTCTCAGGGTCTGGACACTGCACCGTGCTGCGCACCAAAAACCTAACTGCTGGAGCTGTCCCCCACTCCCTGCTGATAGAAGTCTTCAGGGGCTCTTCCTGGGCTACTGCTTTGCCCTGCTAAGCAGCAATCCTCATTTCTTCTAAACCCTACTCTTCTCTCTTCTTAGTCCTCAACGCATCTCTCCTTGTGCTGGGCATGCAGCTCCTTTTATATGCTCCAGGGCTCCGCCCCTGAAGTCTTCCAGACCTGACAGTTTGCAGTCTTCAATCAGGTCTGGAGGAGCTGTTCTCCCCCTCCCCTCAGGAAAGGGGTGTCATGTTATTTCTTTTGCTGCCTCCTGATTGGTGGATGGGCTCCACCAATCAAAACAGCAAGATCTCAAGCCTGGGACTCAACCCAAGCTCTGAAAGGTGAGCCTACTACACTTAACAACCTTATGGTGGCAAAACACTGACAGCCCTTGCCTCCCAGCTTTACCTGTAGTGGGTTAGGGTGTTCTTGGTATTTTTGAAACAGTTGATTGTGTAGTGTTAGGAATAGATTACAGAAGCATTTGTATGGTATGGTTTGGATAAAGGTAATCTGGATTTAGGCAGGATTGGACTAGATGATCTCCTGAAGACCTTTTCAACCCTACTTTTCTATGATTCTTCGATTCAAGAATGATGATGTCCAATATTTGCTGATACTGGTAAGCAAAATAATCACGGGCCTCCAAAAAAAGACACCCTAAGTTCACCAAACCAAAACAAATTCAGATGTAATTAAAATGCACTAAAGTGTATTCTGAGAGCTTCTGATGAACGTTGACTTCTAGTGATCAGGATTACAAGTCTTTCTTCATGCCTGTTCAGATGATTTGTATTTATGACTCAGCATGAGACTTTAACCACAGGTTAAATCAAACTGTTAAATCCTATCGAATTTTAAACAGGATATCTCTTTAGACACCATGACTGCAATTCAGTTGCTCTCTTATTTTTTTCCAAATAATGAAAACTTATATACCCATTCTTTAATGGCTCCAATAGGGGTTTGTTTTTTTAGGAAGTTTGCTGCCCCCTACTGGCACAGAATGGTTAATATTATTTCTTCTTGCCCAAAAGGGGCTCATGGTATCCTAAGAGGGATTCAATCTCTTGGGAGGACATGCAATGTTTCACTGCTAGACTAAGAGAGGGCAACTTTAAAATCTGCTGTTGACTAAACAGGAACCCTGCTGTGGGAGCTGTCTAAAGAATGTGCTGAGCTGAGAAAAGTCAATAGGAGTTTTTCTATTAAAATGTATTGAAATTAAGATGTCAGCCCCTGCCTTGAAACCATTCTTCCCTTCCTGTGAGGTACCAAATAAGCAATCCTCCCTTCAGAAGTGCTACAGGTATATTTTAAATTGATCACACCTATTTATCATAGTACGTTCTTCCTACTCTTCACCATGTTTGTGAACTAATAATGAACTAATCTAGTCCTGAGATAACTAATGTTATCCCCTTCTTAACACTTGAATACAAATGGTTTGTATGCACTGTGCTGAGTCATGACTCTTTGATCATGTTAAGACTTACTTCTCATCTTACAGTTTCTCATCTTACAGTTTAAGAAAAAAGAAGGAAGGTAAAATAAATAAGTCTTCCATAGAGAGACTCTTTTCACAAAAAGGGAGACCAGACCCACAAACTCTTCTTCTGACACACGGGTTACAATTTTGAAGATTCACTAAGACATGCAGCTACCACTCCCATTCATTCCAATAAGTTGTGTAGCTAAATCACCTGGTCAGTTTTAAAAGTGCAACAGTAGGTCATAGACCAACAGAGAGCCCCAATGAGCACAAAGGTCCAGATACTCTGCTGCTGTAAGTAAAAATTGCTTTGAATGCAAAGCACCTATTGTCTCTAACGGCGTTGTGCAGATTTACACTAGCTGAAGATCTGGCCTAATGCATCCATCTTTACCACCCAAATGTAGTGCTTTTCTTTAAATTTTTTTTTAGCCTGATAAGGTTCTGAAAATAGCAGTATTTCAGCAACATGGCTCATATAATGAGCAGAACAGAAACCCATTCAGCACTGATAGATTTGGAAAGTCACACCCAAGTAGCACACATTTAGTTTATCATCTGCTCCCAGGATTTAAAGCTAAGGGCATCTGCACATTGCTTTCTCCTTTAAATCCATTTCCACAGAACCTGCACATAATGGACCAAGTGAATAAAGCAGTGCCAGCTGATTAACATCTGTTGGTTTAATTAAAATCATATAGACCACAGAATTTCAGGTTCCAATAATACTGGCTACCACTTGCAACAAAGGCAGACATTGTGCAACAGGCTGCTGTTTCTGTAACAGCTCATATGCTTTAGATTCACATTTCACACCTGAAAATAGGCATCTAGGCTGCCTGAAGTGCTTATATAAACTCCCTTTTATGCTAGACCAATAAAAATATTAACAGGCTTTCTAGCTACTGTCATTGTATAATAATGCAGTAGAAATTTTAGACTGCAGATTATATTGTATAGTGAGATTTAGGTATAGTTAGACTAAGAGCATGTTACCAGTATAGTGTGCTAAAGTGCGCTTCTTTACCTTTATAACACTGTAGTAAAACTAACACCCATAAGCACAACGATCTAGAATCTCAGCTTTGCCAACAGAACAGTACTGACATTAGCAGAGGTGTAACATGGCAGCTCTGCACCCTCTGCAGTGATGGTGCATGGAGCAGCAGTGGCTGCCAGGCTGCCGATGGTAGTAGCACAGCCAGCTGGCAATTGCAGTGACTGCTGGTTTTGTGCCCCACTCAGGTTTTATGTCTATGAATGCCCCGGCCTACTGCCCTGGTCACCCCACTCTTAGCTACTCTACTAGATGTTAGGGGCTTCTGCTAGCACAGATACACAGGTGAGAAATTACCTCTCATCCAATGCCTGACAAACATATTTACTGTAGCAGAAGTCTATAGCGTGAATTGGCCTGGGCTGCGAATGCAAGTCAGAAGCAAAATTAGCATATGCTGAAATTCTAACTCGCCACGAGTGAAGCTGCCAGACGTGTCATGTTAATCCACATTACATTCTCTCTAAACCACCATTCTTGGGAGCTCAGTATTCTGAGGCTTATTGGAGCAAAGGTGATTTCAACAGGACAGAGAGTTACACAGTATCTAAACAGAGATGCCTGCCAGAGGAACACAAAGCACTAAAAGAAATCTAATTTTACAGCACCTCACAGAAGCAGCAAAATTTGTGTCTACATTTTTTTACAGTTAGGAAAACAGATGAGTGACTTGCTCAAACTCACTCTTGAAAGATGTGGCAGATCTGGGAACAGAAATCAGGCTGCCTAATGCTTGGTCTGTGCTTTAAAAAATTGTTGGAGTACATGTATCAGTTTGGGGTGTGACCATTCTCACCTCTGACTGATGTAGCTAGGCTTGCAGAAGCCCTGATGTAGAGAAAATTATACCAGCCCATACATTGCTTTTCTCAGTATACTTTATTTTGTGTTTGTTTCCTTCAACAAGTGGATTTCTGCTAGGGTTCTTTCCAATATGGTGCTCTGCTACTGTGATAGTTACACTGACAAGCTCTCTTAAGCAGACTGACTGTTATGTCAGTGAAAGAGAGAAGTGATATCTTTTTAATGAAAGTTGTAGGTGTGGTTTCAATTTGCAAAAGAAATAAAGCTGATGAGTACCCTTTATACTTTTATGCTTTTTTATACTTTGGGAACAGCTTTGTATGTTTTGAAAAAGTATTTTATCTAACCAAGGGCATAGAGTAGGTTGTTTAGGCTTGGCGAGATCGCTTGTTGCCTAGTTGCTTATTTGCTGACCTCGCTAGAAGGGAAGGCCATATCAGTGAGGTCCCTGGTGGGGTTGAAAGGGGGGTTACTTGCTGGGCTTGCTGCACAATTTACCACATCAGCAAGTTCAACCTGTCACGTAGCTATATAAGGCTGATGCCCACTTGGGTGGGGGTGCTTGCTTTGCGAACGATTGCCAAGCACCGCTTTCTGCGCAGAAATAAAGATTAAGTTGGATCCTTCACCCCTGTGTGTTTATTGGCACAAGCGCACCGGGCACAAACTCACTGTCCTTTGTGGACAACAAAGCCATAGAGAAATTTTCTTACTACAACAATATAAATGAACAAGATATGGGACCTTCTACCAAAACTCTGTCTTGCTGATAAATAGGAACTTAGGCTTTCATTGTACCCTCAAAACCAAGTGCTGCAAACAAATGAAGAAGAAATGCTAAGAAAAAAAGATTGTGCTGTCAGTCCTCCATACATTGCAATCTTTTTCTGGTCCAGAACTTAGATTTTATGACTTATTAGTTTTTTTAAAAGTTCCTGGAAGTAGATAAAGTGGCCTCACACTTCAGTGAAAGTATTAACATACATTTCACTGGTGTTAAAGTAAATTTCAAAAATATTTACAGCAAAATTCACTGCGCTTTGGAATTAGCAATGACATTGGATCAATGTGTGGTATGATGAGTTGTCATTCTGAAGATAAGAGAAGGAGATATATGCTTCACTAGTTCCACTGGTGACTGACAAATTCCTCTCCTAATATTTGCTTGGTATGTGCTGGAACAGTTATATTAGTTGCTCATGAGGGACTCTGTAGTTAGCTGACATTTGCTCAAACTTAATTTTGTCAATATAAATGAAACTTTTTGGCAATTCTTAGACAAAGTACTCAATCTTGTGCATTGCTTTTGTAATCTTGCAAAGTATCTCCGGTGAAAACCTCTCCCTCCCATCCCCTCAGTTCCATTTTGGTGCAATCCTTGAGGATAGGAAAGGAAGAAGATGGAAATTAGCTGATGAAAGCCTTACTTGAACACAGGTAAACATAAAAGCTTTGGTGAAAACACTGCTTTGTGAAACACATCATCATCACCAGGATAATTATATCCAAAGCAGATATTCTAGGCAAGTTCAGGGATTTCCTTCCCCATTAAGAACGTGACATGATAAAATGCCCTTACAGTGTCTGTTTCTTTCAACAAGTGGATTTCTGCAGAACTACTACTCTGAAATGTCCCAGATGGTGCTTTTCATTTGCATTGGAGCGTGTACTTTATAGTAATTGCATAGCACAGCTTCCCTAATTTGCTTAATTCTGAAGTCTTTCTTTTTGTTGTTGCAGACTTTTAAAGATCAGCATCTGTTTTGTGCAACAATGCACTTACCACTTTTGAAGGGATGGAGAAGTAGAGAAGGATGATTTTGTAGGTTTGGAATGACTGCAGGGATCCATCTGGAAGTTGTAAGCAGAAGTATGTTTCTGAAAGACACTAAAAGCCTAGATTAGCCAGGGAAAAACAAACATGGTCTGTAAAGCAGGCCTAAATACAATGTAGACTCTAATCTTATACTCCTAAAGGTACCATACTCTGTTGTCCACAGATCTTTATTACTTTATCATTCTTATCAATATTAAGGTGTAATGTGTCAAAGAAGTCTATTAAACACTTTGTTAAAGGATCCTCTCTAAAGTATGTAAACATGAGCAACTACTGCATGGGGATTGTATACAGAATGAAAGAAAGTTTTGAAGATGGGACTGTGCATTGTAGCTGTAGCTGATAAAAAAAAAATAAATAAAAAAAAAATCATTATTACCCAAGGCCACATCTAGCACCAAGCAGCAAACAATCTTTCCAAAATGAACAAAGTTAAGACTGCAGGTCTAAACAAAGGCATCGAAAGAAAGATGATATGGAGTTGAGATGCTATGGCAACACTTTTCAGGTACAAGACTCTTGTTAAGCCCTACTTTCGTTGTGCAGTTTCATACAAGTGTAGCAAGTCTGCACAGATACTTGGGGTCAGGTTATCCCAGGCTGAGCAGTAAGTTAACGAACAGCTTATTAAAAATGTGCAAGTGCTCATCTGAGATAAAGAGGGATTTCAGTTTTCTGTTTTGAATCACAAACAACTGATAAATGAATACTACCAACATTTACCTCTTGTTAACACTTTTGCTGCCTTGCAATCGTGCATATGAGAGATGTGGGAAGTTCTCTGCTTGTTACGTGCTAGAGCACATACATTCTAAAACTACTGAAGACCCAGAGCTTGAATGACTGCTCTGAGACAATTTACACTGCCATTAAGGGCTAGTGAAACAAATAGTTCTGGTTTAAAATTATACAGTCACACTTAAAATAATTCCATAGACACTCTTTTTTTTTTTATCTAAGTAATGAAAAGGCACAAACCCAGCCAAAATTACAAAGCAAAAAAAGTTCCCTGGAGATAGACAAATGCTATCCTTTAGCATGTCTAAACCTGGAGAAAATCTTGCTTTTTAGGACATGTAGTGAATGCCGACAGACACTGGCAGGGATTTAAATATGGTTTTTATATACTTGTCACTCTTCTCATTGTTATTTACTCTTAAGTAAATAAGTTAAGTGGATCCAGTGTCAGGGTTATATGGCTCCCATCTTATAATTCAGCGTGAACTGTCTTCAGCTCTAAGCCCTCATGTCAGCCCCCTTTTTCAACAAAATGCACACATTATTTCCCAAAACGCAGGCCAGTCACACCAGATGTCCCTGTATGTGACCTGTGACATCCAAAAATATTCTAGTAACCTCTTTGGTTTCATGCTCTGTTGTGCTTTAGCCATGTGAGCCAGCTCCACGGTTCCTTGCCAGACGTTCCTCACAATCATTTCTGACCCAACCAGTCTTATATTTGTCCATGATTGCTTATAAAATCTTGTGTCCCTTCATGTCCTATCTCTCAAATTGACTTCAAGGCAAACCCCAAGATTAATTTGGCTGAGGTGAATAACCAGGATTTTCCGTGTCTAGTTTCCTTGTCAATGAGTGTACAAGAGGCATGTGCTGATCTCACACATGCCTCTCCTGCCAAACAACTGCACACAGATGGCCTCAGGCTTGAAGCTCAGCTGTGATCTATCACCTAACCTGGCTGTACCTCTTTGCATCCAAAGCATTATAGAGTGCTCACAGAGCCAGATGTTAGCCACTCTTGGGACCTGCTTTTGCTTCAAACATAAGCAAAGTTGTTTACACTCCTGGTCCATCCCAGCCGCACATTCATGGGGCTAACGTAAGTGTTCCAGTGCTTAATTGTCTGAAACCTCTGTGAGTTCAAACCATCCAGTGCAGGTGATGTTGATGCCCTGATCCTAAAAGCATGTAATATGTGTATGTTAATGTTGTCTCCATTAAGTAGCAGACTGGTTTCTGGTCAGATTGCTGCTATTCATGTACTCATGGTCCAAGCTTACAGTTCTGTGTGACTTGGAAGGCTTTGACTGTTTTTACAGCAGACAGACTTTCCTCCAAAAATTCTCTTTGCACAGATAAGGTCCCCTTTTCCATTTAGTTTGCTTTTAGTACCTTAAGTGCAAATAGACTCTATGCATAAATATCTATTAGTTCTAATGCAAGCCTGGTCCTGTCCCCAGCCACCTGCAGCACTAGTGTGCTAATCTTGCAAGAGGCTACAACAAACTCTGCTTTATCTAGAACTGTTCTCATTCCACAACTGTGTATCACAATTCTTGAATACCTCCAGTGATTGGAATTCCTTAACTTCCTTAGGTAGCCTGTTCTAGTGCTTTGTTATCCATCAAGTCAGAAAATGTTTCCTAATATTTAACCTAAATCTTCCTTGTTGCAAATTAAGCTGATTGCTTCTAGGTCTCATTGCGCTTGGTCAACTTGAATAATTGTTCTTACATATTGGAAAGCTGTTATCATGTCTCCATCTTAGTAGTCTATTTTTCCAGGCAAAAGAAACTACAGTTCCTTCTATTTTTCCTCATAGGTCCATATCATGTTTGATGCTGTACTTGGGACTCTCTCCAGTTTGTCTATATCTTTCTTAAAGTGTGACACCCAAAACTGAATGTATATTTCGGTTGAAGCCTCACCACCTCCAGTAGAATTACCAGCCATATCTTGCATACAGCCTTTTGTGTTAATACAAACTAGAATGAGATTTGCCTATTTACAAATGCATATTATTGCTTTATGTTCAGTTTATGATTCATTATAAACCCAGTTTTTCTCTGCAGTTCTGCTGCCTAGCCAGTAATTCCTCACTGAGCATGTCTACACATTCACATTTACTGTGCAGTAACCAAAATTACTGTGCAGTACAGGCATGCATCTACACATGCACGCCTCTACTGCACAGTAAATATGGTGACTTATGCTGACTTGAATGTAAATTTGATACCTGCATCATGCATCCATCAAATTTATGCCCAATTAGTTACTGTGCAATACCGCACATGTAGATACCAGTAACAACTGTGTATGTGGACTGACTTGGGACTAACTTTAGTCCCAAGTCAGACCACACATAGTGTTAATGAGTTTTAATGCCTGCACGTGTAGATGCCAGCCTATTCCCGCAGATAACAAATAGCAAAATGAGTGTCAGTGGCTGTGTCTACACCTGTGATGGACTACGCAATTGTTATTGAACAGTCATTTAGTGCATTTAATGACTGTGCAGTAACTGAACAGTACCATCGCTGAACAGTTTTTTCCCGACACTATTGCGCAATAGCAATGAGCTCATTACTACTGCACAGTATCGTCGCCGCACGGTTAGTGCCTGGCAATGCTGCTGCGCAGTAGCAATGAGATAAGGCACAGTAGCTCATTGCTACTGCGCCATAGCATCTTGTGTAGACACTCCCAGTGCTATGCAGAAAGAGCTAAACACTGTTAGAATACTTCTATTGAAAATCTTAAATTGGATGGATTGGATTAGATTAGTTTACAGTACGTTGGCTAGTTATATAGAAGACTACAAAAAAGTGCAGTTGTTAGTGCAGATTCAAATCCAAATTTGGATATTTGTCATTGCATAAGTTTACCACTTGCAGATTTTAAAGAACCAGGGGTATTGTGGCCATAACAGAAATTCTATAGTCACCAAAGATTACTTCGCGAAGATATGCAAACTCAGTTCCAAAGCAGTTTTATTTATCTAGAAACAGTTGTATTTCTTTCTCTCAGGGCTCTCTCTTGTAAATTGCATATGCATTCAGTTCTACTAAGTTCTGTGGTCAGTGCCAAACATCCCACTTACATTGCTGAAAAGTCTAAAGTGTCTATCCAAAGGTCTGAGCCCGTGTACAAACTATTTGGGAAAATCAGTTCAAATTGGACCATTCCCCAAAAAAACAGCTCTTAGAAACCTCCCAGGCCATCCTATCATTCAGACACCTTCCTCTGCCTGCAAGGAGTCTAGGGAAACAGATACATTTGGCAGTATGATAGAAGAGTTACAGTATCAGAGAAATGAAGGGCCAATGGAGGAGTATATTTTAGGGTATTGGATCTTCTACTTAAAGCTTGGCCTTTATTCAGGAAAGACTATTCTGTAACTAATGCCCCCACTATTCAGGGCCTTGCTTTTTGGAACAGACAGACTGCTACATTTTGCTTGCTTCATTCCTCCTATTCTAAACTCATTAAACACACAATATTTAATTAGGTAATCTTTTAATGGTATAAAATAACTTCATCTGGTACCATAGATTATTTGGAAGTATTATTAAAGTGAAAAAAATTGAAAAACCAGTAGTTGTAGCATAGCACAATGTGTAGTTCAGGAAATGAGGCCTGTGGAAGCAGAACCAGTGGGGTCCTTATTTCACATTATGCTATGTGAGAGTTAAAACTGTCATGTAAATTGCCAGAAAAACAGTATATTTTCCAACACGTTCTAGATGGAAGCACATATGGTAAGAGTTGCAACACAACCTCCAACATGGTGTAAGAAGGATAAAGAAGGAATTATATCCAAAGAAATGTGGGTGATGTGAAGAGGAAAGAGAAGAAAAAAGAAGGGAGTAAAAAAAATCCTTTCTCTGCTTGTTCCCTTCTTCTATGGTCTAATAAAGTCCCAAAAAGATTAAGAGAGAAAGAGAGAGTATATCTACCAACTAGAAGGAAGTGGGGTGCAGTTTGTGCTCAACTTATTCAGCAACTGGGCACATGAAATAAAATGATCCCTACCAAAACAGACTGATCAATACCCTTCACTTAATCCATTTACTTTGTAAGAAAATTCTGGCTCTTTGAAATACAATTCTAATTACTGATTTAACAGCCCAAAGGTTCATATCATTGAGAATCTTAAAATGAAATTAGCATGAAAAGGTGACATGTCATCCATATAAACCTTGTAAGCTACTAAGAGTTCCAGGAGGCAAAATGAAAGTCATAAAGAATCAAATACAGAGCTATGGCTAGGTACAGACGTTATATTAATGTACTTTAAGGACCCTTTACAGTCATAACAGAACAGACATTTATGGCTTTTAGAGTGAGATCCACCATTTTAAAAATGCTCTAAGTTAACCCTGGATGGATGTGTCTAACCTAAAGCACTTTCTTTTAGAGTGCATTATCAAACATCTGCGCCAGATCCCATTGAGGGTTAACTTTGAGTGCAGTTGCCGCCATCCCAGGCAGCATTGTGCAGGGCTGCGCCCTAGCTTTGGGCAGAGCTTGGGTTTGTTCCACCCCCTTGGCTGTCACTCACCTGAGTCTGATCCCAGCCCCTTGCACAGCTGGCAGGAAGGTGAGGTGGGGGAAGGAGGGCTTCTGTCCCCATGGCCACCCTGTGGCTAAGGCTGTTGGGGGGAGACCCTGGAGCCCTTGCTCTGCAGCAGCCCTGGCTGGGCTGCACTGTGCTGCAGCTATCAAGAGGCTGGGGTAGAGAGAGTCCCCTCCCCCCACCATGCAGGCTCAACCCACACCCCCTCCAGAACCCAGTCAGTAAGCTGTGGGGAGGCCCTCATGGTGGGGGAGCTCTGTTTCCCCCCTCTCCCCCCCCCCCCCCTGCCCCCCCGTCGC
>NW_005841834.1:6502628-6555224 GCF_000455745.1 Alligator sinensis
CCCCCCCCCATGGCCACTGCTGACAGTCAGCAGCTGGTGGGGGGAGAGGCTGAGTAGAGAGGGGTTGAGAACAGAGGCCACTCTGGCAACCTCCTGAGAGGCATGCAGGAGCACCCTCAGCAGCCTGCACAGCCAGGCTGTGAGTCCCTGCTCCCCTCTACTGAACAGCGAATGTCTGTTAGGTTGGCTTCCGCTCTAACTTATCACACTTTGAGTAAAGTGTGATAAGTTAGAGGGTTTCTTCCAGGGGCTTTTTAATGGTCTGTACTTAGCCTATGAGTTTATATCCACATACATAGGGCAAGTGTGTAGCAATTTTTTGGTAACCAATGAAAAATGAGTGTATGAGAATATTAATGCCAAGATACCAAATCTATAGAAAACATGGATAATTATTCAAATAATCCAAGAACTAATGAAAGACCTTTGAACTAGGCCACTGAAACATCAGGACACTGAGGAAAGATTGGGAAATTTTGGGAGGGAAGTTGAAATTGGTACTGTTGTGGAGTGAGGAACAGGGATTGCTTCCTGGTTCCAAGGGGTGATTCAAAGAAACAAGGCTGGTGCTTCAGTTTCTTATACAGTCAATGGGGAGAGTTACATGCATTTGGAAGGTGCCCCTGGTTATGGACAAATATACCTTTAAATGCCATCGAAAGGGGAAGGGAAGCTGCTGCCTGGGAGCATGAATCAGCCCATGCAACTGTTATGTTTGGAGGCTCCTTTAGCAATGCAAGCTAGCTAAGTCACTGAATGAAACCAGGTTAAAATTAGGAAGTCTTTGCCAGGAGTGTAACTGGGCAAAGGGGGCAGGGGGAATGCCACTGAGGCAGCAGTCCTTTGGCACCACCTTTGGGAGAGGGGGAGCACAAAAATAGTTGCTGACACCACCATCTGCACCATAACAGCTTGTGCTGCCTGTCTCATGCACAGCTAGTGCCCAGGGTGCAGAGCTGTCCTGGCCTTTGCTACACTTTCACTGGTGCCGAAGCATGCAGACCTAACCTCAACATCATAACGGCTTATAGCAGTACCATTTGATATCAGTGCAATACCCCCAGAAAGCCCAGATTTTGAGTGGGAAGCTGCCTAGAGCTACCCAATAAGAAACACTGAGCACAAAAGTATATTTGAACCTTTGACCCTTTCTGGAGTATCAAAGTCAGGGCTGCATATTAGGTGCCTTCATTCACCAGAATGCAAGAACACTTCTAAGGGTTAGGTAATGAGCTGACATTGATGTTGGTGATGTTGGTGCTACACGTCTCTAGCATAACAATCTAGTGGCTGGAGCACTGGAGTCCTGTGTTCTAGGGTATCTGAGATTCTTGGAGATGAGACACAAATCAAAACTTAACATAGATAAAGTTTATCAGACGTAAGATCAACTGTCTGTGTGTGTGGAAACCATGTGCTTAAGCTGCCTGCCTATTTCTCCCAGACTGGTTCTCTCAGCTCAGCTTGTTGTATAATTCCTAAAGAGAAAATACGTATCACTTATAGGTGTAAGGGCCTAGGGGATTCACGTGCACTTCTCCCACTTCCTGGGAGAATGTTTTAAACACCAGGCTCTAGTATACTCTGGCTGGGGTTATGCTTTAGCCCTCCTATTCAGAAATTGTCAGGTAGCCATGGGTCCAAGAACACAAGAAGCAGCTTAATGGCAGCTTAATCCAGTGTTAGGACACTGCCTTGGGAGGGTCTATCTAAGGGGTGGGCAAAATCTGGCCTATGGGCTGGATCTGGCCTGCAGCAGACTCCATTTCGCAGCAACCCCTGTGTCAGTGGCTCCTTCTGGCTACTGCCACCAGACCCAGCCCTGCTGCCCAGGCACCCTGCCCCATCTGCCCTGCATCCACTGCCAGGGCTGGGACCCATGCAGGCAGGGTGCACAGCCAGCCAGGTAGCCAGGAGTAAGATGGGCAGGCAGGGCCCGGGAGACCCCGAGATCTTGGAGTGTTGCAGCGTAGGGTGGGCAGGAGCTGGAGCCAGGGCAGAGCTGCGATCCACTGCTTGCATGCCCATGTGGCAAGTATGGGTTCCGCAGGCAGAGGTGTGCAGGGAGCTGATTGTGGCTCTGCCCCAGCCCTGACCCCAGCCCTTCACTGTCACCACTGCAAGACTGTGGCTCCAGCCCCAGAGCAGCTCCCCACTCAGCTGCATTCCCTGCCTGTGCGGGTCCATGGAAACCTAGGATTGTGGAGCCATGACAGTGTGGGGCCGGGGCCAGGGCAAAGCCCAGGTTCTGCAGCCCTGCACTGTCATGGCCGTATGCTGTCACAGTCCCATGATCCCAGGTCTCCACTGAGACCAGCCTGGAGCTGCATGCTCAGGGGATGCTGGGAAATGGAGTCCAGCCAGAGGCCAGATCCACATTGTGCCTACCCCTGGTCTATTTGGTCTTAGAATTATTTTTATTTTGGTCTTAGAATTATTTTTATTCAATAATTGTCTAATGCCAGAGTGTCCAACTCATCTGGAGCCCTGCGATTTAGTTCACAGGGCTCCTTTCAGGCTAGTTCAAGCCTAGGGCATGGGGGATTGCTGCTGTGTCCACCACAGTGACAGCAAGGGGTCTGGCAGTGAGGGATCTAGAAATGGCAGTGAGGAATCCAGGGGAGGGGATTTGGCTGCTCAGGGACAGTCTGGAGGTGGCAGTGGCAAGCCAAGCTCACCACCAGCAGCCATGGTTGAGTGGCTCACTACCTGCTATTGCTGGGTGTTTGAATGAAAGTGGCAATCACAGCTAAGCTTTGTAGTAAACATAATGGCATTGGTGTGCATTAAGTGTATGCCAAGCATGCCTACCAGGGCCCTTCTATGGACTTACGTAGGGTTGAGGGTGCCTTCACCTCAAGGGGAGCTTAGGTGGGAGCTAGGACCTAGTTGCACAGGCTCAGTGCTCAGAAACTGAAATTTAGGGATGTAGGGAATTTTGTACTCAACCTGTTGGCTTGTAATGAGTCCTATGGCCACAGGAGCAAGGGTTATTTTGCCCTTTGAATTATCAGCACCTAAATTCTGCCTAAATCTTGTTTAGGTGTCTAGTTGGCAAATCTGGATTTTGCCTGAAGAGGTTGTAGGAGAAAGTGTAGAGCCAAGTAGGGAACAGGAGACTGGAAGAACAGTAAGGAACAAGGTAAAGACAGACAGAAGACAAGGAGAAAAGTGGAGAAAAAAGCAGGAAAGTGATAGGGGATGGAGTGATGGTTGTCTCATCCTGTGGTATTTACAGCAGGAAGTGAAATCCCCACCTAGCAACCCCCTACAGGGAATATTATGTCTGTGTGTGTGCATTTATCTCAGTTTTCAGCGTGAAGAGGTCTCTCACATATGAGCAATGAGAATTCCACCCAAAAGCTCAAAACTGAGAGCAGGGTAAAAGTGTGATTTATTATCTAGGAAGAAAAAAAACAAAAAAGAAAACGTTTTTTCAACTTTTAAGCTAATCATCTGGCTTAGGTCTGACACATGATTTTTGAACAATTAAACTTGGCACCACCATAAACTGTATCACAGTGTAAAACAGAACTAACTACTGCTGCAAAGCATTCACCATGTCTTGGCCCAACAAGAGGTCAGCTAGAAAATGTAGACTTTTAATCAGCAAATCAATCTTTGGGGATACAGGGAATTAGTTGTGTCCCCTTCCTGATTACTGCATTCTGGCAAAGGTCCTTCAGTTTAGTGGAGTCTGAATGAACAGGACAAGAAGATTAATTACAAGGTACGACTTCCAGACACATTATTATTTAATCTTTGCACATTTCAGTTGGCTTTCATTATCAGTCCAACAAATATTTCATCATCGTCATCTGTTTGCTATTTACAAATCTAACTTGGTTATCGTCTCAGTACCCAGAAACCCAGCTCTCCCTGCACTCCTGCTATGCATGCCAAGAATCTTCATGGAAAATGGCAACAGAATGGGAACCTATAGGTGGTAGACAGGATGCAGTTGGAATATATTTTTATTTTTTTATTTCAGATAAAAGAAGTGCATAATGCTTGCTGAGTATAGCATGATTTGTCATCAGAGGTGGTGATTGCATCTGTATGGTTTTTCAGGGACAGAATTCATTGCATCAGTGATTTTAGAATCACTGAGTCAAGAAAGTGTTGGAGTGACATTGTAGACATGATGGTGCAAAAATATGTAAGGGGCAGGGATTTTTGGGCACTGCATTCAAGACCTTGTCAAATCTCTCCCAACCATGCAGTTGGTTCAGTAAAAGATATTACTCACAATAATCCTTGAGTCAAGGTAAATATTGCACCTCCAAGGAGACGAGTAAAGATGAATAGAAAAGATCTAATAGCACAGAGTTGAGGAATTATTATCTAAAGTAATTTTGTCCTTGTAGCAGAAAGATTAACTAAATTGGTCTCTGAGCAGATTTTGAAGAAATACCAGTGCACCCTTTGTTGCCTAAAACAGCGCAGCTACAGTAGTAAATAGATGCAAATCTTTCCTTCCCTACCTCGTTCACAAAAAAACCCTTAAGAAATGGCCTTTTTTATTTATGATTTACTGTGGCTTAGTGGCTGTGTAGAGACCTCCTATAGCACAAACAGTAGGAAAAGCAGGCAAAGCACAAGCAGGAAATGCAATGCAATGGACTTCATCAAAATAGGAGAAACTCCTAGAGGCAGTGGGAACATAGCCCTCTTGATTTCTTTGTGTATCACATTCAAATGCCAAAGTTCATGAGTATAGAATAGGGCAATGTAGATGTACAAGGTTAATTCAGTCCATAACCTGTTAGTCTGAATGTAGCCCATATGTTTCCGAACTGATTTTTCTAATGAGCTCACCCCAGAAAGAACAAACCATGTTGATTTCTATATAGTAGATTTTTGTCTTTAATCAGTGAAACTAGTTTATTACAGTGGTCTGGTATTGTTTGGTCATTTTAACTACTATCTCACTGTGACAATTAAACTGTTCTCAAGCATACAGATTTCCTACTATGACTTCACATTGCCTAATTTGTATAATTTTCAATTGCCTAATTATTTTATTAAAAGTAAAAAAAAATGGTGAAGTTGGCAATATGCACTTTTTCTAAGTTTATTTATTTATTTATTTATTAGATGCATATGCTGCCCTTCCCAAAAAGGCTCAAGCCAACTAAGAGAAAAATGACTCATAAAAACAAAATAAGATAATAAAATAGTATAACAAAACAAACTCACCAACGACCCCAAAATGTAACACATTCCATCGTACCCTCCCTGCTCCTCTGATGCTCATCTTGGACTGTGTTCCCAGCCCAGCCCAACCCAACCTGAAATGTCCTATGAAAGTGCAGTCTAGCACAAAGCCTATGAATTAAGGAAACATTAAGCATTTCCTTCTCTAACTCAGATTTAACTGGTTGCACAATTTTTGTCCTCTTTTGCTGGGACACTTCCTTCATGATAATGAATCTGTCACTCATCCCATGACCCCCACAGAAGTTAGGCAAACAAAATTAGGACTTATACCTCCTTGTCTTTAAAATAATTGATTTTAGAAGGCTAGCAATAAGAGAAGACTCTAATATTGCTTTTAGCACTGCTACTACTAAGTCTTCTAGGAAATTCTCATTGTCCTCAACTTCTATTCAGTTCAATGCCTGCTAGCATCTCTCAGGATGTGTTCAACATCTGAGAGAAATGGACTCCAAATGTGAAGAAAGGAACTACTTAAAATGAAGTGATGAAATGCATATTGAACATAGAATATTTCAGTAAGGGGAGGAGTATAAACAGAAAATTGTTAAGTCCAGCTGAAGATAGGAAAGTCCATAGCCTTTTTAGTCCCTTCATTTCCTCACATTTAACATCAATAAAATGTCTACAGAGAGCTTCATAGGCACACCACAGCTAAAGGCACATGGTACTGGTAATCTGCTAATGTGAAAATTTGTATAGAATGACCAGGAGGGCATTCTGTAATTTCCTTTCCTTCTATGTGCAGAAAGCTGCATACGTGCTCACAGCATTGCAAAATGCATGTTGCCGTCATGGGGTTGTAAAACACTCTCTGTATGTCTCTTGAGAAAAGATGAACCTGGGGAGTAAATAGCGTGGAGAAATGATGAAACATGAGTTTATGCTGAAGTCTGTATTTGAGTCACAAAGCTCAGTAAGCCCAAAAAAGTGAAGGGAAAAATAGCTTGACTAATGGCTTTCTCCAGGGGTAATGCAAAAAAGAGAGTTTTGTGAGCTCACTGTTGAAAAGTCTGTCAAGAGTAGATGAAGCTGAATAGGTCAAGTACAGGTCAGTTCCAATTCACTCTGCACTGCTTTAAACTTTTATAGAAGGCACCCATAATATGCCAGAAAGGCAAGAGGACAAGAATATCCTGTGTTTATAATTTAAGGTCTTCCTTCAGTCCATGGATAGTCTCCATTGGCTAAAGAAAATCTTTATAACTATGAAATGGTATTGTAAAAGCAAAATTATGCTGGAACAAGCCTACTGTGCTTGACAGCACCCTGTCAAGTGTACTCTGACTTGCTATTTCTTCTGCCATATTTCTATTAGTAGTAATACAGTTAAATATGTATTAGTATTTCTGTTCAAAATCCTATGGCCAGATCCTGTGTTGATTTACATCAGCATTCTGTTGACTTCAAAAGAATTATACCAAGTTTCACCAGCTAAGAATAAGCCAATACTCTTCCTTTCTACCACCTCTCGCCGCTCTGCCCACCCCAAGCTAGAGTACAAAGGACTCTTAAGAACTTAATGTTTTTAAATATGAACAATTGCTAAAGAAGGTTTCCATCTCTTTCTCTATTTTGCACTTTTGCCAAAGAAACACCATGGTATTTAATGAGCTGTACTCTTTTGAACAATTAACTTAGTAAAAATGAGTAGTATTTCAAATATAGTTTTTGCAATTCAGCAGTGGCTGAATTTCATTCTTAGAATAACCCAGCTCTGAGTGCAGACAGAAGTGACATTTTCTGAGAATATGCAAAAGTATATTTATATTATTCTACATTATTCTGTTTCTATATACTGTTTTGGAAGGACTTTGTGCCATGTGGGTGGTTTGGTACATGGCTCTGAATGCTAGCTTGTGAAGTTAGGTTGTGATGCTTTCTACAGTGCAAAGTATGAGAACATAGCACCCAAAGATAACAGCTGGGGATGAATGTGAGCGTGATCAAGCCTTTGGGACTAAGTACAGACATTTAAAAAGCCTGAGCCTGAATTGATTCAATCTTTGCAGGTTAGTCTAACCTACATTGATTGAACTGGCAAAAAAGTGAATAGACATTCACTTTTGAGTCCAGAAATGCAGGCACATGCCTGCAGTGGCTCAGGCTAGAAGCTGGGGCCACTAGAGTGAGCCCTCCCTTCTCTTCCAGAGTGGCTGGACCACTGGAGGGAAGCTGAGCTGAGGTGGGGAGGTGCATGGCCAGGCCCCGGCAGGCCTGAGTATGATTAGGTAGGGTTTTAAACCTCCACCCTGGCCTGCAGGGACTCCAGAGTATGCCTGGAGGGGGAGGGGGGAAGCAGCCCTTGCCAGGCTTTTTGGGGAGGGGGGACTGTGGACAGACCCCAGCCCCAGGCTGGCACTGAAGGGTTGAGCAGCGATAGTGGGGGCGTGGCCAGATCCCAGCCCTGGGCCTGAGCCAAAGAGGGAGAGGTAATCACAGAGAAGCAGGGCTGGCAGGAACCTCCAGAGGTCCTCTTATGTCTAATCCAGCCCCTACCTGAGCCCTGGCCAGACACTGTGGTACAAGCACTAGAAACCAAAGAGCAAAGGGTTTGTTCACTAGGGGGCCTCTGTACTACTGGGGGAAAAAGCCACCAAGGGCTTCCTGTGGCTGGTTTCCTCCCCGCCCCAACCCCTGCCCTACAATGGGGCCCAGTGCTGGGCCCCTCCAGCTCTAAGACCTGAGATAGTGCCACACCCCCCACCCTCAGCACCACAGTGGAAGAGGAGGAAGATGGGGAAAGCCCTGCCCATG
Source organism: Alligator sinensis (assembly GCF_000455745.1). Taxonomy (NCBI): domain Eukaryota; kingdom Metazoa; phylum Chordata; order Crocodylia; family Alligatoridae; genus Alligator; species Alligator sinensis. The sequence continues at coordinate 6,510,603 of NW_005841834.1, forward strand.
ACAGCCTGGCCCAGCCGGGGTATGGGGAGGTGGGAGCAATCTGGATGCACAGCTCCTGTGACCCCAACCTGAGCTGCAGCCATCTGGGAAGGGCCCTGTCCCCACAGCCCAACCCCTCTGTGCCTCCCCTCAGCAGCCCCTTGGGCAGCAGCCCAGCTCAGCCCCACAGCTCCAAGGGTTTGCAAGGCACTATCTCAGGGCTCAGGGCTGGAGGGGCACAGGGCTGGGCCCCATTGTGGGGCAAGGGAGAAAACCGGCCACAGGAAAGCCTTGGTAGCTTTTTCCCCCAGCAGTACAGAGCTCCCCAGTGAACAGACCATCTGCTCTTTAGCTTCTAGTGCTTGTACCAAAGGGCCTGGCCAGGGCTCAGGCAGGGGCTGGACTAGACACTAGAGGACCTCTGGAGGTCCCTGCCAGCCCCTTTTCTCTGTGATTTCCTCCCTCCCCGCTTTGCCTCAGGCCCAGGGCTGAACTCTGGCCATATCCCTGCTCACTGCTCTAGCGGTGAGCAGGGGAGAAAGTTGGCAGTGGGGAAAGCCAGGCTGGGGTTCCACACTGGTGGGATACAGGAGGGAGGGGGGATGGCTACCGGTGTCTGGCCATGCCCCCGCTCTCCTTTCTCCTGCTGCTGGAACACCGAAGGGAACACTCCAGAGCAGGGTTTCCCACCCTCACCTGCAGCCCTTTCTCAGCCAGCCAGATCAGTGATAGTGCTCCAGCTGAGGAGGAGATGGGTCAGGCCAACACTGAGCAGACAGCACAGCTCAGACCAGGGCTGCAAAGCATCCTGGGATGCTAGGGGACTGTGAGTTAACTTAAATCGGGAAGGGGCCTGAGACAGAAGTTCCGTAAACCAGTTTGACCTAAATCAGTTAAGTTTGATGCTACATTCAACCAGGTTCATCTTAGACCAGTTTGGGCCATTTTGAAATTGGTTTATGTGCACTGAATTCCTGTTCTGTTACAGATTTAAATTGGTTCCTGATCACTTAAACTGGTTTATGTGTAATTACTGTCCCTAGCCTTAAGAGACAAGGAAAATGTCAGTAGAAGGTGCACAAGTAAACACCAGGGAACATTTTGTATAAGAGGAAGTGGATTGTGCTGAAAAAGAAATAGGAAACATGCTGGCCAGTTCAGTGCTGGCAAGAAGATACAGCTCTGCCAAAACCAATGGAAGTATAAAAAGGAGAATTTAGCCCGTTTAGTTTTTCCAATAACTGTCATACTCTCCTTTGAGCAGTCCTTCAAATTGCTGTCCAACTTGCCAAATGAGGAACTCATCTGGAATTTAAGTTACTCATTTTAAAACCACCTTTAAATTATATCTGTACAATGCTCGATGCAGTGGGGGCTCTGATCCTGAATGGAAATTTGGGGCATTATTTTAATACAAAAAGATAATTGTCTGTCTCACTTGCAATTAAGTGTTTTGCAAGATGTTTCATTGGGACATTTAAAATTTCACTCATTTAGGCCCTCTTTAAGCAAAGCACTTAAGCAAATACTTACTTAACCTTTAAGCATTTGAATAGTCCCATTGACTTTAATGAGACAACTCAAAGTTAGGCTTTGTTAAACTAGTACTTTAAATAGTCACAGTTTGAGAGCTACACTAAGTCCCTGCTATAGCTTGTGAAAACAAAGCTGGTATATGAATGCACAATTACCAACCTATACTTCATTGAGTATTTACAGAGCACTTACTTTGTAAATGCAATGTACTTACAGATACTTGAGGTTGTAAAGTGTCAACAAATATTTGTATTGCTGTGGCCCACTGATACAAATAAAGTTTGTGGAAGTATGGGAGTGTAAACAAACTTTAAAGCCCACTGTGCATGTTGTATTGCATCAGTGTTGTATATTCTCTTTGTTCTGGCTACAGTCCAAACTAAAATCCCAACATTCTCTATGAAGAAGGGGGAAAAAAAGAAAAAATATGTATGTATGTATGTAATTTTTATATCATTCATCAAATATATATCAGAGCTGATCACAAAACAAGGGATTTCTTTCTACAGAAAGTGTTGACAAAAATCAAAATGAAAGAATCTTACCACTGGAAGATATCCTATAAAGTACCAATCCTTTTCCCCCAGAGCTGAAATCCTATTACCTGAAAAATAATATGGCAGTGACTGAAAATGATAGTTTTGCATGAAGCTTGTGGCCTATCAGTGATAATCTGAATGGCAAAAGTCCATTGTAATCTTTGTGAAACATGCAAAGAACCAGTTTCATTCCAGGCGGCAACTTTCCATGAAAGCTAAAACAAATGAAGTTATTGTCATATTGTATCAGCTGAAAAATGTAGACTGAAATAGTTTTTTTTAGAAAAAGGAAAAAATAAAAGTGTCTCCAAAATAGAAGTGACCTGATCCAGAAATGACATACCATGCCCCCATTCTTTTCTGGAGGCTATGTTCCCTTAGTGTGGATATATCTACGGGTTTATGTGCACTGAATTTCTGTTCTGTTACAGGTTTAAATTGGTTCCTGATCACTTAAACTGGTTTATGTTTAATTTCTTATAATGCACTATGACCTCCTCTTTGATGAATATAGATTATGTACATTGATGTTTTTGGCTAGGGTACAGCCTGGGGGAATAAGGACACAAGGCAATAGAAATCCAACTCACATGAGGCATTGCTATATTTTCAATACATCTAAATAAAAACTATTTCATTTTCCAGGCATTCAATTTTTTGACCAAAAAAAATTTCCACACAGAAGGGTGGAGAAAAGTGGACATTTTATAGAGAGTGTTGTTGGACAAAAGTTGGGTTTTTGACTAAACTAGTTTGGCTGGTAAATGTGAATAGCCTATATATATACAGCACACTTCAAACAAGGACAGATCCACAGCTGGTGCAAATGAATATAGTTCTATTGAGTTTAATGGAACTACTTGTCTAATACCAGCTGTGGATTTGAGGCCAGTTATAAATACATACACGTGCATTTTTTAATTGTTTGTGGTACAACGCAGATTCTTACCACTGAAACATAGTCATGTAGTTATAGATGTGTTCTTACCAGATTTTACATGGTAATTTAAAAGAGGCAGGCTGGGCTTTTCCCTATGCCAATAGAAACAAAATGTCAGTAATTACCTGCCTTACAAGAGTAAGCAAAGAAAAAGTCCAAGCCAGATTGGTGCTTGTTTCTTAATTTTAACCACAAACTTCTAAAAATCGTAGACTGTTTCTTCTTCAGGTGCTTTAAAGAGAAAGAAAGGGAGAATGAAAAAAAAATCCCCTTCATATAAGGAGTGCAGCCTGAGGCTATAATCTTGCTTTCATGAGAAGACATTAAAAAGAAACCTCAGAAAAGCCTTCAACTATCAGGTGAGAGAGTATAAAAATTATTTGTGCTGGTTTTGATGTGGGGTGCTGACATGGATCTTAAAAACAGTTTTATCCGTTTTAATTTAATTGAGATTATATAGGCAGTTCACACAGACTCCCCCTCACATGCTGGGCCTTGTCAATAGGAGGGAGAACATAGTCAGTGATGAATGTCCGTCTCTATGTCAATCACCTATTGACAGTGGAGAAGCCTGATTAAAAGCCTCTGGATTTTGCAGTTTGCTGCTCTCTCACTGAGTGCCCATAAACATATGTATCTTTGGAAAACTATCATGTGTTTTCAACTTCCTGAAGAATTCTTGTAAAATATAACTGAACCACATTACCCTTTGTCCTGTGCTTTTATTCCACTAATGGACAAATTGGGAGGAGGCTGAGAACAAATGTGCTATTAATTACCCAGATGGCTTTTTAATAGAACCTTGGATTATTGCACAGCCACTAAACATTGTCCAGAAATTTCTTAATAATGTTGGTGAGCGAAGCATTCCTTCTGAGAATAAAGATGCCATTGACCAGGAGGCTAAGTTATGTCAGGTTAGTTTAAGAGATAGCAGACAAAGAGTGTGTATTGTATAGGAGGAATGACAAGTCATATCCTAGCTGTCCGGCTCCTCCAGCAATGACAGATTTTCTAATTCACTGCAGATTCTCATAAAACTGGGTGGTCAGCTTTAGGAAAAACCAACAGTGGACCTATTGATACTGGGTGGGAGAGACATAATTCTAAATTAACCTGAATTGATTTAATACAGAAGAGTGCCTTGGCATCAGCATAAAATTAGGATTAATACATTAAATGTTAGGTCAGAATGTTAAGTCTCATTGTTGAAAGACCTACATGCACTAAGTCAGACCTTAATGAATACAGGGATTTTAGTCAATTGGGTTACTGATTGGGATATTTCGACATTTCCGCAATAAAGATCCACACAAAATGTTTGGGATAGAAATTAAGTCAACAGTTTACAAAAAATAAGCACACATTGTTTTTGTAATCTTTTATTGTTTTTATCTACAAGCAATAATTGTGAACACATATTTTTTGTTCATTTTATCTCACTGTCTTTATTTTAGCTGACAACAGAATAGATGAGGCAATAGTCAGCTCAGTACTGTTTCAGCTCTCTTGGAATGTTCTTGCTTGAGATGAAGCTGATTGCTTTGTGTTTTTCACACAGGCTGCAATCAATATTTGCCATGCACTCAAAGAGAAAATTATGAATAGATTATAAGATATGTACAAAACTTGCATATACAATACAATATCTGATTTTTCTTGGGTTTTTTTTATTTCATGTAATAAGATCTCAAATCTAGGGGACAAGGACTGACTCTTCAACCACACAGCTTGGTAAACAATGTGAACATTATCTTAATAATTGCAATGAAAAACAGGAAACTGCAAGCAAACCAGGTTTGGCATCACCATGTAAAATGCAATAAACAAATTAGCTGGAGCTAAAATAAACTTTAAAAAGGAGTAAGGAAACTTTGAATTAAGAAGGAAAACATTGAAAGGTTTGTTTGTTTGGATTTTCTCTGCATTGTAAAGCTGCTGTGTCAAAATACTGTAAAATGTAGCCGTGTCTGCTTTTTAACTTCAAAAATTAAGATTAGGAGAAAGTTCCTAGACCAGTATTTTTACTGAGGAAAATGTATTATAGTAACTTAATAATGGAATTGGATACTGGAATCCCTTAAGGAGTTAAGTAGCTCTGGCACTAATTCACTGCGTGGCCTTGAGAATATTGTTTAGGGCAAACTCCAAATTGGCCCCTTTTTAGCTGCCTCTACTTGGGCATCAGAATGCCTAATAATAATTTTCCAACTAAGTTAGTCTAATAAAAGATATCACATCTACTCAAAGAACCTTGCCTGCCTATGGCTAATAATTAGGCACTTGCCCCAGGATAGTGACCCAAAGAAACAGGAATAGATACTCTTCATATAATCAATGTGGAGAGTTAATCATCTTCAAAAGTCGACTGATAGCAGGGACAGGGATATATTTGAATTCCTGCCTCTTTCTGGTGCTGACTCAGGGATGCACAATAGGTTCTTCTGTTGAAAAGTCCATGAACTCTTCTGAGGTTAGGCGCATGGTTGTCTTTTGCATAATACAAAGTGAGTGGTTACAGTGATCAACCAAAATAGGGATGGTGGAATTCAAGCCCTTCTCTCACTTCCCAGGAGTGCTCATAGCTCAGCCTCATTTGGGTAGAGGCACTCTCTCCACCTCTCCTGTTAGGGCAAAGCTATTGGACAGTCAAAAGTGTAAGAAAGGATAGGAGAGCTACAATCCTAAATTCTGGCTCTGGTCAGTTAAATTTTGCCTTAATTACTGGTTAAAAAAACAGAAATAATCAGGGACCAGAACCTGAGCCTCCTCACCCTCAGGTGAGTTCACTTACTACTGGGCTTCCATCTTAGCTGTGCCATGACTTGTCGTCTTGGCTTACTCTAACCACTAGACTATTAAGCAAAACGTGGATCATGGCATCACTGCTAGCTGTATTTTTGAATGAAAGTGCCAGTAACTACTCTGCTAGGTACTGAACCAAATGCTGTTAACTGTCCCGGGAGCACACTTAACGAATCACCCTCCTCTGTGAACTTAAGCACCACTCTGCCTCATGTCTGGATTACAATAGAATTTAGGCAGGAACTTAGCTATGCAGACCTGTCCTGGTTAGATATTTCACAAGGACTCCAGTTTAGGCACCTAGGGAGCATTTTAGGACAAAAATGTAGGTGTCTAATGAGCAGAGAACTTGGTTTTCTCTGATTAAAAAAATTCCTAATTTTTGGTTAAAAAAGGTAACCCCAAATCCACATTTTTCCATGATTGAAATGAAACACCACTAATACGCACACATACACACACATATGTGTTTGTGTGTACACATTATATATATATATATATATAAATAAAAGTGGTGTTTCATTTTAATCATGGAAAATGTGGATTTGGGGTTACTTTTTTTTAACCAAAAATTGGGGATTGTTTTAAATCGGAGAAAACCATGATCCCTGTTAATGAGATTTGGGGTCAGTGAAGCAAGGTTATTCTGGATCACTGCTTGGAATTTAGGCACCTACATTCCCATGTCAGCACCTAGTTGACACATCTAGATTTTTATTTTGATGTCTTTTAGGTAAATATTTCCCTGCTATATCCCTAGTGATTTCAGTGGGTTTACAACTATGGGAAATGTGACTTCATTGGTTCCCATTGTACAGTGGTATTAAAAACCAGTGGCATAACAGGGGCAGAGGGTGAAGGGGCATCCACCCCAGGCACTGACTTGGGAGGAGGGACAAAAAAGTGGCTGCTGCTGGCAGCATGTGCGCATGACAGCGATGACAATCAGAAGTCATTGGTTCTACTTTGTGCTAGGCATCCAATCACATCCCTATATTGTTGTTAGGAATGTGAAGATGTTGATGTTTACATACTATTTTGAAGTTGGAAAATGTTGTATAAATGCTGCATACACATTGTTAGTGTGTCCTTCCACTGAATCTTAGTCTTCTTGTTGACGAAACCATATTTTTTCTACTACAGAAAGCTGAAAATGTCTCAAAACTGAGAAAACTCCCAAATCATCTGTGTACAGGAATTGGGCTATTCATAATGGTGCATCCAATGCCCCACAACCAGTAGAAACTTTTATTCAGTAGTGTAGTGTCTCCAACAGCTCAGCCCTGGGATGTTAATCTGATCTCTATCCTAAATCTTTGATTTTTTTTTTTTTTGCCCTTAGACTGTTCTTCCTCTTATGGCACCAATCACTCTTCTTTAGAATGAACTGGCCTTTCTCTATTTGGGCATGTGATCACATTTACCGGTGCTACCCAGAGTATCACTTACTTGTAAAAATGGATTTTTCAGCACTTATATAATAACCCCATTCAGCATTTAATTTACAGCTCAGGATAAAGCCTTCTAAAATGAAGTTCAATTGGCTTTGAATAAGTATACTTTTCTCATTTGGGTTTAATACATCACCTTATGTATGTTGAATTATATAAGAAACATCCATGCACATTCAAAATTCTCCAGGATTACTTAGTGGCCTATGTAATTGAGAAATACAGTATGTTTCCACCCTCCCCCATGTATAGGCATGTGAAACAGATGGTTAGATCTCCATTCATAGCAGTGCAACCATAGTGCAATGGGCTGAAAAAATAAGCAACTGCATCAAAACAGAAATTATATCACAAAAAATGTGTTGTTGTAATGTATTAATTAGGACTTCAAGGGTAAATCAGAGTGTCAGACCATGATAGAAAGTGCCACCATGCAAATTCACTTGCCACTGACTTCTGTTCCACTGTGCCAACAGATTGTAATGCAACCGCTTTCTGATGCATGCCCAACTCATGGCAGCTACATTACTGAAGGAAAGTAGGGGCCAAGGGCTGGGCCAAAAGACAAGAGCCATATTACAAAATTCAAGGGCAATCCAAGGACAAAGTCCACAACACAGTCCAGGGTCAGGATCTGGGGATTAGATGTTGAGTACCAATCAAAGGGATAATCCACAGGTCAGGATCCAGGAAACAGATTCATGTAGAAATTCAAAACCAAGGTCCATAAATGAGCCAAAACTAGATTGCAGGAACCAGGAGGCTTGCCACAGGAGAACTGTTGACTAGCCTGCAAAGCCAGGGCCCCTGCTGGTGCTAAATGGATATGCAGTGCTCCCAGCAGCCAATCAAGTTGTTTGTTGTTCCTAAACTGTGGCAGAGCTCATTAGCTGAGGCTTACTTCAGGTGTGACTTGCTGAGGTACTTGGCCCAGGCTGGCCCACCTGATCAGTTCTTGACAGTTTTTGGCTCAGGTGGGCCTACCTGATCAGAGTCCCTGACACCGGTGCACTCATCACAAAATATACTTTAATGCAAAATGTACTGTATTAGATTGATTGGACCAGATGATAATACACTATTTTATATTAATTCATAATGGGCATGTCAGGAGGCGCTACTTCACAGTCAGGGCGGCTAGGACCTGGAACCAACTTCCAAGTGAAGTGGTGCTGGCTCCTACCCTGGGGGTCTTTAAGAGGAGGTTAAATGAACACCTTGTTGGGGTCGTTTGACCCCAGTACTTTTTCCTGCCATGGCAGGGGGTTGGACTTGATGATCTGCTCAGGTCCCTTCCAACCCTACAAACTATGAAACTATGTCTACACTGCCTCTAGGCTGCTCTAGAGAGCACCACAGTTAACCACTGCATGCCTGTTCCACCCCCATGCAAGGTAACGTCCCTTAGAGCCATGCTAGATCTACAATAGTAAGTACAACTGAGAGAGAACTTATGGAGCAAAAAGACTGCTCTTTTACATTTTTGGAGGGTTTAGCCAGCATGGGCAGGCATCACTGTGGCACCCCCTATTGCAATCTAGAGGTAGTACAGAAATCTCCAAAGCCTTTCAGACAAATAATTCAAAAGGATAAGCCTTACACTACCTCTAGGAAGTTGGTACATAATATTATGTCCACATGAAGTCATGAAATAGCACCTCTCATTAGCATCTTCTTCCAAACATCTGGTTTTGCTCTTGAACAGCATGTTTTGTCCAAGAATCTGAAAATATTGCAAACTCCGGTGCATTAATTAAAGTAAAGCAATAATTTAAGCCCCTAGTTTTGCTGTTACTGGAATTACTCACTTATATAATTATCCACTTTAGTGGACCTTTGGGAAAATTCATAAAGATTGTCTACTAGGACCCATCTACACTAGAGCAGACAGAAAATTGGGGACCCAAGACAGGACCCTGGACAGAGCAAGGTTCATAGCCATGGTTAACACACATTTGGGTCCCATATGCATTTCAGGGTGAGAGGAATGCACTTGAAGTACATTGAGGACAAACATGTTAGAACTTGGCCCTCCAATGTGAAGGAGGTTAGGGTCTCTACATTATGCCAGTTCCAATGCTATGAAACGGTTAAGGCTGCACAAGTTATCTGCTTTGCCTCTTCATTACAGAGACAATCATAGATCCCATCTGTGCTGCACTCTCCATGAACAACAACAGGCTAAGTTAAGAATGCTTTAAAAAGCCTCCACTCTAGTTGCTTTTATGGGTTCAGTCCACACCCTCTGTGATATTTTGACATAAATATTTGTGCCTAATTGAGAAATAGCTCTGTGCTCACTCTAAATAGAAATTAGTTTCAATCAGATCTCACCGCAGTTCTGATGCCCTCCTTGGAGAAACAGGAGACTCTTTTCTTTCTAAATGGCTGTGACAGAAAGTTAGCTAAATGATGATGTTCACTTTTAAGTATTCAGTATATTGAGTTTCTTTCAGACTCTTGCCTTGACTCTCTCCAGGTGAATCCAAAGCAAACTCTGCTAAGTCAACCAGAAAATTGTTCAGTACAGGAATAAGAAGAATTAGTGAACATGAAACAATTTATATAAGGACTTGTTTCTTATTCAAGTCCTAAGAATTTATCCTTTAAGTCAGTCAGTCACCTTTCATAAGGCAGTACAAGTACATGCCCTCAAACACTAGTACAAATGAAGCATCAAGGAAAATGCCTGTATAGTGTCAGTTATATATATTTTTACAAAGACAATATTGCTACTAATGTACAAAACAAAATATGATACATGAGTTCAAGACAGAAGTTTCCTTAGCTCTAAATAAGCTGGCACTGTAACAAGCTAAGCTTGCTGTCTGCCAGGAAATACCTGGCCAATACTTTCTAACATCCTTTCTTGTTTTCTTTTGGACATATTTTTGTAATTGCTTGTCCTCAGGTACAAAGATGCTTACAGGAAGTAATTAATCTTTCATGAGACTATTCTACCATTTCTTAATTCAGCACAATAAAAGCTGGGAGAGGCATGCATACTCATGTCATTGTCTGCTTCAAGGGAAAGGAAGTTTTAATGGAAGATAAATCTGATCAAATGATAGCCAGAGATAATGAAATAGCTGTGTTAAAGAGAAAAGCATAACAGAGCAAAACAAAGAAGAAAACCCTTAAACCCAATTTTTTTCTTTGGTAAGAGACCAGATGGGGTCTGCAGACATCATGAAATACTGCAACTGAAAATGGTATAATTGGTCCAAGATTCCTTATCCACCCCCTCCCCATACACATGCTCACCCTTTCCTGCAGATATAGAAGATGAAAAAGGCCCTTGTTTGCTGACTGAAGCAGGTGTGATTGAACTAAATGGGGAAAGGATGTCCAGCTGGAGGGACCCATCAGCCAGCTGCCCAGCTCAGGCTGCTTAGATAAATACCACCTGTTACTAAGCAGGAGAAAAAAACCCCAATAGCAGAAACCTGCCGATTCTTTGGCTATTGTGTGGATGCTTTTGTAGCTGGTTAGTCCCCAAACCCAACATGAATCTCAAAGAAATGATCACATGCAATATGCTTAATTTGATTCTAGCCAATGATGACAGGCTTTCAGAAAACTGAGGGAAATATTTCAACCTATGCTAGTAGCACACACACACAGAATAATCAATGTCATGTAGGAGAAGAGGAGTGAACAAAAGGACAACAGAGCGCAAACAGCTTTACAGGTGCTTTCTAAGCCAAAGACTAGACTAAAGAGGACCATCTACACAATATTAGATTCATAAAAGCTCAGAGGTTATTTGTTTTTCTCTATCACTAAACTGAAAAAGGTTTTGCCAGTTTACGCATCAGTACTGTAACACAAAGTTGCTGTCCCTATAAATAACAGCTTGCTTTTCTAAATCTTTCTGTACAAAATGTCCTGTACTTTCATTTAGGGCCTTTTTACAGATGTGGTAATCTCTTGAACATTATTTGATCCGAGAGTAATCATTAAAAGCAGTTATTACGACACATCTGTACTGCTCATGACCTTATATGAACAAGTGACTAAGCTAGCATGTATTCTAACAGCATGAGACATTTATCCTTCAGCTCAAGAGCCCTCAGGCTAAAAATCTATTGTTCTAGAAGCAGTGAAATACTGCATGTGAATGATCACAAATCATGGGATTATACTTGCAAAGATAGTTTAAATATGACTATGGAGAAGTTACTTTAACCCCCTAATTATTGGTATTGTAAACTAAATTAATCAATGAATTTTTAAGAGAAAGGAGGAGATAGTGGTTAACATGCTGAAGGACTCAAAATCACGATTCAGCTAATTTAAATCCTTTAATCTGTCTCAGTATCCCTCTGTAAAATAGATATAAAACATATAAAGGAAGTGAAAAGTTAATTCATGAATTCTTTTGTGTCCCTCATTGTGTAGTGCTGAATGCCATGAGTAAATTTATCCATAAATAAATGTATACAGAAGTAAGTGAGAAGCTACTCTAAGGTAAAATATGCCTCTTAACTAGATCACAGCTTAGTTTAACTACATTGCTAAAAACTATTTTTAAATACATCTTTATTAGGGAGATGTGACACTTTTCTTTCATTTTTCTTATTTGATAGGAAATAGAGGTTGTTTGCCTGTTTAATAAAAAAACAATTTAGGGAGAAAAAGTCAGTTTACCATCAATGTGGGGAGGTGGTGGGGGGGACCATTTGGCAGCTGAAGATATCCACATTATGCTTCTTAACAACTTCCCTCCACAAAAAAAACATTCAGCAAAACCCAAATAATTTTTCCCACAAACGTTGGGTTATGGGGAAGACCAGTCTGGTTTTTACAGGTGTAGCACCTCCCTCCCATTTCAGGGCTGTGTGCTGCTCTTCTTGCAGGCACAACAGAGACTGCTAGGATAAGAACTGAAGTTCTCTCTATCTATACAGTGTGTTCTCTGCAACTGGAAGTCTTTGTTCTTGCAGCGTGTTGTGCCTGCCCTTTAAGGAGTGCTGCATGAAGGAGAGAGAAGGGAGGGTGACAAAGCAATTCTAAGGAAGGACACAAACAAACAGTGGGCACATCTACATGAGGTGCTTAATGCCCACTGGGCTCATTCTACTGTGCATGAATGTGGCTGGCAAAAACTGTGCTGATGTGCTAATGCGCAGTAGATTAGTACAATGGGCATTAAGCATCACTTAAAAAGCATTCACTTATGCTAATGCGCAGTGGCGCCAATTATAGCGCATTAAGTTTAGTACCTGTTATTTATTATAGGTTCTAAATTTAATATGCTGTAATTACAGCGTGTTAATGAATGTGTAGACACATCCAGTTTATGGTGGGAATGAAGCAAAGAGGCCTAGATTAGGACCTAGAGCTCTTATCCAGCTGACCTTCTCTGGCCAGAGATAAAGAAAGAGATAAAGGCTTAGCTGCTGAAGGGTTTCCCATCACAATCTACTTTCCCCGCCTTCAGTCTTATCCACTTTGCCTAGCCTGCTGAGCGAGGAAGACTCACTGTGGAGTACTGACATAATTGCTTTGATTTTTTTGTCCCATTTATTAGAAATGTAAATAACTCACACCTGTTTCCTGAGGATGCTTTTGAGCATTCCAGGCAGATGCTCCTGCACCACCTAATTAAGCTGAGAAAATCCTTAGGTAAAAAAAAAACAGCTTGGGTGCTGGTGTTCGTGCTGTATAGAATTTAGTGCCTTGAATTTAGGTGTGAGATCCATGTATTGGACTATGTAGTTATTTAGAAGGTCTTGCTTTCTATTGCCTTTTTTGGGGGTGGGGGGGTTGTTTTGTTTCCTGTAATTATTTAAAACTATTCTTTACTTGTTGGCTGCACCACTGGCCTATTACATCTGCCAGCGGGTTCTGGTTACCAAATTTTGGTATTTGCCAAAATATTTTTTTACCCAAGATTCCACCAAAAGTTAAATATATCAGTGGAGAAAATTATATGATTTTTTTGGTTTGTCTTGTTTTCACTGACATTTTCCTCGAAGGGGAGAATAAACATTTTCTCATTATCTCACTGAGTAGTTAAAGCCAGTAGATGACACACAAGAATATATTGCATACTTTGTGGATGCCATAAGACCAGCAAAACTTGCTGTGCACTGCAAATGCTTTGTTTTGTGCAGTTCTTAAAAGTCCCTCTTCAAATCTGCATTTCCCTAATTCTTTCCCATATGAGGATGCTCTACGGAAATGCCTGTTTTTTTTCCTCTCTGGTTTTCCTCTGGGTATTTTTTCTGTAGGAGGCAGATTTCTTCCCCTACTTTTCCATTTTTTTTAATTAAAGTTGTGTTTTGCACAGTTGAGTAGACTGCCATGGAAAGCTCTTACAGCATGTTGACTTAATTAGTAGTTTTGCCTGAGTGAGACATAAAGGACTATTTTCTTATACAACTACTAAAACACATTTATCATCTAAACTGGATAATGCCTTTACTAATGAGTCTACTGTGCAACACAATTTTTATTCAAATAGCTGTTAGGTACTGTTAGTTAAATTGTTAAAACCATTTCCTAGAACTATGGACCATAATTAGGAAGTAGTCTGAGGTCTTCTTGTGTGTCAGTCTTTCTGCGTAATTTGATCATATACTTTATTAGCTGAAACGCTAATGTCTCTCCACTTCTGTAACCCCATTTATTTAACTCATGCTTGAAAAAGACTAACTTCAGGATAAGGATCATCATCAGCAAAGGGATGTAAATGACTAAGAAAAGAAGGTCTTGTTGTTTTTCCCTGTCTTCCTAATCTTTTCCTGTGGGTCAGAGGATAGATGGAGTGATAGGGTGTCTGAAAGAGAACTTGTTTGTTTTAGGTTTGAGAGGTCTCTTTGGTAACATTTTTCATAATATCTGTTAACTATGATCCTCACTTTAATTTTTATGCACCTGAAGAGTGATTGATTAGCAAAAAATATATAAATGTGATCACCTGATTTCATGATGAAATGCAGTAGAACAAACAATGCAACTGTTCTCAGCAATAATGAGTTAAAAAAAAGTCTGAAAATATGACAAGAGCAGAATTTTTACTGACCAAAATGTTTTTCAATTTTCCAGTGGTTCTTTTAAACACGCATCTGCCTGGAACAAACAGCATAAAACTCTGAACACATGTTTGGCTCTCTTGCAAGTCGTTGGCACAATCCAGCTGCTGTCTATCCCTCAGAGAGGCCTGGCTCTGGGTCAAGGTCTTATTGTTTAGAATAAACAGAAACAAAAACAAATGAAGTAAACAATAATTGAAAAGACATTTGGCTGTAGATTATTCAATGTTCACATAAAATAAAACAACTAAGTCAGGGTCTTATTTAGGTTGCTGTTTATGTAGGCCCATAGCTTGACACACCTCTTGTAAAATGAGCTAATCCTCTTGCATGTTCAAGCACAGTAGCTGCTTTTACAAGATACCACATGCAGCATTATGCATACAGTTAGTATATGACATCAGAATTAAGCCTTTATATTTCAAACTCAACTTAAAATACAACTAAAAAAGCAGCTGAGTGGTTTCTTCTTTCTCAGGCCCCCTCTTTCCAATTCATTTTAGTTCCTAATTACTGAAGGTAGGCATACTAATTCAAAGAAATAAACTTGGAAAAATGTCTGACCATTATGACCTCCAGAAATAGCTTTTGAAGTTAATTTACCATTTCTCAACATACAAAGACATCTTTTTATATACTCAGCTGTTCCACTGATTATACAGGTAACTTATTTTAGGGATGCCATGATTTAAGTTCACATTTCTTATCTGATTTGTGTGATAAGTATTTCTGAACTGAGTTTTTTTGTGATACTGGGGGTATAGGCAGACCCCTAGTTCTCCAGAATGCTATTGCTCTTTCATTTCTAATAATACTGTAAAAGAACAAAATACTAATAATGTTTTGATCATGTAAGAAAAAATTATTCAAAAAGCAGTTATTCAATTTTCTGACTCTCACTATAAATATTTGGACAAGCCTGCATTCACTTTTTTTATTTAGAGGAAAAATAGTTAATCTACTGGACAAAACAACAAATATCCAAAAGCAAAACATTGGAGTGCAAGTGTCTGATGCTTTCATTCAAAATAAAATAAATTAAACCTATCCATAACAAAGTAAACCCAAAGCATTTTAATCCCATGAAGTTGATGTTGGCATTTTTATTTCATTAAGATGAAACTATACCTCCTGAGCTTGAGTGATAACTATTACTATGCATACACAAATCCATGCTATGTGGCAGCATAATGTTTAAGTTGGTTCCAAAAATCATGTCTTATTCCAGACTCAAGCTGGAGGCTGTCCCCCATTGTTCCAACTGAAGCAGCAAAGGTGACCAGATGTCGTGCTAACCACTCCATTCCCTTATGTGTCTATAAATACTGGTGTTCCTTACCCAGACTAGCTTAACAGGCTATTAGTGCCAGCCAGGACTTTAACTTCTGAATTTGGAATTCCATGGTGGTAGGGCTTTGCCCAGTGCACAAGAATGGTATTGTTTCCTATGGATCTTGTAACAGCAAAATGCTCTTAAACCTCTCCTTTTCACTCATCCCATTATGAAAGATCTGTGCTACTAGCAGATATGTCTCAGTTCCTGTATTTGATACATGCCATACATATTTGGTTGGCCTGAGTTATGGATTTAGACTAGCAGTTCCCAACTTTCCTAGGCTCAAGGCATGCCTCAAAATGCCAGCTCTTAGTTTTCACTCATTTTTTTATTAGAGAAAAATAATAAAACAATTAGTCTGTTGCAAAGAATTCAGAAAAACCACAATAGGTCAGAATGTTTTCAACACTATAGATTCCTATTTGAAATCTCTAGGTTTATCTTGCGAATCGTGTTTGCACATCTAAGAGTGCTAACATTGAGTGGCATCCCACAGAACTCTTGAAAAAAATCTCAAGGTATCCCAGGGTGCAGTGGCAATTAATACATGATTCCCTGTTTAAAAGAAGGTCTAAATCAGTGATTCTCAACCAGGGTGAAGTGGCACCCTGGTTGAGAATCACTGATTTAGACCTTCTTTTAGACAGGGAATCATTTATGAATTGGTACTAGCTTTCTTGGAATATATCTTTACTTGACATTGATAGCTGAATAGTTCATGCCTCTGGGCATGTCTACACAAGACACTAACTGTGGAGTAACCTAATAATATTGTGCAATAGTGCATCATAGAATGGACAGTGGTTATGCTATTGTGCAGTATTTTTATACTAGTGCGCAGTAGCATCACTGAAAAGAGGTCCATCAGCACTGCTGTGCAGTAACTCTAGTTGCTGCACATTTATTTAATACATGATCATACAAGTACTAAATTAAACACACAGTAACCACTGCGCATTAATGAATGTGTAGACACCCCCTGTGTGTTCTAAATTAGAGACTAGAGAATGAATAATAACATGCTTTGATAGGAATTTTAGACAAATAAACATTAATGCTTAAATCCATGAGTGTTTCCAAGAGTATCTGGTAGTTGTCAGAATACTTTTGAATATTATTATTTTATTTTTCTCAATTTTTACCTCTGGTACTAAAATGGGGAGCAGCCAGTCCAAAGCTCCAAGCCCCAAAATACAAAACAGTGGGCCTGTCTACACATCCATTTCATCTAGGATCAGTTTACTCACAAGTAAACTACTTGTAAGTAAATACTCCCGGACAATTGTCTACACATGCAGGAAAGCAGGAGCAGATTTCCTGCTAATGGCAGCAAACTGCTTCCACTGCCTGGGGCCCTCCAATGAACCCCTGCTGCCACCAGAAGGAGCTTTAGACTTCCACTAGGTGCTAGCCCAGGAGCTGGCAGGGAGCACTGGGCCAGGAGATAGCTATCTCCTGGCCAGAGCTGGGACATTACACCCTGCCCCTGGGGGGCTGCCTTCTGCCAGAGCAAGGACAATATCCCCCTTACCCAGCAGCGGGGAGCTCCTGGCCCTAGCTTCCTGATCAATGGCAGAGGATTTGGAAAGAGCTATAGGGGAGTGGCAGGTCCCAGTCCCCTTCCCTAATCCACCAGTGGGGTAGCTAACAGCTAAGCTAGGTCACTGCTAGCTGCCCCACTGCAGACCAGAGTAGGGGGCTGGGACCTACTTCATCCCTGCAGCTTTTTCCAAGCCCTGTGCCTCAATCACCTGATCGGGGCATGGGGCTGGGACCTGCCCCAACCCATGATAGTTCCCAGCTCCCTCTCCATGATTGCGGGGCTGAAGTTGCGGAGCCTGTTCCCCACTCAGATCCACGAGCATGGAGCTGGATGGGGAATAGACTGGGGAGATTCTTCTCCACCCAGCTCCATGCTTACAGATCTGAGCCGAGAACAAACTCCCTAGCCTGTGACCCACCCAGCTCCCTAACCACAGAGCTGGGTGGGTCACAGCTCCCAATGCTAGCTCTGCAGTTGTGGGGCTGGTGCTGGGAGATAAGGGTCTCCCAGCTTGATCCCCATGACCATGGAGCTTGGACTGGGAGATAAAGATCTCCCAGCCCCCACTCGCCAGTCACGATTTTGGAGTGGGGGGGCTTGGAGCTCCCTGCTGCCAGGGAAGGGGGACATAGTTCCAACCCAGGCCCCAGTAGCAGAGCCCACTCTGGCAGCAGGCAGCTCCCAGGGACAGGGACCAATCTCCTGCTCCCTGGTGGCTGGCTAACCAGGAGTAGATTTGCTCCTGGTCAGGCATCTACATGAGTGCTCCTGTGCCATTACTAATTGTGAGAAAATTTCCTACTTGCATTTGCAGGTAGCAGATTTACTCATGATTAGCGAGGTTTACTGTGCAGTAAGCATGTGCACATGTAGACACACATGCTTACTGCTCAGTAAACTATGCAACTTTTCAGTAAAGCATCTGATGTAGACACGTTCAGTAAGATTAAATAGAAGTTTGCTTCCCATCCTAGCCCAACAGCCATCAGAATTCTGCTCTTCCCCCAACATGTCAACCCCTTCCTCAAAAGCATAAATACTCACATCATGCAATATGCTCTGAAGGTGAAGAGACCAGATCAATAGTTCTGACTGAGCATGATAGGAGGTAGCTTGTTTCAGAGGTATGTGTCCTTCATAGAGAATGTGCTGCTACTAGTCCCTCTTGCTCTGAAAGATCCAGCTAGAGGGATTCCACAGATCACAGCTGTAGTAGTATGACACTGTGGGAGTATGGCAGACCCTCAAAGAGGGAGTCATCCTAGTGTAACCCTACAAATGACAGTGACCCTCACTTGTCTCTCTTATTTGTGAAAATATCATTGTAAATTATCTTAATATATGCATAGTGATATAGTCATCCTACCACTTCCCAAATTTAGTTTACTTGAAGACAAATACTCAAAGACAATTTAAGTAAAATTATGGGACTCAGATTATGGACAAATGATAGACAAAATTACAATGAGTTAACAAATGATAGGGACTTACCACAGAACAGTTGATGTGGAGTAACTGTGAGACTTTTCCTGAAAAGAGACAATTTGACCCTATTTCATTCAGGGGTAAACTACTCCAATTTAGCTTTTATTTGCATGGGGTGGCATGTGGACACAAAAATATCTTGCATCACTTGTTCTGTGGTATAAGTCCCTGTCCTCTATTAGCTTGCTTTAATTTGATGATTTGTCTGTTTTATTAAGAATTGAGATCTGCACCAGAACAAACCACCTAGATATAAACACTTGACCTCTCTACTATCTACTGAGCATTCTGAGGTTAGGTTAATGTATTAGATAGACTTGTTTATGGCCTCCATTACTACTACCTGAGCTCCTCATAACCATTTAATAAATAATTCCTCTCAAAAGCCCTGGGATTCCAGGTAATTTTAGAGAAGAACTGAGGCACTAAAGACTGGACTCTCAACTGATATAAATCTGCATAGATTCACTGAAGACAGCTAATATTTAGCTGAGGTCCCTAGTCAAACATTAAAGCTATGTCTGAACTACAGACATAGAGGTGATTGGGCATGTACTTGGACAACTCGCCCACAGTGAGATATGCAGTGCCATGTTTTCGGTGCTATGGTACCCAAGCAAACTTAGAACAGTAGCTCAACTATGTCAACAAGCACTGAAGTTGTAAGTGTGAATACAGCACAAACCTAGTTTTTGTCTGTGACATAACCAGGAAAACTCATATCTCCTCAGTCTTCTTGCAGTCTAGGAAGAAAAGACTGTTCTCACAGCAGAATCCAAAAACAGATCTGGTTCTATATTATGTATGTCAGATTGATATCAGATGGCACATTTCAATGATTTCATAGATTTCATAGACATTAGGATTGGAAGGGACCTCAAAGATCATCAAGTCCAGCCCCTTGCCCCAGGGGCAGGAAGTCAGCTAGGGTCATAGGACACCAACAAGATAAGCATCCAAACGTTTCTTGAATAAGTCCAGGGTAGGTGCCTGCACCATTTCTGGAGGGAGTCTATTCCAGGTCTTGGGGTCTCAGACAGTAAAGAAAATTTTTCTTATGTCCAGCCTAAAATGGTCTTGTAGGAGTTTATGACCATTGGTCCTTGTTTTTCCTTGGGGCGCTCTTGTTAACAGACATTCTCCCAGATCCTGATGAACATGAACACCCCTTGTGTACTTATAGGTAGTCACCAGGTCCCCCCTGAGCCTCCACTTTTCCAAACTGAAGAGTCCCATGGCTCTCAGCCTCTCTTCATAAGACCTAATGTCTTGTCCTCTGTTCATGCACATGGCTCTCCTCTGGACTCTCTCAAGCTTCTCAACATCCTTCTTGAATTGCAGAGCCCAGAATTGGATGCAGTACTCCAGCTGCAGCCTCACCAAGGCTGAGTACAGTGGGAGGATGACATCCTGAGATTTACTTGAGAAGCATCTATAGATGCAAGCCAGGGTTTTGTTTGCTTTACCAGCTGCAACATTGCATTGGTGGCTCATGTTCATCTTGTGGTCAGTCATGACACCCCAAGTCTCTTTCAGCTGTGGTGGTAGCAAGCGTAGCACTGCTGAGTCTATAAGCGTGCTGTGGATTTTTTTTCCCCTGAGGTAGTGTACCTTGCATTTATCAGTATTGAACATCATCAGGTTTGTATCCGCCCACTTCCTAAGCTTACCCAAGTCAGCCTGGATCACTAGTCTGTCCTCAGGTGTGGATGCTATGCCCCAAAGTTTAGTGTCATCAGCGAACTTAGCCAGTGCACTTCTGACACCAATGTCCACATCATTGATAAAGATGTTGGAGAGAACCAGTCCAAGAACAGAGCCTTGGGGGACACCACTGGTCATGGAGCACCATAATGACTTGCTGCCATCAACCACTACTCTCTGGGTCCGACCTCAGAGCCAATTTCACAGCCATCGGACTATGGTGTAGCCGAGGCCTCAGTTGGCCAATTTTTCCATGAGGAGGTCATGGGACACCAGATCAAAGGCTTTTTTAAAGTCCAGGTATATGACATCAATCTCTTCTCCCTTGTCCAGGTGATACATCACCAGGTCATAGAAGGATATGAGATTGGTCAGGCAAGACCTACCTGCAACAAACCCATGCTGGCTATCCCTCAGGAAGTTGCCCTCAGCCAGCTTATCCAGAAGGGTCTCCGTGATAATTTTCTCAAGAATCTTACCAGGGATTGAGGTAAAGCTGATTGGCCTGTAATTCCCAGGATCTACTTCCCGCCCTTTCTTGAAGATGGGTACCACATTGGCCTTCTTCCAGTCTTCAAGTACTTCACCTGAGTGCCATGAATTTTTTAATATTTTTGCCAATGGTTGCGCTATGACTCCTGCCAGCTCCTTGAGTACCATAGGGTGTAATCTGTCAGGACCAGCTGACTTGAAGGTGTCCAGCATCTCAAGGTGATCCTTTACTAAATCAGCACCGATGCTGCGTATAAATATGCCCTCACCCTAGTCGTCCCACATCTTGCTAGGCAGGGCGGTCCCATTGGACTGATGAAAGACCAATGTGAAGTACCCATTAAGCAGGGGAGCCTTTTCCTGGGTGTCAGTTATTGGCTGTCCCGTTTGGTTATCAGCTGTTACCCTTGCTTTTTTCCCAGCTCCCTACATATCTGAAAAAGGACTTTTTGTTTTCCTTGATATGTGAAGTCAGATGGAACTCAGTTGCAGCCTTGGCTTTCCTGATCCGCTCCCTGCAGGTATGGACCAGTGTTGAGTAATCCTCCTTGGTGGTAATTCCAACCTTCCATCCTCTATAAGTCTCTCTTTTGAGGTGTAGGAGGTCCTTGAGTTCCCTGCTGAGCCAAGGGGGTTGCTGCGACCTTTTACTACCCTTCCTCTGAGATGGGATGGCCATCCCTCGTGCTGTCAGGATTGCTCCCTTAAGGAGCAACCGTTCCTCTTCAACTCCTCTTCCTGACGAGTCGTGGTCCCTTAGGGTTTTTAGTCAAGAGCAGAATTCAGTGGATGAGTGCAGCAGCTCCTTATTTCAGTGGGATTACCTTAGCAACTGGAAGCCTTCACCAAAGAGAAAACAAACAGCAGATTGTCTTCTCTTTTTTTCATGACCCCTATACTAAAGAGAGTTGCATGATCTTTAGCAGAGATGTTGCTGGAGTACATCATAGTGTGGAAAGGTGAAATGCGTCTAGCACAAGCCAGGGTAATCCATTCCAGACATATGTGTAATGCAGGGGGAAACAGGTGCAAACAATTGAGCTGGCTGTCAGTAAGCTACAGTGATCGCTTTTGATATCTTAATCGTTAGTTGATCCATGTGCAACATTGGCAACATCACTGTCATAGTTGACTGCTTTCCGCACATCTGTAAACCTTTTCTGGGTGCTTCTTGATGTGTGTGCAAGTCCATGAAGTCCTGACATCACAAGAAAATAAATTGGGCATGATTGCTGCCATTTCCGTTTTCCTGCTACAAAAACTGGAGAGTTGACAAATGTCAATAACTGCTAATAGC
The DNA here is from genome assembly GCF_000455745.1 of Alligator sinensis. NCBI lineage: Eukaryota > Metazoa > Chordata > Crocodylia > Alligatoridae > Alligator > Alligator sinensis. The sequence continues at coordinate 6,532,750 of NW_005841834.1, forward strand.
TCACTACTGTTTGTCATGTGCCACACAGGGCAGGTGTGAAGAGAGATCTGTGTGTTCCTGTAAGCATCACTCAGTAACCAGTTAGTTTGTGAGACTGCATCTAATTGCTTTTGCAGGTAAAGAAATTGCCATCACATCATTCCATTCCATGTGAACCTGGGAACTACTCAGCATTACATAGATTTTTACTGTTTGTGTGAATCCTTTCTGTGATGCTACAGAATATCTCAAGAATCACAATACCTCATAATAGTGGGGCATAAAATAGCTTTAAATGTATGCATTATAGAAATAAACATATAGTATATATGACTAATGAACAATCAAGCTTCCCTCTAACAATCATTACCATAATAATCATTATCATAGCCATCTTCAAATACTTATGCAAGTTTTGACTGGGGGTTATACATTAAAATTGATGACTCAGATAGCTACAATATGCATCTTCATGTTCTGACAGGTTACACTGCTTGCATAATTTTGCTTAGGAAGAGTACTGCAAGTAATGTGTATATCATAGAAAACTGGGGGTTCACCTTACTTTTGCAACTGCAAAATTTTGTGCACTACATTTTGTGCACAGAGAAAAAGGTTGTGGTCACAACAGAAGTGGAAAGTGTATCTCTTCAAAGGGAATCTTGTCCTTGTGATAATGTAACACTTGCTGCTAATCTGTTTACAAGTGGATCTCGCTTACTTTTGATCCCTGTACATTTTATTATATTGCTGCCAGGTTCTAATTAAATATAGTCATAAACTAAATTTCAATCAATATGTACATCAATAAGAATTATGTCTCTCTCCAGAGCTGACTGATACTGCCTGTAGTGCTTTATTAGATTCACATCTAAGCCAGCTATGAATGTCTTCTGGTACACAGCAGACTTTCATAATTTATTGTGTTATGTTTTTTCATCTTTCCTGAAATTGTGGATGAAATTGTCTTCCAATTCAATATTCAAAAGGCTATATTGTGTGTACTTAGCTACTGGGTGGGTTGGAAGTGTAAGATATAGGAAGGGCCTGTGCAGCATTGAGAATCACAGCAACTTTGGTAGATTCATCAGGAATTCAGTCAAGAACTTGAACAATAGAACAGCAGTTTATATTCCCCTTTTTGCTTGGTTACTGTATGAGAGACCCTAACCCAGGGGCAGACAAAGTCTAGTCCACAGGCTGCATCAGGCCCACGGTAGACTCCATTTCCCAGGAGTCCCTGCCTATGTCACTGTGGCCAGTTTCCAGGGAGACCCCAGCAGTGGTGGTGCTGTGACAGTGTAGGGCCAGGGTTTCCATGGAAACTAGCCCCAGCAACTGGCAGGGTGAATGGCGGGGTGGGGAACTGCTCCATGGCTGCAATCTTGTAACAGTGACAGCATGGTCCAGAGCCGGGACACAGCTGCGATCCAGTGACTGCACACCCCACACTGTCTTGATGCCGCCGCTGCTGGGGTCTCCATGGAAACCTGCAGCAGTGACGTGGGCAGGGGCTGCTGGGAAATGGAGTCCGGCTACCAGCCAGATCCACCATTGTGCCCACCACTGCCCTAACCCCATTATTCAAGAGTGAGCATGAGGGTGGGGAAAAAAGGTACTGCACCTTTAAGGCCAGGCTGCTTTGGGCTGGAAGGGGCAATCCATGGGACTATATAAGATGGGCTTCAGAAAGAGCTGGTCAGTAAGGCTCTGGCCATGCTGGTAGAAGAAGCTTTCTGCTACAAGCCATAAAGGTTAAATTGAAGAGAATGAACTGTGAGTCATTCCAGAAGGTTTAGAGCTGGGAGAAGCCCTGCTGACTAGGGAAAAGGCACCCTGGAAGGAATTAAATTTTGATGATATTTGTTTCTGATTTTGGAAAAGCCACTGTGAAGCACAGGGTGGCCAGATGGGGAGCTTGGAGGCAGGGTTGCCAAACCCCCAATATTTTTTTACTTACAACCAAACTATTTTTACTGATATAAGTTTTACATAATGTAAATGTCACCCTTCTGCCAGGCCCTGGGCAGCAGTAACAAGGGCCGGGTTCAAATTTAGGGGTTTAACACCAACCAAAGTCTTACTTGAGCATAGCAACAGTTTTACATCATGCTGACCCCACCTAAGGGTCCCCTACCCATCACCATACTCTGATAACTCTGACTGTACCCTCACTGTGCTTCCCCCACCTCAGTCCACCCCCAGCCTGGCTCTGCTCCCCTCTGTCTCAGCATGAACCTCTATCCACTGCCTCTCTCCCCTCCCACCCCTACAGCCTCATTCAAGCCACATTGTCCAGTACCTCAGACTGCCCAGGGCTGTGCAGCCTTACCTACCCCTAAGGAGAGCAGCCATTACAGGCAGATCAAGACTGATGGAACACAGCAGGAACATGTGGCTGGGGTGGTGGTGTAGGAAGCTATGAAGGCTCTTGTCGACCACAAAGCCCCTGAAAGACAGATTCCTGAAGGATACCAACCTATTCTCCTGCTCAGAAACTAAGTGGCACTGCTCTGTTCTTTCTGCCCTTCAGCTCTTGCCCAGCCTCATTCTGTTGACAGATTTTCAATCAAGCTCATGGTTTCTTAGTTTTTTTATCTATAACTCAAATTTCTTATGGACTTTATGGGCAAGTGTTTTTAGCTTCTTTATGGACTTTCTGTAAATTTATGGAAGTCAGCTACCCTGCTGGGAGGCTACTAAAGGCACTCTGAGATAAATGTACAGATTTGTTTTTATTTGCCAGTTGTTTTGAGTTAGCAAAACTGAAAAAAACTGAAAAAAGTTTGTGGGCCAGGATGTCCTGTGGATTGCTGATTGGTTCCCCAAATCCTAAACACTGTACAGGCTTGAGCATAGTATGACCCTATCATGTGAACATGGAGCCAGTGAAGGTTGCCCCTTTTGACTGAACTGAGGACCTGTTCCTCAATAATCATTACCATTCAAATTGTGGCAGGTAAGAGACCATTAGGCATTTAGGACATCAAGAGAGCAGGCAGGTGAGGGCTCTTGCCAAGGGAGAGTTGACCACCCAGCACCAGCTATTGATACCTTCCATCTCAGTGCCTAGTGTGGCAGCAAGTACTCAGCAAAATAACAGACAACTGAGGAAGGTAGATGCTGATAATTCCCCATTTCTTGTCCACTGAGAGCTGTGCTCCCTTTCCTCTTTGTCTAACAGGCTTGGACTATGCAATCGACAAAAGGAATACAAGAACATACAGTCAGGAGTCTGTAATGATCATGTTTCTACTGTGAAGATAGTCTTTAAAAGTACTGTTTTGCAGAAGCAGCATATGGAATTTGTACTGCCAACTGAAAGAAAGCAACAACACTCTCACATAAGAAAATTCACAGACATTTTTCTTCAGGCAGGTTTTGACAGATCCTGGCTGAATATTTAATTTAAGCCATGATACAGATGAGCCACAAAGTTATTCCACATATAAGGTGGAATAACTTTATGGCTTGTTTACTGCATTGTCACACCTTAAATTGAGCTGCTCATGTGGCTAGTTACAATTAACAGCTTTATCACACCTTAAATAGTGTCTTAAATATAATGTGTATGGGGGGGTTGCTAAGGGTCACAGCAGCAAAGCTGGCATGGTCATTATATTTATGTTGATTAGTCAGGTTACCTCGATTTTGGTCATTCTTAAGCTTTAGATGACAGAAAAATATAAAAATGTATGAGCTCCTCTTGTTAAGAAGAAGTGTAATCTTGTCAAAAGTGAGCAAGATCCAGATGACTCTGTATACACCTTCAGAGACTGTGCTAGAAAATATAGAAGGCTGAAAATAGCCTCTTCCTCATGGAACGGACTTATTACATTGTCTTCTCTGTACTGTATTACTTATTGTCTTCCTTGGTAAGCAGGCAGGAGAATGGAGGAGACATATTTTATCCTATACTACATCTATTTCCCTTTTACTGATTCTTACTTTTCTTTTCTTTTTTCCTTTCCTTACCTGTTTCAGAATTGGTTGCTCTGTGTCAGGGCTGTTTTTAAGTTTCAGAATGGAGGGTTATCCATTTTGACCCTTCCAAGGTAAAGCCCAAGCCTTCTGTTTGTTCCCAGTTTATAAAATCCATTTACAGATCATCTGGATAATTTTCATTTCAAGAACTGAGACTTTTTTCCTTTGATAGAAATTAATTACAGGGTATTTTTATATGTGTGTGTGCAATAACTTAAACCTACCAATGTGTGATCATAATTAAACTGGTTAATGATGTAATTAATGTTACCTTAATCTTCTCTTTGCCTACTGTTTTTCACATCGTGTTCTTCCCACAAAAACCCATTGTTTGTTGCTCTTAATGGCTTCTGGTTATACTGGGATTGTAAGCACCCAGCCAGTGGTATGGAATGTTTCGATACTCTTTGTCTCGTAAGTATATAGCATACTTCTGGACATTTTAAAATAGCAAAATTTTTAATAATTTAAAGAGAAGTGATACCCAGTGTACACATGGAGATATTGACACTAGCCATGTTGAGAGGTATTTTGAGTGTAATCCCATCAACATCAATGGAATGCCTCCTAAAGGCAGCACATAATTTGTTCCACCATATTTTAGTGAGTAAATTTTATCAGCCTTATACATATACGCTCAGGTATATACATACCACCAACTTTTTTCCCCTTCTCTGTCTCCTTTTTCTGGAGGTGTTGAAAGAGCCCCAGCCTTGGGAAAGAATCCTAAGAAAGACAAATACTTAAACTTACTTCTTTTAATAAAAACAGTCTTTCTCTATTGAATGTCCTCCTTATATTTTAAATATTTCCATTGTTTGAATTTAATTACTGAAGTTAATTTCCCATTTTGAGAAAAAATACATTGGCTTTTATGCTGCTTTACAAACCCTGTAGCCCCATTTTGTTAGTCTCAATACTTGTAGCTAGCAGGATGATGGTTAACGTTTGGTTTTGTTTGACATGGTTTCTTGTCCAGACAGCTTTATTTATTCCTTCTCTTTATGCAAGATATACATGTTTTTTACATTGCTTTTATTTTTCCCTGCTGGAAAAAAATTAAACTATTCTCCTAGTACTTCATGGCACCTGGTTCAAATTCAAGGAAGAGGAAAAGAAAGGCAAGCCTCATTTATTGGGAATGCCAGTGGCTTTCTTTTGGCTGTAAACTTAGCTCTGCCCATATGATGCCATCTAAAGTGAAAAATGATAAACCATGTGTAAAAATTAACTAATCTTTATTCCCTTTATTACCTATTATTAAAACCAAAAGGTAACCAACCCAGTTTTAAACAAAGATCTCTATATTTATTAGTTTTATATCTTATTTCTAAATATATATTTTTAATAGAGCAAGGATTATTTTGAAGAAACATAAATGGTTCTACTCTGTAGGAATACCTAGTTTGGCATTCCTTTTAATAATACATCTTTCACCCTTTGTAGTATTATAATTAAATATTTAAGACTCAAGGTGAAGCTAGGTATGACTGCACAATTTGACTTTCCTTTCAAAAGAGGAGCTCCAAAATGGAAAAAACAAATTAGGGTCCTGAAGTATTTCTAACAGGTCCTAGTACCAATAGCTGTAACTGTAGTAATCATAATAGATACACAGGGATCTGAAGCCTCCAAAGGACATGATCCTGAGAACTGGCTATATTAATGCTTGTCCTTATATCTTGCTACCTACTTTTGTGGAAAACAAACTATTTTGGAGGATGCAGAAAAGATTATATTTTAAATAATAGCTGAAGAAACTGTATTTTAGTAACAAATGACTTGCAAACTGATCCTGAATTCTATTAATGTATTGACTGAATAATTTAATACATTTTAACTTTTTATGGTTTGTTCACAAGCAATCTATCACTGATTGCTTGAGTCATAAACTACTGCTTCTGCTCGCTTATTGGATGACTGAAATTTTTTAGCAAGGAGACAAAGAATGATAAATAGTGACTAGGGACCACAACATTTATGAGAACTTACGCTTGAAGAATAACCAGTAATGGTAAAGTTATTTGCTTTGGGAATTAACAATCACTTTCATGAATACACTGTGTGAGCACTCACAAACCATGAGTGAGTGATACCACCTACAAAAAACAGAACTGAACTCACTGCTCTGATTCATGAAACTATTTTGTAATACTCAGTCAAGTATATTTAATGGACTGAGGCCAGAAAATAAGGATTGTTTTCTACAAGGCTTTAATTAAAATGTCTTGGGTCATCTGTCCTAAAATTATGGAATTTGCCAAATGTAGATCTTTGGCTACTACTCCTACTGACTTCCTGCAAGGAAAGGCTACATAAACTCAAGGGGAAAATGTCCTCTTGTAGAAATGTAAGCATCTAACTCAGTGGTTGGCAAAATATGGCTCATAGGCCAGATTCAGCCCACCAAGTGAATGCATCTGGTCCGCGGATGGGCAGTGACTATATCAGCCACATGGTGCCATGTGGTTGGGGCTGCTTCCAGCTTGCCGAGTGCACACTCACTCTCTGTGGGCTGGGGTTACAACCAGCACAGAAGCCTGAACCCATCCACAACTGTAGCATGCCCTGACCCCACCCCGAGTCTGGAGCTGGCAGCTGCTGGCCATGTCCGTACCTGCCCAAATGCAGCTGGCAGCTTCCAGGTCAAGGCTCCAGGCATGGAGTGGGGGTGCAGTATGCTACAGCTGTGGGCAGGTTCAGGCTTCTGTGCTGGTAGCAACCCACAACTGTAGCATGCCCTGCCCTCCAGCGCCTGAAGCCTCGACCCAGAAGCTGCTGGCCATGTTTAGGCAGCTGTGGACATAGCTGGCAGCTGCTAGGTCTGGACTCAGAAGCATGGGGTGTGTGGGGGAAGGGGGGCTAAAGCTGCAAGCAGGTGGACTCCAACTGCAAGTTGGGGGGTAGGGGGGGAGCATGCTAAAGCTGTAGGAGGATTTGGGCTTTCACACTAGTCCCAACCCCAGGAAGGAGAGAGAGGGAGTTGTGGCCCTCAACAGGTCACCAAAACTAATTAAGTGACCTGCCAGGCCAAGTAATTGCCCACCCGTGATCTAACTGCTTGCCTGTAAGTGTTGACAAAGCTCTGCTCCCTCCTTAGTCTGCACGGGCTGCTGTGCCTCACTCTTCCCTTCTGGTAAGTCCCTGGGGTACTCATACATCATGCAGCAGGTGATTCAAAGCAAAAATTTCCTCTCCTGGCTTCTACTTTATTAAACTAATTCAAAACAAGCAGTTCCTTTGGGCTTTCCCAGCACAAATAGCTTTTCAAGGGTCTCTCTTAACACAATTCCTTTCTGTTACAGCATCAGCCTCAGAAGAATATATCACTATGTTCCTTTCTTATTCCTGATACCACTTGGGTCTTCCTTTCCCAAACCAGACAATCTCTGTACCCCTTCTTGTACTCGGAGTGCTTTTGTTCCTAGTACCAAGGTTTCACATCAAGTTCATTTGGCCCTTGTGTCAGGATTTCAATTGACACCTTCGTTAATGAGTCCTAATCCATATATAATAGGATTATAAACCTTGAGTCCCCTAATGCCTTGGTTTCTGGTCTCTGGACTCTGTCCCTGCTGGAGGGCTACACTTCCATGAATGCCTATTTTTAAAGTCCAAAGGGGCATAACAGGCTGGGTGCTTTGTTCAGTACTGCCGAAACTAGTATTCAAAAATCATTAGTTAGGCCCCAATATATTATTATTGGGTTAAAATTTTTGCAGGGTTTTTTTGTTGTTGTTTAAACATAATACTTTTGAGGTCTGTCACAACCCAAGGGTGTGATTTTGTGTGTGTGCGCTTCGGCACTGCTAAATTATTTCCCACCATGAGGAGCTTTCTTTGCAGGGTGCATTTCTCAGTTGCAAAGAGAAAACCCCGGTGCAAAGGAGTTCCCGCCACCCGCATGCAAATTTGTGTCCCACTATTGGCCAGTTCTAAATTATTCCCAAGTGGCGGCTAGCGATTGGCTTGCTAGCCGTATAAGAGGCTTGAGCGGTTTCCGCCCAAGTTGGAGAACTCCACAACCATCTCGTGGAGGAGGAGGGCTTCACATCTCGTGAAGAACTCTAAGCGCTGCGGAGCCTAACGGACCCAGCGTGCGCCTTAAGAAGGCTATAGGGGTCTGATCAAACTCTGGCCTCTCCCCGTCGCCGAGCACAATCCCTCGACGAACCCCTTCCCTGCGCGCTTGTTCCACGGAGCCTAGCAAACTCCGTGTGTGTGTGTATCCAGAGCTCTTCTCCGAGTTGTTTTCTCCGGTTGATTCAATGGGCTCGCAATTTTAGAGCCTTCAGCCGGATTGGGCTAGAGTTCGCGAGGTTACAACTCTTGTCCACTCTTCTTTTCCTATCTGTAACTGCAACGCAAGCAAGTTTTCTCCTGCCTGCACCGCGACCATCTACGGTGTAAGTAAAATAATCTTTAATCAACTGCTATGCATCCGTGCCTAATTCTAGTCCGCCGGCCTGCATTCCCCGACCCGCATGCCAGGGCTGCTGGCCACAGCCCGCCACGTGCCCCTGAGGGCCTCGGACTGCTCCCGGCCCGCACAAGGTCCATCCTACTTGCCTTCTGAGTGTTGGAGATATCTGAGCACCTTGTTTTTAAGATTGTCTCCATAACTTGAGAAGGCTAAAAACAACTTGCTTTTTTATTCAAAGGGAAATGGAGTGTCTCATGAAATACTGCCAGCTGAGTCTAAGACAAAAAGCAAGAATCACAAGATTTCTGAGAAAATCACAAGAGTTCATAACACTGTTTGTACAGTGATATGTTATTCTCACATGAAGTGCAGCATTTGAAACTCAGGCATTTTGCTGACCTACCATCATTGATTGATTCCCTCCTTCCCATCCATCCTAAAATAAAAAACTATTTGGTTGAAATTTGAGCTCAACAAACAGCAAACTGAAAGGAATAGTTGCAAGGTCATTTATATCAGAAGTTGTTAAATGAAGAGGTTCTTGTATGACTCCAGTTAGCATGTTAGATGTGTGTGACCTGTATGTGTGGCACCTGGGCATTAAATGTTATGTATTTCCTACTTTGAGATTCTGGAAGAAGCAGCTACTTGCGGGAGGAATATTGCTAGGGAAGATAATATGCTGGCTGTCAAATTTTTCCCTTTCTCCACATCCACAGTCATTTGTGCTAAATATCATATACCTGCCAAGATTTCCAAATGTGGCTAGTGCTTCAATCATTTTGGGTGCCCAGTTTGGATGATAAGGAGGCCTAATTTTCAAAGAGCAAGTGCTCAGCCCTTCTGGGTTCTTGGGCTACTTTCACAGATTATAAAGCCAGAAGGGGCTCATTACAGTAATGATAAGGGATCATTACAATAATCTAGTCTGACCTCTTACATAATACAGGTAATAGGACCTCTTAAATAATACAGGTCATAGGACTTCCCTAAATTTTGTCCCTAAATATTGCTGGGGAAAGACTTTGTCTCAGTGTTCCTTTCCCACTCTGATTCTATGAATAGTTTCAAATGTCCTGGAACAAAGAGAAATAGCCATGTAGTTGTTATAAACCATCCAACAGAAAACAAAACCTGATTCCCTAATGAGAGGCCCATTCCAGCTCTGTCTGTGCCCTAAACCTTTACACAAATCTATGCAACACTGGATTTTGGGTTATAGGCACATGAGAGAAAATAGTGTACAGAAGTGTATGATAGAAAAATAAAAACATCAAAAGGTAACATTTGCTAGATAAAGCTACGAGGACAGCGCTGTAATTTGGATTGGCTCTTGGATGACTAAAATGATAGATTTTGTCTGTTTGTTTTTGTATGTCCTAAATTTTCAGTTTTATACAGGAAAATGAGTCTCCTTGCTCTTAAATTCCATTTAAAGAGGTAGCAAATTGGGACCCACTGAGCATGTCTAACATGGTTTTATGCACGCCTAAACTTAATGCGCGTTAGCCTAATGCACATTAAGGCAATGTAGGTATGCATCCACACATGTACATGCTAATGAGCATTAACACAGGTGTGTGGACCGAGTTGGGACTAAAGCTATTCCCAAATCAATGGACACACACTGCATTAATGAGCATTAGCATGGCTACACATATGCTAATGTGATTTAACTATTTGTGCATAAATTTGATACCTGCTTTATGCAGGTATCAAATTTAGGCTCAAATAGCCATAAATGGCCATTTTTAAGGCTCATTATGGTTATGCACATGTAGACATGCACACTTAATCTGCCTTAAATCAGGCTAATGAACATTAAATGTGCATGTGTAGACCTGCTCACTGAAGTGACTGCTTGGTGTCACTGTACCTAAAGGTTTCAGGGAGTGGGATGCCCAGTCTTTTGAAAAATGTCACCTAATTAGACTGAAGAGGAAGAGGATTTTTTCTTTTTTTCCTAAAAAATCAACTAGATACTGGAGATAGACAGTTGGTTTCTCCTTTCTGTTGTAGATATCTGACACTTGGTAGCAAAATGCCATATTGTATGTACACTCCAGCCCATATTTCTACTCCTCATCATGTCTGCCTGGGAGCCAAAATGACCAAAGTTATATAGCAGCATACTTAGAGAAATCTTCAGCTATTTCTTTCCAGCAGCTTTCCAGCTGCTTTGCACTGTCACACCAACACAAGGCAGCTGGAGCCAGAGTCAGGGCCAGATTTGATATCTGAGTGAATTATGAACTCCCACTGGGACACGATGATTTATATCCTGGCAATCTGAGAATCCACACTGCTACTTGGTTTGTGCCCCGCAATTTGAGAATAGTGTAGACAGGATAGTGGTGAGTCTACTACATAAAGGGCACTTGGTCCGATCAAATAAACAAAAAACTGTGGACTACAAAAATGAAGGCAATCACTTCAACCAGCTCCTTTCACAATGGTCTGGTGACAAATGTTTCTGTGTACACCTATTCCCCCTGAATCCATCAGCAGCTGTATTCCTAAGTTTTCTACTCCCTTAGGACCTATCACCACAAGTAAAAAGTTAACAAACTAGGGCTGGTGAGAAGGGTTAAGGCCCCTATTGAGTTTTCCTATATGGTTTTCAGTAACAGTTGCAGAAAATGTCACAACATTTGGCACAAAACTACTAATAATTTGAACAGTTCCCATTTCTCCATTTGCTTGACTCTATACTAGGAAAAAAAAATCATTTCTTACTTTAAATATAACAACATTCTCATCCTTGAGTTCAACTAAGTTACACTGTGTGGACCTGAGGCTGAGAAAAAAAGAGTAAATCCAACTTACATTCTCCTTTAACAGTTCTCAGCCAGTCACTGTGCTAGTGGATGCTAACCCAAATGCAGTACATACTGCTCACAGCACCTTTCTGACCTGCCACCAATACACCCAGTATGCAAGAAGCTGGTTATCCTGACTCACTGCTTTGTAGGAAGCCCCTTACACTAGGGGATTCCCTAGCTGGCCTGTTGGGGCAGCATAAAAAACAGATTTGTGCCACCCAAGCAGCTCAGCATCGTCTTACCACAGCTCAGCTTCTGGCCTAACCTTTCATCTTTTCACCTTCTGCTTCACTCTTCAGTCCAAGTTTGCATACATTTTTTGTTAACTACCTTATTTGAAAAATCTAATTTTCTACTATGCAATTGCATTTATTTTTATTAAGATTTTTGTTTGAGTCTTTGAGTAAAAAAAAAATCTTCGATAGTGGACTCTGTCCTTGTGAAATCATAGGGCATTTTTTTGTGCTCTGGGAGCAGCAGAGTAGAGGGAAGGCACTTTAATTTGAGTGGTTCTAAGAGTTGCTCTAACTAAAGCACCCAGAACATCTTGGCTAGGGACAGACATTCAAAAAGTCTGAGCCTGAACTGATTCAATCTTTCAAGGTTAGTCTCACCTGCAAAGAGTAAACTGGTTTGCAAGTGGGTAGACATTTGGCACATGCCTGCAGCAGCTCAAGCCAGAAGCCGGGGGCACTAGAGCAGCCCTCCCTTCCACAGGGAAGCTATGCTGAAGAGGGGACATGTGGCCAGGCCCTGGCAGGCCCACTCTACTGGCTCCCTGGCAGCCAGGAGCAATCCGGGCACACTGGGCTGCCCGGCCCCAGAGGGGAACTCTTCCCCCTCCTCCCTCTCCCCCACCACCACAGAGGGGTGAGGTGGGGTGGGGGGCTCTGTGAGGCTGCCTGGCCGCACAGAGGGTCTCTTCCCCCTGCTTCTCCCCAATCACTGTAGGGTGGGGTGGGGAGGGGGAGCTGCAGGCATGTGTCTTGGAACCCCTACGATAGAGGCAGCCAGCACTGCACTGGGGGCAAGGAGCGCAGCCCCATGCAGCCTGGCTAGCTACTTCTACCCCTGTGGCTCTGAGCCGCACCTGCAGCTCCACACTCACAGAGGGGAAGCACCGTGCTGGACTGTGTGGAAGCAGGGGACGGAGCTCCCTCCCCTCCCGGCAGAGTGCGGGACCTGCACAGTGGGGAGCAGGGGAAGCAGCTGCTCCAGTGCGGGGCTGCAGAGCCACAGGTATAAGGCAGGCTCCACTCCCTTCCCCTGTGCAGCTGTGGCCAGAGCTGCACCTGTGCCGGGCACTAGCACCCTGAGCTAGCTGCTTCCTGCTGTTGCCAGGCAGTGGGGGATGCACACCATGGAGAGAGTGTGTGGGGGTCCCTACACCCCCCACCCTCCCTCACACCCCACACATCCACACCCTGCCCAGCTGAGCTCTGCACTCCCACTGCCCCTCTGGGGGGAAGACAAGGAGGGGGAAGAGTTCCCCACATCATGGAACAGCCTCCTCCTTCCCCTGCTCCAGAGCTGGGCAGCATCACATGGAGGCCCCCCAGTCCCCAGCCCCACAGTGAAAGGTGGGGAAGGGGAGGAGGAGGAGTCCCCATCCAGCGCCTCACAGAGACCGCCCTCCCCACCCTGGGTGGAGGACTAGGGGGAAGAGTCCCCCCCAGAATGGAACAGCACCCCTCTTCCCACCCTGTGGGACAACCAACCCAGCATGGCCCCATTAATGTGAAGGGGGCAGGGAGAAGGGTTAATTCCTCCCTCCATCCCTTTCCTGCAGCCGGGGTCTGCCAGCTCCAGGGACCACTACTGCAGCCCCCTCCCCTCCACTTCCTGGCAGACAAGCTGACCCTGGCTACGGTGGGGAAAGAGGGGAAGTAGGGAAGAATTAACTCCCTCCCTGCCCACTCTGTCTTAATGGAGCCATGCTGGTCAGTGCCTCTACTAGGGCCGGTCCCTGCTCTAGCTAGAGAGCAGAGGGGCAGGGGCAGGTGGAACAGAGCGCCCTGTCCAGCCCAGAGAGCATGCAGGATGCTGGGGGTGTCTGGTTTATCTTAAACCAGCAAGGGGTCTGAGACAGACATTGCATAAACCAATTTTACCCAAATCAGTGAAGTCTGATACTACATTCAACCAGGTTTATCTCAAACTGGTTTTGGCCATTTTGAAACTGGTTTATGTGCACTGAATGTCTGTTCTGTTACAGGTTTAAACCAGTTTCTGATCACTTACTGGTTTATGTGTAATGTCTGTCCCTAGCCCTTGCGTATCAGCATCCCCAATGCTTCAAAATGGTGGGAGGGACACCATTTCTAAAACTAACTGAATGAGATTGAGATAAAGTCCCGCTGCTGCCATATTGAAGTGCGAGGGCACTGATACACAAGATGCAGAGGCTGGCTGGAGTGTGGTAATTACCACGCTCCAGCAGGCTTGATTAATCAAATCTACTCCGGTGCACTGTAGTTTCAGCACATTGGAGCAGTCTTTGGGCTCATGTACAAGCACCCATAGAGATGAAATAAAAATCACACAGATAATCCCAGGGCATGACCAATAGGGAAAGGAAAAGAAATCTTTGTTGAAAAATGCCAGTGCCTCTTTGACAGTGACAGTGTTGTGTCAATTACTGCCTGGTACCTAAGCTCTAAGCTATTTCACCCTGCATCATTATTTTGCAGCTGCTTTTGTATACCATCATTGATGCACTGGTATACTTAAAATGCAAGTCAGAGGTAAGAAGTTTTTTAGTTTATTGAAAAGAATAATGGTCTCTGTTTTCCTTAGCTGATATTTTTATTTTTGTATAAACATTCATGTATATTTGCAAACTGTCAGAAAGTAGAACTTAAACTGTATTTCCCAGGATTAGAAACCTAAGGGGTTGTCCATGTGGCCTGTGTCAAAGACATGGAAACTCTTTTTTATGTTTGCATCTTTCTAGACTAACACTTCCTAGGCTAAAATTTGCATACTAGCTATGCCTATTTAACAAACTCCCCCCTCCCCTCCCGGTGCGCAGTGGCACCTTCATGCATGTAGCACTGCTGAAGGCAGCTGCCTAATAAAACAGAATCAGTGTAGTTCCGTCTGCACGATGCTTTGGCCAGCATTGGAAAGCAACTTGAGTGCATTGCTCCCAGGAGCAGTATTGTTGCCATACAGCAACTGTGTCCCTATTTTACAACAGAAACATTTTCAGCAGCCTTTCCCTTTTAACTAGAAAGAAAGCCGGGAGGGAGGAAAATCATGCCCCCTGGAAATCAGTACATATCCAAAGGGAGTCTGTCTTTTTTCCTATACTCACAGGGTAAGTAAATGGATGTCCTTAAAAGACTGATTCATGCATACTCTTTCTTGTATTTGAGTCCAGAAGACAGCAGAAAAATGACTCTGTCTCAAGTGCACCCTGCCTCAAGACAACTTTGTGGTGAGTGGAATAACTGGAGGGGCAGTGGTCATGCTGTCTCACTCAGCCAGTCCACATGTATGATCTAGATCAGGCCAGCAATGAAATCATGGATGATGAAGTGTTCATAGGCTGTGGTCTTGTGGTATGTCTGGTGTAGTTTTATCTGAGGTAGCTATCCTTTTTTAGAAACACAGAACAGGAAAGGACCTCCTGGATCATCTAGTCCAGTTCCTACTGCAGGCAACTACATCATATAATACCCCTCATAAGCTTATTAAGTTCCATCTTAAAAGTAGTTAGGGTTTTGCCTCTGCTAATCTGATTTGAAATCATTCCAGATTCTCACTGCTTTAATGGTTAGGAACATGCTTCTAATTTTCCAACCTAAATCTATTCACAGCCAGTTTGTACCCGTTTGTTCTTGTGCCAAAACTATCCTTTAGCTCAAATAGCTTTTCTCTCTCCCTGATGTTTACTCCATTGATGTATTTATACACAGCAGTCATGCACTCTCACAGCCTTTATTTTGCAGACTAAACAAGTCCAGCTCCTCTTGTCTCCTTCTATATTCCTCTGATCATCCTACTTAGCCTTGCTCCTCACCTGTTCTGTTTTCTGATTACCCCTGATTGTTTGCCATTTTCTATAATCGTCTTTCCAGACATTTCTCTGTCAGTTTCTATCTCTGTCTGTTGTGATTTATATTGAGAAGGGGTGTAAAAGGGTGGCCAGTTTAACTAGTAGTAGTTACTCTAATGCTGTACTCTATATCTAAACGGTGACAAGACTGCCCACCTGCCTACTATGATAGGTTAAGAGTCATTGGGAAAGATCTGGAATTCACTGAATGTCTTAACTGTAGAACATATTCTTGACACTGTGGACTTTGTGATATTGTTCTGCTGTGGCAAAAATCCTTTCTTTGATATATGCATTGACCTGGAATAAAACAGCAGTGGAAAATACTTTACTTTTGGTTTAATAAATTTTTTAATTGAATTTTATCTTGGATAATTAGCTTTTGTCCGCTACTTTAGCATGTATTCTAGGCAAGCTATTTTGCTAGATAAATCATGTTTTTTATTGGTAAACCCCAAGCATCTAGTAGCCTTTGAGTCATGCATTCTATATTCAAAGTTCTTTTTATAGTCATAAATATTTTTATCAAAAGGTAGAAAGCAATTTTCCCCCATTCCATGATGTTTGCAGACTCTCTAAAAGTACTGACCTAAGAAAACACACCCTCCCATTCTCAACCTAGCTGCTCAATTTCAAAACCTTCCCAAACACGAGAAGAGACGGGTCTTTGATATGTAACATCTATTTGCCACAGTTATCTGTCTTGTGAAAAAGTAAACACAAGTAGATGTCAAGATGTCCTGCTTTTTCTGTTTGGAATTATTCACAGTAGATATTCTGTCATGGAATGAAAACTATTTAGACCAAAAGGTGAAGTAAGTCCAATTGGAAAGTTTTGATATAGGTTTTTTAAAGTTTTTGATATAACGTTGTGATGTCAGCTTGGGTTAAACCTGTGAGACCCAAAAATGGATATGATAGGGATAGTCCATCATGGGGAATGTGATTTCCAGAGACCTGGAAGGTTAATCTAAATTGTCCTGGAGATTAGCCCCGAGACAGTGAATGGTTCCACAAACATCACTACTGCTGTCCAGAGGAGTGATATGATATGCCTTGCTTTTGTTAGCATTTTCAGAAAGACTAATCCAGCAAACTCCAGTGAAGTGAAGACACAATTTTATAGCGGACACTGTCACTCTCACTTGGTGAATTATGGACCCAGACTAGCAGTGGAACAGTAGCATGCAAGTCACAGGTCAAGCTCTTCTAAGACTATAATTTTAAGGAAACCCGCACTGAAATTTTAAAGATTTTTAACCCAAAGTGTATGGTAGCTTATTTCATAATAGAAGGTAACTGTCTCGTTATTTTTTGTTTGGGTGTTTTTTTTGTTTTTACATATCTATCCATTCTCTTTGACTGACTTGGTTGTCATAGTTGAATTATGATTACAAGAAATGAACAACTTTTTGCACACAGTGGAAGCTGACATACAAAAATATGCCCAAGAAGCATTACAGTGTTTATTAGATTATGCTAAATAACTAGATTCTAAACTACCTGTCACTTTGTCTTCAAAAAAATCCATATATATCCATATATGGATCATAAACTTAATTCTTCGGTCCTTTTTTAGATATGTTCTTATAACCTGGGAACCCCTTTGTACATGCAAAATCTACATTTCTACATGCAAACAGGATTGTGCACCTGAAAAGTGAGTAATCATCATGAACAAAGCATCATTTTCCCATGTCATCTCCCACTTTGCATGTATAAATGATGTTCTCATCTCTCAACTGTTGCACATATAGGTTTTGAAGGCACAATATAGACACACTGTTTTGAATATTTAGCCTTAAATTATGTCATAAATATTCAGTGAAGAAAATAAGTCTTGTGGGCACTTGCTTCAGCATGGAAACCCTTTGCTTCCAACAGGACACTGAAGAGTACCACTGCATGGATCCCACTTCAAAATAAGATAGATAGAACTGTAGACTCATGGACAGTAAATAGATTTGCAATACCTCTAGACAAATTAAAGTGTTTTTAAGTCAGACTATGAAGTCAGCATGTGACATTGCAGTGAGTACAATACTACTTACTACTATACTTCACTAAAGCATTTAAGAAGTATCCTACAAATGTTTTCCTCAGAAACCATGCTGTCTCAAATGAAAGCACCATCTCAGAGGCAGAAAATTAATTAAATACTATATTATCAATACTTAAGATAAAAATATATCTCAAATCCCCAGCTTGGGGGAAGGCCTGCAGTCAGAATCTCTAGTTGCTATACTTGGTTTTGCTTCTTAACAGAATTGAAAAAGTGAGAGAAGTGATAAATAATGCATTGAAAATGCAGATGACACTAAATTGTGAGAAGATGGAAACTTTAGTGAGGTCAAGACATGTAATTCAAAGTACCTGGAGTCATTAAAATATAGATGTCTGGAACAAAAATAGATTACTGAATTTTCCAAAGCTAGTCAATCTTCATTGTTTTTAATAAAGGCATCAGTATAAGAGGAGGATAGGAATCTACTTATAACACAGACATTTGGGTATATCACTAGTATCTTAGAATCCTTCCCCCCCCCACTACCCCCAGCCACTTTTAAAACCAAAAATGACTTGCTTCACCAATACTACTTCTGTTTCTGCAAATCCATCCTACTTCCCCACAGTTTTGGCTTTATTTTCATTTGTGAACCAGTGCCAGTGATGCTTTTATACAGGTAAACCAAGATTTTCAAATGTAACCAGTGATTTTTTGGGGGTGCTCAGTTTGAGATGCCTTAAAGAAGCCTAATTATCTAACAGTACAGAGTATCCAAATTATGAAAATCTGACCTTTTTAGTGTGCCTCAGTTTAGGTACCCAAACTCTAATTCTTTGCTGAGGTTTGGAAAATGTAGAGATGCATATTTTTCACTTCTAGAAACTGCTGTCATAGCACAAAAATAGCTGGTTTTGACATCTTCAGCCCAGTTTTTTAGATTCAAAAAATTTGGATTGCTCGGATAAGTTTCAGATAAACATGAAAACAATTCAAAAGTAGAGAGAAGCCCAAACCAAAAGCCAGGCTCTTAAAGCTCTTGCACTTCAGAGAAGTTTGGATCCACATCTGAACTTCACTGAAAGCCCCATACTTATAAAGGGGAGAATTAAAAAACACATGTCAAAATCACCTTTCCCTCTCCTTGAACTTTGAGGAAGCTGGATCCAATTTGAACTTAGTTTTCCAGGCACTTCTCTAGTTGGATGGTTAGCCAAACTGAACCTGAACCCAAACCTTTTGAGGTTTGTCCAGCTAAAACCAAAGACCCAAACTAATACTTTCGGCTTGGCTGTAATCTCACGTGAAAGCTTGATTGTGTCTGCTTTCAGTGCCAAACTACTTCAGATAGCAGCATGGATGTTTTGTTTTTATTGGTGAACCAATGCCAGTGACAGTTTTAGGCAGGTAAGCCAAGATTTTCAGGTGTGACCAGTGATTCTGGTTGCTCAGTTTGAAATTCCTTTGATGATGAGGACCTAGCCTTAGATGATGAGGACCTAGCCTCTGAAAAACAGCCTTTTTTTAGCAGGTCTCCATCACTGGTCACTTTTGAAACATTTTGACTGAAATATATAAAACAAATAATGCCAGAAAACTCTGTCACATAGGATGTTATTTACTTTAAAAATATAGACAATGTCTCAAGTTTTAAGATTTTGGTTTTCATTTTCATGTAGCATGAATCGTCCTAAACAATATCTTTATATTTATAAAGGTTAAACTTTGATTCATTGGTATAGGACATGGTCCTACAAGCCAATTGTGAACATAATTAATGTATTGTTAAAAATAAGCATTCCCAGTTCCCAAATCCAAGTTTTAAAGTAATTGAATGTGAATACTGGCTATAATGACCATTCAGTCAAAGTGAATAAAGGTAAATGCAGCTAATAGTACCATCAAGGTCACTGTAGGAAGCATTAAACAAAACCTCTCTATTATAATCTGCCACAGTTCACTCAAACTTCTAAAACGTGAAGCAAGCTGATAATACACACAATTGGAGCAATGGTTGACCTTTTAGGATGGCATACTGCATATATACATATAATGCTGAGTTACAAAACTGTCAGATAAAATACAGAGATGAGATAATAGCTGAGAGATAATGTTAAATAGGCTCCTCATATGCTAAAATGATCAGGTTTCTCTGAAATGGCATGTGACCTCACAGAGGTATCAATTTCTTTTGTGTGCACACTGCCTTTCTCAAATAGTTAGGTGTAGGTGTACTGCCATCTGCTGGCACATTCCTTGTGATATCAACTTCTGTTCCTACCATATATATCCTAGCAAGATATTTCTTGTGATTTAGGAGTTATGCCTTCCTGGTAATACTGGTGCTCACATGACTTACAACAGAATGTTCAATGCTTACTTAATCATTTTCTAAGATGTAGAAACTTCCTATCATTATTTCTTTATTGATCAAATAAAAATTTTGAAGGTATTGCTGCTGCTGTGTAGGAGTACTACAAAAAATGCAGTGACTAGAAAAACTCTAAGAAAGAAGAGGGAAAATAAATAGGTTCTGGTTTAGGATAATTTGTAAATTGTCAGATTCTTGCTACAGTTTTGGGACTACAGGGGAGCGTCCAGATGAGTGCACACATGCGTTTACCCGGGGGACAAATACCACTGGCACGTATTTGTGCTGCTGCTACTTGTACCCCGGAAACACCCATGTATGTGCGCTCTGGCATGTGGCAAGTTGCCCTGGGTAGGGTAGGGGAGGCTGAAACCAGCACTTAGGCTGGCCCCAGCAGCCTTACATGGGGTTCTGTGGGCCTTCCTGGGCTCCACAGTCAGCGATCCAGGAGCACGGAGCTTGGCCAGCAGCTGGAGCATGGCTCCAGTTGACCAGGCTCTGGTTTCAGGTGGCACACGCTACTGCTATGTGCGCCATCCCATGTTTTTCTGCAGCAGGTTTTTGTGACACTGGGATGTCCCAGTGTCACAAAAGCCTGCCATGCTGCAAATTAGCACCACAGCAAACACTTGCATGTGGCACATGTGGTTTGCAGCACCACACACAGATCTGCAGTGCCACAAACCACATGTGCATGCTCCTCTAGATATGCCCCAAGTGTCTGAGGACTGAAATATTGATAAGTATAGAATCACAATATCAGCTTGCAAAGTAGAAAACCAAACTTATTAAGCCCCAGTCATATAAACAACCCACACCCACACAGAGATCTTTATAAAACTAAGGCTTTAGCATGTTTACAAGCTCTGAACGTGAACAAATAACTTCATTGCTCTTACGTGGAGGAAAACTGAAGGTGGAATGTGGTGCCTGATTAGGAAATGTTATGCAGGAATCAAACACATTGCTTTAGCAGAACACTTTGTTCATAAACCAGCAAACTTACATCTTCTGGTAAGCATTTTTCACCTGAGAAAGAGGTGAAAAAGTGATTTTATATTTTTCTACTAACAAATTGCCCATCATAAATGATGGGGTGCAGGGGGCAGGCAGGGACAGAGCACCACCACCAGCACCCCGCAGTGCCACCGCTTCGCCCGTGCCTCTCCCCCCACCACCCACATCCGGCCTCATGTACCTCCCCTACCCCCTGCATCCTCCCCACTGCCGGTGAGGCCCCATGCACTCCCCCCCACTGCTCCATCCCGCACCACCAGCGGCTCCCAGGAACAGGGTGAGGGAAGGGAGCTTGCGCGCAGCGGTGGCCACTGGCACTTGGCAGCAGGCAACATCCCCCCCACCCTGCCTCTTCTCTGCCTGTCCTCTCTCTCTGCTGCCTCCCCATCTCTGCTGGCTGTTGTCAGGGCCAAGCAGCAGTGACAGCAGGGGGAGGTGCAGAGGCAGAGCGAGGCGCTGCCACTGGAAACCCCCTCTTCTTCTTCCCCTTCCCCTTCCCTTTCCTCATCCCACTCCCCTTCCTCCCTCCCTTCCTCCCCTCTTCCCCATTGCCTCCCCCTCCCTGCTGGCTGTTGTTGG
Organism: Alligator sinensis; assembly: GCF_000455745.1. Lineage (NCBI taxonomy): Eukaryota > Metazoa > Chordata > Crocodylia > Alligatoridae > Alligator > Alligator sinensis. The sequence continues at coordinate 6,553,990 of NW_005841834.1, forward strand.
GGGGGCAGCGCAATAGCTCCCTCGCTCCCTCACCCCCAGCGTCCATAACACTGCGGACCCTCACAGCCAATCAGCGCATGCCCTCTTGGCAGCACATGCACAGTTGACCCGGGGAGTTACAGACAGACAGACAGACTAAGGCTTTTATTATATTAGAATTATTAGTGACATCTACACAAAATGCTAAGGATTTTTTTTTTCCTGCCATGTTGGTAAAATTACTGTTTTTATTTATGTTTTCTTTATTTTATTTTGCCTTATTAAAATTGTGCTCATCCAGGGCTCCAGGTACATGTACACACTTTAAACCTATTTAGGAACAAATAAAACTGATTAGCCTAAATAAGTGCAATACCTAAAAGACTCCCATACTTTCTCCAAAACTTTAAACTTTTAACAGTTTCACTATAGAAAACCAGGCAAGAACAAAAATTCATCTCAACATGAAGTGATAATCCATAAACTTTAGGTCTGGCAAATAAGAATCCAGATGCTTAACATATATACAACTTTACCAAAGAGCTGTACTTTAATCATGATACAGTGCCTGAGTACACTTAATTACATGAATACTCATAGCAAACCTCTCATTAGTTCTTATAGAAAGGGTTTGGGCCTATGGCATTAATAAAAGTAACTTGCTTCAAATGCTATGACTACTAACAGTGGGAAGGGTTAACATTCAAAGATTACTTTAAAGCCTCCAGTGTTATACATATCATATACACTTCTATCCCAGGGAAGATCTTAGAAAAGTTTATTAAAGAGGCCATCCTTAATGGACTGGCCGACGCCAACATCTTAAGGGATAGCCAGCACGGGTTTGTTGCGGGTAGGTCTTGCTTGACCAATCTCATTTCCTTCTACGACCAGGTGACCTATCACCTGGACAAGGGAGAAGAGATTGATGTCATATATCTTGACTTCAAAAAAGCCTTCGATCTGGTATCCCATGATCACCTCTTGGTGAAACTGGCCAATTGTTGCCTTGGGTCCACCACGATCCACTGGCTGGAAAATTGGCTCCGTGGTCGGACCCAGAGGGTAGTAATTGATGGAAGTCACTCATCGTGGTGTCCTGTGACCAGTGGGGTCCCCCAAGGCTCTGTCCTTGGACCCATACTGTTCAACATCTTCATTAATGATGTGGACACTGAAGTCAGAAGCGAACTGGCCAAGTTCGCCGACGACACCAAACTTTGGGACAAAGCATCCACACCAGAAGACAGACAGGT
>NW_005841834.1:6555345-6577787 GCF_000455745.1 Alligator sinensis
GCGACCAAAACGCTGGCTTGCATCCATAGATGCTTCTCAAGCAAATCCTGGGACGTCATTCTCCCCTTGTACTTGGCCTTGGTGAGGCCGCAGCTGGAGTACTGCATCCAGTTTTGGGCTTCACAATTCAAAAAGGATGTGGAGAAGTTTGAGAGAGTCCAGAGAAGAGCCACGCACATGATCAGAGGTCAGGGAAGTAGACCCTACGATGACAGGCTGAGAGCCCTGGGGCTCTTTAGCCTGCAAAAGTGCAGGCTCAGGGGTGATCTGATGGCCACCTATAAGTTTATCAGGGGTGACCACCAGTATCTAGGGGAACGTTTGTTCACCAGAGCGCCCCAAGGGATGACGACTAGGTCGAACAGTCATAAACTACTACAAGACCGTGTCAGGCTGGACATAAGGAAGAATTTCTTTACTGTCCGAGCCCCCAAGGTCTGGAACAGCCTGCCGCCGGAGGTGGTTCAAGCGCCTACATTGAACACCTTCAAGAGCAAACTGGATGCTTATCTTGCTGGGATCCTATGACCCCAGCTGACTTCCTGCCCTTTGGGCAGGGGGCTGGACTCGATGATCTTCCAAGGTCCCTTCCAGCCCTAATGTCTATGAAATCTATGAAATATAAAATATTTTGTAGATATCAACACACACAAACATTTGACAGTGAAACAGGGAGAATTTTTACCACGAGACATTAAAAGTGCCAGTCTGAGAATGCCTAGGTAGACTTAAAGTTTTTGGAAAATTAAAAGGGCATTTTGTGGCATGATTTTTAAAGTGGCCTTCACCCAGTCTCCTCACTTTCTCTTTCTGTACCAGTTCAGATATAAGTATTTGTGGGTGCAATCAGTAGATTACCAGGTCTTCCTCAGGTTCCTGCCATCTGTGTTACTTCTTTAGAGGGTTCTCCACCCTAAGAGTGGCAACATAGACTTACCTCTGCTGCTTAATTTGGCAAGCAAATGTGGAGCAAACATAGCCTCAAGTCCACCCATCCCCTGCCCAGTTTCCAACTTTCTCTCCTGCCCCAAACAGGTCCAAACCCAGGAATGGCAGTAGAGGGAGAGGTAGGACTTTGGACACAGTGATAAGCCCTTCTGTGTCTTCTTCTACTTCCAGTGCAAGACATGGGGCTCCTAGACACTGAGCCATAGTCATTAAGGCTAGAGACAGGCATTCAAAAACTCCAAGCCTGAATTGATTCAATCTTTACAGGTTAGTCTAACCTGGAGAGAGTGAACTGATCTGCAAGTGGATAGACATTCACTTTTGAATCAGAAAATGCAGGCACATGCCTGCAGTGGCTCAGGCTAGACGTCAGGGGGTGGTAGAGCAAGCCCTCACTTCCCTTCCACTGAGTTGGGGGGGGCGTGGCTAGGCCCCAGCAGGATGCTATGATTAGGAAAGGATTTAAACCCCCACCCTGCCTGTACAGTCCCCAGCTGGGGTATGCCTGGAGGGGGAGAGGGAAGCAGCCCTTGCCAGGCTTTTCTCCCCCACTCACTGCTCAAGGGGTGGGAGTGTTGCCAGATCCCAACCCCTAGCTATCACTCTGAGGCAAGGGAAGAGTGGGGAGGGAGGACTGTTTGCATCTGTGGATGATATTGAGCTTTTCAATCTCCTCCTCCCTCCCTACTCTGCTTCATTTGCTAGATATTTCAGGGGTCTAGAGACAAGGATACAAGCTTGACATTCAGTGGGCCTGATTCCACGTGTCGTGGTCAAATATTCTTTTGACTTCATATGGAGTCAAATGACTTCATACAAATTCATATGTCTGGGCCAGAAATATAGGATTGGGTTCCCAGTATGCTTGAATGGTCCAATAAAATGGATTAGTAATGGCTAATGAAATTCTGAATGCTGTCTTTTCAGTAGTTTTAAAGCAATCATGCATGTGAATCCTATCTCCCTGCTGCCTCTCCTTCTGCCTCCAATCTCTCTCTCTCTCTCTCTCTCTCTCTCTCTCTGTCTCTCACACACACACACACACACACACACACACACACACGTTAATTGATTTCCCATTGTCTCTTCTGAGGAGGAGGATTCCTCTTGCTAAAAAAAGATGTCAAGCTCTGGTCCCATGAATTTTTGACAGGGTACATGGTCTGAGACATTGTTTTACAACAACAGGTCAATTTAATTTAGTGATACATAGAATAATGTTACGCATTTGATATCCCATTTAGAAATGAGTCCACGGTGAAATGAGGTGATGTGTTGTTTATGTGAAAGAATATTTGTACTAGATACCTGATTTTTTTTATAATCAGCCCTAACAGATTATTATCAAACTAAAGGAAGCCTCTTAAATGCTCAATTTGTGTACGTGTAAATGAAGCTGTGCAGAAAGGCCTCAGGATAGAATGAAGTTTATGAGACTGTAAGCAAGCTGTGTTTATATAACTGTTTGGAAATGAAACAAAGAGTTGTTCATGGCTCATTCTGTACACACCATCATCCCTAACAAGCAACCTGGAACAGTTGGGTTTTCCATACTTCATAAGAATGGCACTATGCAGGTGGAGATTCCTCATCTAATCTGAATAGCAATCCTATATTTCATTTAGAAATAACAGGTGTTACCTTATTTACACAATAAACATTCTGATCATATAAGGCAGGGTATTTCGGAAACTACAAAACATTAATTGGAGTAGTCTTGATTTCTGTGTCAAGAAATAAGTGCTGATGAATGCTCTTCTGTATGTTCATTGCTTTATATGTAGGCACTTACACTTCCTATAATTCTGATCAATAATAATGTCCAATGAATAAAATAAGGTTTTGAAGTCTTAGAAGTTCCATGATGTGCATACCAAAGTCACAGTTTCTTTTATTGTTTTATATATGCTGAATGAGTAGTAAGTTTAAAAAACAAAATTAATTTAACCACCTATGATGTAAAGGAACAATATTCAGATTCTTCCAGATAATCTTCTTGGGTCAAATTTAATAAGAAATAAAAAAATTACTGTTTCTTGTCATCAATTCACATCTATAAATTGACACACTTGCTTCATAAAACATGCTATTACCAGATTCTCAAAAGAGCTGCCACTTTTTGGTGGTACTGTACTGTTTGCCAAATTTGTATCCAAAGTTGAACTTTGGACACAAAGCAAACATAATTCAACTATATACACAAATCATCATTCTGGTACTTCTAACGAGAAGTTTGTAAGTAGGAGTCTTTTCTGGAAAAGAATAAATAGGATTCAGCCAGGCAGACCTGGATCTGGATGCAAATATTGTGGCCCAGGCCCATCTCTCCTTCTTTTCAGGGAACCCATTCATCAGCGGTGCTGACATTTCCCTGGGCCTTATTTCAGCTGCCAGAGATTTTTTGGCATTTTATAATAAGTCTAATTGCAGTGCATGTGAGTTCCATGGAATGAAGAGGCTTCTCTGCTTTAAAATTAGTAGCTGTGACTGCCAAAGTGACATGCAGAAATATTCTTGAGAGCCGCTCAAAAGCTTGATGAGAGTTTCCAAGGCCACACAACAAAGTGTGCTGACTTTTTCAACCTAACAAATGTGGTTTTCCAAAATATTTATCTTCCTTTTATTCCTATGGGGCTGCAGCTAAAAGAAATAGAGCTAGCAGTTTTTAGACTTAACCATTTGCTTTCCATTTTGATGAACTTTCATCTCTTACTGCGCTGCATTGACTGTTTTGAGTATTGGCTCCTCCACTAATAAAATTTTACAAGTGATTTTGAAAATAAACAAAACTATATTATTCCTTTTTAAACTCATGAAATAAATATTCCATCAAAGAGACTTTTATGTTTCACAGTGGCAGTTCTCAAATGACTTGCACAGTATCATGTTCAAAACCAGGGCACAGTCCATTTTTACAGTAGATTTACTCAATCACAGTTACTAATCAGATTAGTACTGCTTTTATCTCTGACAAATTTTAAAAGTTGGGGGTCATTAAAGAACTTACATAAAGTGAGAGACTCTGTGATGCTGGATTTTACTTCTCCAGTTAAACTTTTTTTTTTCTTTACCCTCAGTGACTTAAGAGGGGAGGGAAGTAATAGAAAGAAATATTTTTTAAAATAGATATTTGTAAATTAAACTACCTTTCTGAGTCTCAGTACAACAAAGCACTTTCATGCATCCATATTGAACAAAGTACTAAAGCTTTAGTTAAGCAAGGGTTTTGCTGAAACAGCCTTCAGCACAAATCCAGGAAGTACAAGGATGGTTGCAAGAAGTATGAGGATGGTTGCAAATTCATTACATTCTGCAGGAATTGCAGGGTTGGCAGTAGTTTTACAAAGAGATTAGATTATGGATTTATACAGGATGGTTTGCATAGGGATGATTCTGCCTCAGATAGGGGGTTGGACAAGATGACCTATAGAGGTACCTTCCAGCCCTGCTTCTCTATGATTTCTATGAATTCCATGGGCAAGAATTGGGCAGGGGGGGCAACTACATGGCATGATGCCCTTTGCTACTATTATAATCTGACAGCTAGCACAAGATGCTGAATTCACCATGCATGGCAGGGATGCTGAGCATGCCCCCCCCAAGGGCAGTGGTGCTCTAACTGGTACATTAGTATTTAGTCGCATATTTGAAGGAGATTCTCTCTGCTGCTTGCCCAAAGGAGACTCCCTTCATACTCTTTTTTGTCACCCATGTAAAAGATTTCTACTACAATTGATAACGGAGTCTGTTGGCACACAATGTTAGTAAAAATATTAAAGGATAGAGTCACTTTCTGTTCATACAAATATCTTTCATTTATCTCATGGGGAATGAACTTGCATTTCTCAGGGTAGAATTTGGATGCTAAAATGTATATGCCATTTCCCCTCCCTGTTTCACCAAATAGCTCACTGAAAATAATAGAGCTGTTAAAAATATACAGTTGTAAATGAGAGCAGATGTTTAGATGTAAATGTATATAATATACAACATAGAACACAGCAGTTTATAAGGCACTGGTTATACTGTAAAGAATTTGTCAATTGTTTTTTATTATATAGACAACACTGCATGCAATTAGCAGTAAAGTTGTGGCATAAACTAACAAAAGCCATCACAACATCTGAAGTTAGCCAAGCAAATCTACATAAAAGGCTGCATTTGATGCTAGGTTACATCACCACATAATTCAGTTGTTCTCATAAATTAAAGAAGAAAGCCACTTGAATCATTTGTCTCACTAAAATATATTATGCCAATATCCTCTTGTCAGAATATAGGCTAACAGCTCAAGTTACATGGTCATCACTGGGAAATCCTTTCACGCCCTGCTCATTGTGGGAGGGTCATGGATGCAGCAGAGGCAGTTCTGTGTTAATGTAGAAAGAGATAAGGACCAGAGGTTAGAAGATTGGACAGATCTGCTGGATGACAATCTCCATTGTCATCTGGAGTGTGGGGAAGAGGTGGAGGGCAGCATCTGCAGAGGCTACTGCAGTCCTGAAGCTGCAGTAATGGCTCTGTTTGGCCTAATATGCATATATTGGCAAGAGATTGTAGGCATATAGTGAGTGCGTAGAGAAAATACTAAGGACCCAATCCTATTCTGCCTGTTAAACACCTAAATGTAATCCCATTTCACCCTGATTATGTCCCTGTAAAAAAACATTTAGGCACCTACTTTTGTAACATGTCAGCATCACAGCTTTATAACTAAATTGAAAAAGCAGCAAACAAGAGGTTCCACCCATCTTTTGTATTAATTGTTTTGCCAGGATTTAAACAGAAATTAATAGGATCATAGTTAGGTACCTAACTCCACTAAGGTACCTAATACGTGGAAAAAGATCTGGCCCTAGGGGTCACTCCACTCCCAAACCAAGTTGCAGTTCTGAATAACAGTAATTTGTACAGCTAGAATGGACCACCAATGAAAGATCACCTTACTGATCTCATCCTGCTATCTCCTGATGTCAGAATTCACACATCCACAGACTTCTACATAATAAAATAATCTATGCAAGTCTAAAGGAGCAAGTCTAGAAGGCAAAGAATGGAGCTCTTAAGAGCATTACAGGAAAAAAGAGACATTCAAGATAATAGATTTTAAATGCAATAAATATCAATCATTTTTCAATAGAAATCGATGTACTGGGATGTAAAAAGAAATGAAAAATCGCACATCTAGCATTTTACATGTTCTCTATAAAAAGTGACCTTTGAAAAGTTGACATTTTCATTGTTAGCGAGGGAGGAAATGGCGGTACATTTTTACACAGCAACACAAACTCTGGCCCCTAGTGTGTATTGCCATACACTCTTCAAGTACAGGATCTCAAGTCATTTATCAAGTGTTAAAAAATAATGCAGAGCAGTTTTCAAAAACCCTAAACCACATGTGTAGCAACCTGTTTAACTGTATCCTCTGCTGCATGTGCCAGGCATGGGGACTGCGGAAGCCTAAACATTTGGAAGAGAAAAGATGGGGGAAAAGCAATACTATACATTTAAAAAAATGCTTCACACACCAGGGCATTTAAGCGCTGTTGACTTACGAAGTGGCAATTGTATATGAAAACCTTCACTCTTTCTTGGGTCAATGAGGAGGTACCCCCTATCCCGTTCACCTTAACAGAGGTGGTGCTTGCAAAAGCGCTTTATTTTGCAGCTTCCGCGGCTACAGATCCCCTGAAAACCATCAGAGGTGGTCTCCCCTTGCTAACCCCTGCAAGGTGAATATCATCATCCCTCATTCCTTGTCACCTCAGCCAGTTTGCAAGGAATCAGTCATTCACAGCATCACTAACTTGCCACTACAGAGCAAAGGTAGCTACACAGTCTTGCACAGCAAAACCCACATAGCTGGACACTTCTGAAATTTGGAACAGGCTGTCCATGCACAGTAAACCATGTTCAAGAACTTTCAAGCTTGATTTTTCTTCTGGACTACTCCAAGGCATTCTTCTTTAGCAAGATCTATATCCATGCCAAATTTCTGCATTTTAGTGCCAGCCATCTTAATGACAGATAATTATAACTATTCAGACGTGAAGAGTTTAGGCACCCATTTAGTTAAGAAAAATATTATGTGATACATCTGGGAGTGGTCAGGCACAACTATGAATTTTAAGTATTTGTAATCGGTCCATAGAACAAAAACAATCTTTGTAAAGTGCAAATTCACATTAACACTATGCTAATCAAATTTTCCACATGCTTGTGGAACCTCTGAAAACTAGGCCCTATATATCTCAAACTGCTCATCCAGAAAAGGAGCTACCTAAAAATTAATGGATGTGGTTGGACATGTTGGTCTTGTTGTTTTTGGGGGAGGGAGAAGGAGAGAGTAGGGGTTTAGGAGTTGATAAATAAGCAGGGCTGTCCTACATTTGAATAAAAAAAAAATTACTGATTATTGTAATTTTATGAGTAATTGTAGCAGATGTGTATGTCACCGTAGTTTATATAGTACTTTTACTAGTTATGGAGAATTGATTTGAATATTGTCTGTTGTTACAATGATGTTAAATAACCAAGATCCATAAGTATGCTTGAAAAAGTAACAACATTTTAGAGCTTTCAAATGGGACCCTGGGTCTTATACTAAAAGAAGTCCACTAGTATGAAAATCTTGTTGATAAAATAACATATACAGTATGTATAAACCTAAAAGGTTGCTAATGAGTTTAGTGCCTACCAAGATTTTGGCATTTATAAACAATGGTAATGACTGAATCCAAAGACAGCCCAGATTAGACAAATATTTCCTTTTACAGCAGAGGAGGCCTTCCTAACAGTGATTTATAAAAAAGATCAAACCACTTACAGAAAACAAATATGCAGGAGTAATAAGCCATTTTTTTAAATGAAAACTCACTAAATTTTTGTCTAAACTGTATAGTTTTGCCCTAGGAGCATAGGTTCTGCCAGCAAAACTGCATTCAGAGCTGCTTGGTGGTAGCAAAACTCCTTTTTGCAAACAGACTAGCACCAGCTCACTGTCCCACCTCTACCTGGCAGACAGCAAAAGGCAGTTCTGCCTTCTGCCAGCTGCCACAGCCCCTAGAGCTGGTACCCATCATACACTTTGCCTTTGCCAGCTAAGCTACTGTTGCATAGCTTGTGGAACCACCAGGAGCCATGCAGATGTATATATGCTCTGGCGACTTCCCAGTCAAAATACTAGTGGCCAGTGCAGCCTCCAGTTGATATGGCATGAACATAAAAAACATCACTGTAATGTAAATTCTCAGTACAAGTTAGCTTGCACCATTTAAGTCTTTTGTCAAGCTGTATTTATAGCCTTCTGTGCCATTGTGTAAATGAAGCACCGTTGCTGGACCCAAATAGATGAGTACCTAAAGAGTGGTTGGGATCAGTCTAAGGTAGGGTAACAATACATCCCACTTTGGCTGGGGCAATTCCAGATTTCATAGGCTGTCCCAGAGTCCCAGCTGGTTGGTGAAATTGGAAACAAATGTCCCGGATTGGCATCACCCCACCCATACTGCCCACCCCAGTTTCTCCTGACCAGCAGCTGGAGGCAGGGGAGCAGCCTGGGCTGGGCACTGCTCCTCCTGCCTGAAGCAGGAATCGGCTGGGGGGCGAGAGCGGAGAGAACACTGCTATAAGCACAGACTGCTTGTGTATGTGTGCATGTGCATGTGTGTGTGGCACCCTGGGCAAACTTGTACTTTGCTGCCTTTTGGTGCCCTCCTGAGCAGCAGCTGGAGGTGGGAGGCAGGCTGGCTGGGCAGCACTCCTCCTGCCTGAGACAGGGATCAGCTAGGAGGTAGGGAGGGGCAGTGTCCAGGATTTCCTTAAAAATAATATGGTCACCCTAGTGTAAGGAAATGAAGAGGTGTAACAAGCTTTTTAGGTTCCCAGAATGGTGGGTGGAATGCTGACCACTGGAGAAAGAGGGAAGAGACAGGGTGGGGAGAGGACGGGGTGAGGGACAGGGCTCTTACCTCAGGGGAGAGCGGGGAATGAGGGCACTCTCCACTCTCTTCCCTTGAAGCTGGTGCTGTTGCCAGGCACAGGTGGCAGCACAAGCTCTTGGAGGAATGCTGCTGGTGCCCTGTTTGCTCACCCACTCCTGGGAGTAGAGCTGTGTTTCCCATGGCAAAGCCTCCAAGCAGGGTGCAATTCCACTCTCCTCCCATTCCCAGAGGACACTATGGACACTGGGATTGTGCAGGGCTGTGCAGGGCATCCAGGGCTGGGCAGGGGCTTTGCAAGGCTGCCCCTGCTCAGCAAAGACTCCTGGGGGAAGGGTGTGGGGGGGTGCTGTACTGGCACTCCTTTGTAGCCAGCACCTGGGGTTAGTGCTCCGCTCATCCTGTCCTAGTTGTGCTACTAAGGAAATGCATCATGGCCTGTGGATACAGTGGTCTAGAATCTTATATAGGATCATGGAGCGACAATCTCTACAATTCAAGTTTGTGAAACCTGCGGGCCAGAAAGAGAGGTATGGAGATCTGCCTGCAACTGAGGAATTATCCACTTGAATCCCCATGCAGATTTCTGCACAAAATAAAACTTGTTCAGACATAAATGAATAATACTGGAGCTCTGGATCTATGAATGTAGAAGAGGAGGATTGTAGGGGTTACATTTCCTTCCTGTCGTAATAGGTTGGCAGGCTCAGCTTGGGGTTGCCTACCTGTTAACTGGCTGATTGTTTCTGGTCACTTCTGGTTTTGGTCACTCCTGACAATTCTTCCTTCAGGTACTTGTCTGCCTATCTTGTCTTCTGTGACTGATGTCTCTGCTGATCTTCCTATCAGTTCTTTCCTTGGGTTCAGTTCTTCTCATACTGTTGGACAGAGCTTTATTGACATGGGTTGTTACATGAGTTACTATCACAGACCATGCAACATAACGCAAGGAACAGTGAATAGTATCTGGAATAGAAATTTTAATTTCCAAATCTGCAGCAGGTGTTGCAAAGTTACAATTTCTTTTAAGTTGCCTCTGCTGATTTTCTCATTTCTCTTCATATAATGGATATTTTTTCCACTTTACCTTTACAAAAATATTAACTGTTCACATAAAAAAATGTTTCTATCCGGTTTGGTATAAGTTATGTTCAAACATGTGATGGGTCTCCAGTTAGGATGTGTGAGGCATGAAATTGTGTTACAGTCCTGAGGTTGAAGTGCACAGTGGAGGGTGTCTAATAATATCATGATTCTGGGCTCTGGTGCTTGCCCCCTGAGGCTAGGAAAGATTTTTTTTCTCCTCCTGCTTGGTGCTGCTATCTTTTCTCAGACAGCATTGTGTCTTCACCTTCCTCAGAAGCTTTGGGTGACAGCCACAACTGAGGCTTGGGATTTTGACTGGTGTGCTGATGCTCCTGCTGGACTTAAAGGCCACGTCCAGATTAGCATGGACATATGGTTCCCCAGGGACAAGTAGCTGCAGTGCACCTTGCGCCACAGATACTTGTTCCTGGGGAATGCCCATATCACGTGCACTTTGACATGTGGCAAGTTACTCTGGGGGCAGTAGGAGAGGCTGGGCTTAGCACTGTGCTGGCCGTAGCAGCCTTACCTGGGGCCTTGGGGGCCTCCTGGGGTTGCAGCTGTGGCGATTCTGCCTGGAGAAGCCTGGCTAGCAGCTGCAGTGTGGCACCAAGCAACCTGACTCCACTTTTCAGTGGCACACGCTGCCCATGCATGCACTGCTCCATTTTTTTTTCTGCAGGTTTTTTTGATTTGTGGATATTCAGGGATCAAAAAATACCTGCAGAAAAAAATAACTGAAGCAGCACACACGTATGCAGTGTGCCCTTGCAGTACGGAGAACACCAGACTATGTGGTATATGGTGCTGCAGGCATGTTTGCAGCACCACATACCGCACATCCATGCTCATCTGAATACACCCAAAGAGTCTTGGCTCCTCTGTTTCCTAGCTAAAGAGTCCTGCTCCTCTGTTCAGGGTCAAACCAATGGCCATATTTGGGATCAGGCATCATCATCTTCACTGGATGTCTTCAGTGTATTGTAACACACCACATCCTGTCCTTGTGTTGCTAGGATGTTGCCAGTGTCTTCATCTCTCTGCTTTACCTGTGGCAAGTTAAAGGGTATTCTGATGTTCCAGCCATTGTGCTTGGGAGTTGAGTATGAGCGTTGTTCCTGAAATTAAGAATAGGTTAGATAAACACTACACAAGCGAATTTCAGACTGGGATACACATACCCCTGGGGTTTACATGGTACTTTACCCCAGTAATTTAGGTACGTGCCTACATTTTAATAATGGTGGTAGAGTTTCTAATTGGTCAAGACCAATGTCATTGCCACCAATGACATTGCCACAATAATGGCATTGCCACAGTTTGATGTTAGTGAACATGCATAGATGCATGAGATATAGAGAATACAAAAGCAATATTTTACAGGTAAAGGGGCATACAGCCAAAAATGTTTGAAAACTACTAGACTAAATAATATTATGAGGTCCCTTCCAGCCTACTTTTCTATGATGCCGCTCATCTGATTGCTCCACATGCTGTCCATCTCGATTACAGAACCTGGATCCTGTTTTGTAGTTTGGTCTGTATGTTGCTGAAAATTTTCAGGAAATATCCTGACTCGTGCAAAACTCCCTATTGAAGTTAAAAAACTTGTGTTAGTAAGGTTTTGCAGTATCAAGCCCTTGACCTTTAGCATCTCCCAGCTTCAGAGAATGTAATTTTGGTTTATGTTCTAACAACACCTATCACAATGAGATCCTAGTGTGTGACTCCTAGGAGCTTTGATAATACAAATAATAATGATAGTAGTTCCCAATCTTTTTGCATGGTGACTCCAGACTTGTGATACCACTTATGGGTGGCTTTAACCTCTACTTCCTACTTGTGTCCAGATGATATAATTGTCTTTCTTTGGGGCGTGCAACCCCTCTTCTAAGTGCTGTGATCATGATCCCTACTTTGACAACTGCTAATCGAAGAGGTGGATTGTCTTGGAGCAGGGCCACTCTTGGAACAGATCTCCCTGCATTTAGAATGGTTTTCTCTTGTGAGGTGATTTGTAAAGAAAGTTTTGTTTCAGGTTCTGGAACCGATTGCTTTGTTGCTTGATCTATTCTCCTCAGTAGTCACTACATTGCTCTCTATGGTTTACTGTAGTTCTTGGTACACTGTCATTCCTGGTTCAGATTGCATATCTAAATGTGATTGGTCCTAAAGGACGAGTGGGTCTGAAAGGGTATCACATGGAAGAAGCATGTGCCTTGGAAGACATCCAGATTAGATCATTTGGGACCTGCTCCTGTTTCCATTGTGGCCAGTTGCAAAACATCTATTGAATTCAGTGGGTGAAGGCTCTAAAAGCTTGTTTAAATTACATTCATAAGTATTCTTTTATGTATTCAAGCTGGGAACTGCATCAGACTCAACCTAGGGTAAGAAGACACTAACACATTTAATTTAGTTTAGTTTCGTTTAGTTTTTTTTAATTATGGCTGTGCTGTCATAAGAGAATCTTGATGAGATGGGCTGCATGATTCAGTTGTACTGGGTGGAATCCCCAACTTCACATTTTTAACTTAAGCTCATTTTTGTTTGTCTAAACCAACAGGATCTGTAAACCCTTCAACCTATGTCTTTTCTTCTCACCTACTATGTATTTCATATTCTGTTGGTGATACCCTTTCTTCACCTCTCTAGCCAATGAAAGTGTGGTGATAATGGACTCTGCTGGAAGCCAGATGTGGCTTTCTGACAATCTTTGCCTAATACAGGGTTCAGAATGAATCTCGTAGGGAGAATTTATGGGATTTATAGAAGTCTGTTAGGAAAGCAGAATTTTTGGTGCTGGCTTGAATTACATTTATTAAGATGTTGGACTTCAAAAGATCGTCAGGAAAAAAACCAGAAGAAATGGGGACTTTGTCAGGGGGGCTTTGTCAGTGAGACTTCAGTAGGAACAGGTTTTCACCCTAAATCTTTAAAATGACCGTTAATTTTGAGCATCTCCATTTGTGACATACCAATAGCCTGAATTTTAGAGGCCGAGAATTTGATTTTTTGGTGCTCATAAACCACCCTTGATGGCTTGGTTGTTTCAAGTTGGGCATGAAACTTTATTTGATACTACTGTAAACATAAACTCTTGCTTTCATTAAGGAACTGGTACTCAGGAAGGAAAACATGATCACAGTAAGAAACATTAATTTCTCTTTCCTAGTTTATTTCATTGCCATTGTAATGGAGCCCTGCTGCCTACAGAAACAGGGAGACTCTGGGAACTTGTGTGGTACCCTGGTAGGGAAGCAACGCTATACTTGGGGTAGAGGCTTGCCCTCTTAAAGGGCAGAGGGTTGCTACTTTGTTGTTTATGTTACAGCCCAGGGGATTTACATTACTGTTTCAACCAGTGTTTTGGGATGAGGTAAGAGGAGGTAAGGAGGCCTCATTAATGCCCAGGGGGCACTCGACTGCCTTGGGCCCAGCCAGGGGTAGGCTCAGGGCTTGATCCCTTATTGAGCCCAGAGCGGCACCAGAGAGGATGCAGCCACAGAGGGGCCAGGGGCCAGGGGCCCGGAGATGGAGGGGATAAGCAAAAGCTAGTGCCTCAAAGCCAGATACGATTCAGTGGGCCTAGGCTAGAAGGTCTAGATAAATTAAAGGGGGCAGAGGCCAGAGCAGGGCATGGTCACAGAGCAACCAGAGGGGCATCACGACCACTCCTGGGACCCCACTGTGATACAGAGCCAGTCACGACAGCAACAACAGGGGCCAGAGGCTTGCATGGAAACACTGCTGGCCCAGCAGCAAGGAACCTCCCTGAAGCTGGTCCAAGCCAAATCAGAAAGCACCTGCAACAGCTTAGGGAGGCAGGTGACCAGCAGGGCCAGAGCCAGGGAGCCATATAAACCCAGGCCCTGAACCAGCGCAGGGTCAGTATGGCCCTGCAAGCTGCGGGGGAAGGAGCGTCTGGCTAGGAAAGCTGCAAGGGAGAGCCTGGAGGAATGCTGAGCTGCCTTGGGACTACCAGTGAGACTCTGGGAGCTTACAAGGATATAACCCAGAGCTGGGGGTTATGTTGGTACCCAGTGAGGGCTTCCCCAAGTGTTTGTTTGTCTACCCCGAGATGGGGAAGGTTTGCCGTTGTGGCAGTGTGCTGTTTTCCCTTTTGTTAATGTTTGTTTGCCCAGAAGGAAAAGTTTGTGTTAAGCGGTTGGTTACTATTTGTGCCTTAAGTTATCTTTGGTTGTTTGAGGTCAGGACTGTGAGGGGTAGTTTTGGAGATCCCGTTAGTGCCCTAGGGGCACATAATCACCTTGAGCCCTGCTGGGAGCAGGCTCAAGGCATACTGAGGGAGCAGTAAGCCCAGAGCAGGGCAATGTTTGGGACCAGAGAGCCCAGAGCCTCCAAACCTGGGCACCATTTGGGGATGGAGAGCTCAGAGCCAGGAGAAGGGAAGAAAAAGGGGGCTGAGGCTGGGAAAGACTGAGTCCTGACAAGAATATAAAGACCCAAGGCAGCCCAGTGTCCAGTTAGGGCCATGTGCCCTGAAATATATAACTAGCCCTGGAAGCCAGTGAGTGAGACCAGGTTTGGGAAGTCCTGGGGCAGCCTCCTTTTCTTTTAAACACTATAACATCAAGGTATAGTGGGTGAGCAAAGGGGAGAGTGAACTAACAGGGCAAACCAAGCAAGGGCTGAACAACCACCAGGGGGCATCACAGCTACCCTGTGAGATGAGCACCTGGTTACAGCCATAAACGGGTGATACACAGTTGACAATGGATTAAGTTTGTGGCTGTAAGATATTACTGATATGCTTTTTCATTCTGAGACAGCTTCTTTACATTGTTTCTAATAGGAAAAAATAGAAGCTATGGATTTGTTAAACCAGTGGTGATCAGTTGCATTACTTCTTGTAGTCCTGACAGACATGTGAAGGAAGCCGCTTCCAGTGAGCCTATAGCTACAATAAATTTACTTCTAAATACTGAGTCCCTTTGTTGACAGGTTTTATTATTTACAGTAATAAAACTATATGGTGCATAGGTTACTCTAAACCCCTAAGTAAGTGCTCTTATGATAATTAAAAGTTGTTATGGGGAAGGAAATAAACTTTACAGGAAAGCTGAACTAACTGGTTAATAAGAGGGAAGAGGAAGTGGGTAATGACGGGAGAGGGGAGGTGCTGCTGAGAATGCAGGAAAAGAGAGGAGGTACTAAGTGGGGAAGGGATTCTTACCTCCTTCAGTGACTTCAAGACCCCAGCTCTTGCTTGCGTGGGTGGCCCAAAAGATGGGGTACAAACATGCCACTGAGTCTGTTCCTGGATTTGCCCTTGTATACTACATGATACTGGAGTACAAGGAATTAAATCCCATGCTAGCATTTTATCCTCTGACCTGGGAGTCCCCTGCCAGCAATTTCTGGCAGCAATTTCTGAACGTACCCAAATAAGTAGAGAGTATAATGAATGGCTACCTCACCAGGAGAAGCAGCCCTTCCTTCAGAAAAGAATGGAGAAACCTGAGTGGGATGGGGTGCCACTAACTGTTTTGTAGCTTTTCTGTGGATAAACAGAGAAATCCCATATCCAGGGCTGTCAGTCTAGTGTCTTTACAAGAATAAAATTTCCAGGGATGGGAAGAAGAAGCAAAGTTAAAGCCAAAAGTGAATTTGTGAGCTGATTTTTTCACCACTACCTTTTATTACATACAAACAGACAATATTTTCCAAAATAGTGATTAAATTCTTCACAAATTGAGCTTGTAGGGTTATTAGTAATTACCACGCAAGGGAAATATTGTTTCCTGCTCTCATCTCAGTTTAATAAGAGAGTAGAAAATCTTTTTTTGTGATTCCACTAAGAATATGTTTCTAATAGAAACTGTTTTGCAAATGAAAACACTGTCTAGGTAAATCAATCAACCACATGATGAATGTTAGAATCTCTGATTAATAGTTTATGTATGAAGTATAGATTAGTTGGCAGGCAACTAACTGAGAATGACAAAGAAGGATTAAGCGAATGAAAAGCACAGCTCCCTCCTTTACAGTTGTTCATGCAATAAACAATACCACAGCAAATACAGTCTGTTTTGTAACACCCACAGCGACTATTACTTTATGGTTTTGGCATATTTATTAGCTCATCAGGCAAAGTCTGCAGCATCAAGAATTGCATTGATAAGAAATCCTTATATAGTGCTTAAACTAATCATGTAAGACTATTTTAGACATATTGAGCCAACTGCATTCTTGGCATAAATTAATCCTGCTCATTAGTTAAGAACAAAGTTGCCATGGCTGCACAAAGAATGTGAACATTTATGGCCTAGTCTTTAATCAAATGAGTAGTGTTTTAGCTATGAGAATATTCCAGTTGTAATAGTGGCAGAAGTGAAGGAGGCTTTTGTAGTAGCATTTTGGTGAAAAGTTTCAACTTAATTGTAGCTGAGAGGGAAAAAAGTACCTTTTTTTTGTAGTATTTCCATAACATAATTTTATGTTCAAAGCACTGTACAAACATTAGTTTATTAATCTTTCTTTGTTTCAGGAGGCTCGGTGTCATTTCATTCATCTTCCAGGTGAAGAAAATGAGATGGGCGAACTGCCTGGCTTCAAAGCCTCAGAGTTCTGAGATGTGATTTTGACATGCAAAGTAAGTGCAATACTAGTAGTGGCTATGTAGGATGCATGGATGTCTTCAACAGGGACAGGAGTGGATGTTTCAGAGGGAGAGCACTGAACCAGGTACATCTAGAATGACCTGTCCCCAGTTCATTACCCTCCCTGGCACTGATTTAGAGATGCCAGAGGAAACATCTCCAACCGTTCTGTTGCAGAACAGACTCAACTGCCTTATAACCAGTGGCAGTGCATAGGAGGTGCACGGGGGTGCATGTGTATCCCCTGAGAGAGCTGGTGCACTCCCTAACAAGCCATGCTCCCTGCTCAGATGATGAGCAGGGAGAGCAAGTGGGAGTGCCAGTGCCCACCCTGAGAGTGCTAGCCGGGGAGTGGGAGCACCGCAGCCCCTCCTGGAAGCACCACAGCCACTTCCAGGAGTGCCACGGGCCTGCAACCCTGTGACCCTCCCAGTCAGCATGATCGGTCATGGGGGAACACCCCCACCAGTTGCTGACCAGTCGCTGGGGGGGCACGTGCCCCCCCTGACTAAGGTGGCACCAGTCACCCATGCTTGTAACTGTAATTCACATTTATACTCCTCTATGAATTTCCTTCTGGGATCTTTTGGTAACCTTCAGTCAATGTTAGTAGTGGCTGTCTAGGATGCATGAATGTCATATTGCTCCCATGATTACCCTAACTTAAAGAGAGATAGTTTCTGTTTCCAGTTTGTTCACGAACATGCTTGTATCTATTGGGAGGACAGAAAGTGCTTCAGTGGTGTTCTCCAAGATCCCTATCCACTCCTACCCTGTACACTCTGAACCTAGAAATGAGGCAGTAAGGTTGTTCCAGAGACATCCCCACTGCTGCATTCAAGAGTACCAGAGAGCGATCTCAAGAGCAACAGTGGAGGTATCCCTAAGCATCCTTGCTGTCTCACTTTGAGGTTTGGAGCATATAGTAGAAGCAGGTGTGTGGGACTTAGCTTTTGGCAGCAGTGTCAAGGCACCATGGAGCCAATGTAGACATGTCAGGTGCTTGTACATGTGAGGCGGGTTTAGTTCCTCTAAATTGAAATGGTGGGTCACAATTAAAAAACCCACAAAATTAAAAACCCACCATTTCAATTTAGGGACTTCTGTCACAGTGACAGAACAGTGACAGCCTGCTGTCAGCTCACCCACCCCCACCCCCGGCCGTGGGAAGGCTCCACCAGAAAAAAAAAAAAGCAGTGAGGGACCCATTTTTATTTTTTTCCTGGCAGAGCCTGCCTGCCTCTCCCACAGCCAGGGAGTGAGCTGCTGGCAGGCCCTGAGCTGTGGCGGGGAGGGGAGAGGGGGGGCGGCCCTTCCCTCTGCAGCAGCGGTGCATATATAGCTTTGCTGGTGATCAGGTGATTTGCTGAACTTCCTCCCTTGGGTTTTAGCATGAAGATATCCCTGAACTGCTCTGCCAGGAACTCAGATGCAGGTGTTCTTCCATGCCCTGCAAAAAGGCTTTTATCAGTAAAAATAACAGAAGAGCTGATAACTGAAGAGGCATAAAGCAAACTTATGAACACAGGTGTGGTGCGGGGGCAGAGTGTAGTGGAGTTGAGGGCTTGCCTAAGTAGGGAGGATTATCCCAGCTATGCAGTTGGACCAATTAAAAATATCACTCAAAAAAATCCTTGGCTCTCAAAGGTTCTTAATGTCAACCAAAACTCATTGCTTTGGGAGACAGGGACCTTTGTAGGCAGCAGTGGAAGAAGCTATTTTTTTTTTTTAATTGTGCAAATATAAAGGGCACTAATTAAAGCATGCTCCATATTTCCAGAAACTCGATTTCTCAAAAAAAATAATTAAAAGAATTAAAATGATAGTGTCTTAGGAAGTAATGAATGTAAAAAAGAAAAATAAAGAAACTCAAGTAATTCATCCAGGTGCTCCAAGTCCAGTGTTTTGTAACACATATGTAGTGTCCCAGCCAAGAGTGTTATTTAACTACTGAGGGAGCATATTTCCAGTAATAAATCCTTTTTTTCAGGATAAAGCAAATACTTCGGCTGTTCCTCATCCCAGAGGATGCCTATGTAGAGATCATTCTTCATCTGCACCTGCTCCTGTATATTTTAAAGTATTTTCTAGTTTGCTTGAGCAAACCATCATGCTGTCTCTTTTCCTACATAAACCTGTCCATCTAAAATCAAAAAGACCATAAAAGTTCAAGATATATTACACTATCAAACTAATGTCTTATGTGTTCGCTGTCTTCAGAATTGTATCCTGTATCTGCAAAAAGATGTCAGTGAACTTATTTAGACTGATTCTATATTTAAATATGTAGTTGAAAGATTATTTAATCACCAGTAAATGTAATTCTTCTGACCTCAAATCTCTCTCAGATTCTAGTGTTTTTTAATTCTATGAAGCAGATTGTTCTAACACAATGTAACATTCATCTGAGGAACAGCTATCAACTTTTCTAGGTTAGCTGGTGTAACCCACATTAGCAAAGTAATATAGAATCTGTTACTAACAAAATAAGTGCTTTTTTAAAAATAAAAAAACAGATGGCTAGGGTCATCTGACCTCGGTCCTCTTTCCTGCCAGGGGCAGGGGGTTGGACATGATGATCCATTGTGGTCCCTTCCGACTCTACAATCTATGAATCTATGAATCTATAAGATGGAGAACCCCAAATCATGTACAATTCTAAGCTTTCTATATGTATGTGTGATATAAATATATATGACAACACTGACATTGTACACTTGTTTTCTTTGTAGACAGCATATAAATCAATATGCTTCACAGACTGATTCCTTGTTTTATTGATAAATGCAAGGTGAACGCAGAAGGTTGATATTTTACCATGATTCTATTACTTCACTTCATGACATAACCATGCATTTGTTTCTTAAAATGAGACTTTAAAAAATTTCTCATTCCATACTTTTTTAAAATGCATATACAAACCACAAGAGGGGTTGTCCAGTTTTGCAAATGGAGCTTGTTAAATGTTGAACCTAATGCTGTTAGGGGAAAGGGAAAAGCAGGGTACAGAAGTTTAGGCAGCCTGTCGGGGAGGCACTCTAACTATGGCACTTTACACAAAAAGCCATAAGTCCGAGCACCATTGAATCTAACACGTAGGCAATGTGTAAGGGGGGTAAGTGCCTCCCCTGAGATTGGCTGCCGCCGAAGCTGCCTCTGGCTTCTGCGAGCAGTCACTGCTTGCTCCCTGCCCCCTCCCCTCACTGCCGACATGGCCAGTAGTGTCTGGCCCCACTCACCAACACCCCCCCCCCCCGCTCCCCTGCCACCAACACCGCTACCGCCAGCTGCGAGCAGTCCTTGCTCGCCACTCACCACTACTGACACTGACGCTGGTGGCTTTGGGTGGCCCCTGCTCACCACGCACCGCTATGGTGCCACCCTAATCTCGGGAGGCAGCAGTTGCTCATGGCCCAACAGGCATTCACCCGGGGGGTGGGGTTGGACCCTGCCTGCACTGGCCCAGGCCAGCAGGTGGAGAGGCTGCAGCAACTTCTCCGGAGGCTCCTGAACTGCCCCTCTCCCCTGCCAGCTGGCAACTATCAGCAGCAACCCCAAGCTCCCCTGTAGCCACCCCCCCACCCCACACACACACACACTGGGGTCTTGGGGGGAACCAGGCTGGGCCTGTTTGGTGGGTGGGCTCCTTTTCTCCCACTCCCCACACAGACATTTGACACTGGCAGCCTCATGGTGCCTGGACCTGGGGCAGGGGGGTGGGGAATGGAGTCCCCCACATCTTGTGGGCCCTGCCTGGCTCCCCACAAGACCCCAGCAGGGGTATCTGGCCTGGCCTCCAAGGCAGGTGGGCTCCATTTCCCCCCACCCCACCCCAGCTCCAGGCACAGCAGCCACAGCTGTTGTTCTCACACAAGGGGTGGGGAAGGAAGGGCCTGGCCTGTCTCTCCCCAATACCCTAGGAGGGGTAGCTGGTGAGGAAGGGTGGGGCGCACACAGCAGTGGGTCCTCCCTAGTTGTGCAGAGAGGAGACAGAGGTTTTCTGTCTCCTTTCTTGACAACCCTGGAGGCAGGGCTGGGCCAGTGCTCACTGGTATGAGCACCAGCCCAGCCCCAAAAAGCCAGATGGGCTGTGGGCAGGATCATAGTGGATTAGCACACAGGACCATGGGCCCCCTGCCAGACAGGGCCCCCCCAGATGCCTAAGGGTTCCCTTAAGAAATGGTGGGTTTCCCCTTGCAGGCAGGCAGCATTCTAGCCAGCCAAGGGGTCCTGCTTGAGGCTGCCAAGAGGGAGACGCAGGGGGCGCTGCTTGCATGTGTGCAGCTGCACCTGGTCAGGAAAACAGCTGGGCAGCGTGGAGAGCAGCCCCCTGCGGGTAAGTGAGGAAAGGGCATGTGGGGGCAAATCAAGGCCCCCACAGTGAGTGAGGGAGTGGGGCTGGGCCTGCTGTCCAGCCAGCGCAGTGCATGGGACCGGGCCTGGGGTTGGGAGCAGGATGGAGCCATGGGTGGCTTGTCTGGGGATGGGGAGGGAGGATTGGTGGCTCCCTGTCACTGGGCGCACCTCCCAGGGGAGGTATGGGGGGGCTATGTACCCCCCCCATATTTGTGCACGAGGAAGATGCAGGCTCCTCTCTGTGGGATCAGGGCTCTCCGCTCTTCTGCTTTTCCCTCAGGAGCCCTGTGCTGGCCATGTACCCCCTGTCTGCCTGGCAGCAGGAGGCACAACTCGTCACCCCTACTGCTGCTGGGTGGGGAGGAGGCTTATGGTCAGCATGGGGCTCCCAAGGGAAAGGCAACAGAGTGGATAGCCCCAAGCCCACAGCAAGCAGCCCACATCCACCCTCTCCCCACCCAGCTCTCCTCTGGCTGTGGCAGTGGGGAGGGGCAGGGAGGCAGGAGGAAAGCCAGGTATGTGCCACCCCACCCCCAACCCAGCTGAGTCCATTCAGCCTCCCTGTGCGGCATGGAGGCCCACCCTGCCCTTGGCAGAGGCAGCACCAGGAGGGAAAGGGGCCCCTTCCCCTGCTAGAGTCCATACATTAATGTTTATAATAGGGTGTGGAGGGCCTCCAATTTTCTATTTGCCCAGGGCCCCAATAAATCTTAATCCACCACTGGGCAGAATCACCCCAAATTAATCCTTGCAGGGAACCTGTATGCAGGTTCTCTAAGATGCTGTGTCCTAGAGCACCCCAGATACTACATCGGACGAGGGTTAAATTTTCATGCAATTGGCCATTTTAAAAGCACTCTGAAGCCGTAAACATTTGCTTTATTATGACTACAGTGTTTTCAGGGGCCTCCTCCTGAAAATGTAACTTCTGTACATATGCTATATGCTGCTCCTAGCGCGCAAAAATATCCAGCATACCTACTGGCTGGGAAGTGACCCTCTCAGCAGCACAGAATTGGAAAGGGATCTTGGAGTTATAGTGGACTCTAAGATGAACTTGAGTCATCAGTGTGACGAAATCATCAGCAAAACTAACCGCACTTTATCATACATCAGCAGATGCATGAGAAATAGAACCAAGGAGGTGATACTTCCCCTCTATGTGGCATTGGTCAGACCGCAGTTGGAGTACTGTGTCCAGTTTTGGGTGCCATACTTCAAGAAGGATGTTGATAGACTCGAGAGGTCCAGAGGAGGGCAACTCATATGGTTAGGGGCTTACAGGACAAGCCCTATGAGGAGAGACTGAGGGACCGGGACCTCTTCAGCCTCTGCAAGAGAAGCTGAGAAGTGATCTTGTGGCTGCCTACAAATTCACGAGGGGGACGCAGCAACGGATCCGGGCAGTTCAGGTTACCAGGGCGCTTCTTGTGGCAACAAGGAACAATGATCACAAAGTGACAGAGAGCAGATTTAGGCTAGATATCAG
>NW_005841834.1:6577895-6580311 GCF_000455745.1 Alligator sinensis
ACTCTTTCCTGCCTAGGCAGGCGGTTGGACTCGATGATCTGTTGAGGTCCCTTCTGACCCTAGCATCTATAAATCTACCAAATTATTTTGTGCATAATGTCATTGACAGAGCCAATTTGTTAGTGTATGATTTTGAATGAATTGCACCACAAGCCAGCTGTCCTTCATATCCACAATATACCAATTTAAATATTTCTTCTTAGGTTCGAGAAAACAGACTACAAAAATTCCTCATAAAGAACTATCAATTATTTTCTAAAAAACAGATTTGTTGGCCAGGTCCACTGATAACAAAAGGCATACTTTAAACCATTCATTAATCACTGTTTGTAAAAGAATGAATATCAAATCCTAATAATCATTATTATTTTATATTGTTATGCTTTCTATATCTCTAATATACAAAACTCTTACTAGATGCAGTTTGCCCAACAGAAAAAAAAATAGAGATTGCTGTAAAATTTGAAAGAAGAGCTTGGCTTGTAATACATATTGACTATGGTACCAGATCATAAAAGGTCTGGTTCATTAGCCTACACAAAGTCTGTTAAATGTGCCATTTAAGAAGCTGTTTTTAAGGGATTTTTTTTCCAGGTTATATTCC
This sequence comes from Alligator sinensis, assembly GCF_000455745.1. Lineage (NCBI taxonomy): Eukaryota > Metazoa > Chordata > Crocodylia > Alligatoridae > Alligator > Alligator sinensis. Next base: position 6,578,500 of record NW_005841834.1, read on the forward strand.
CTGACCTGACCATTGTGTCTCATATTATGTAACTGTGCTGTTCTGCTTGTAAGCTCTGAGGACAATCTGAATTGAAGTTCAGGTAATCAGAGCTGCAGTATATGAGCTGCGATGAATTAACCTTAGGATGGGTTCTTTTCTTCTGAATCTTATGCACCTCACAGTCATCCTAGTGTTGTTTAGATCAACCATTTAAAATGTGTCCCCTCCATGTTAGCCATCTAACTAAGGCCCCAGACCTGTGCATGAGCTGGCCTTTGAAGTATAGAAAGAGATTTCTTTTTCACTGCATACATCATTGTTATTTTTTGTGGGGTTTTGTTTTTAAATTTTGGTTTAGTGTTCAGACAAGCCAAACAAGGTTAAGGCATGGGGATAAATACACTCCAGCTTTCTAGTAGAAGTCTGTGATCCAAAGGGGAACAATGTCTCTGAAAAAGCATGTACTAAGGGTAAGTCTATACAGAATTAGGTTTTTTATTTTTTTTATGGGACCAGCCACATCACTGAGAGAGACGTTAGACAAACTTCTGGGTACAAAGTACCCACTTATCCTGTACAGAGTAAGGCAGCTCTATGCTGAGACATGTTGCATCTTCTAACTCCCAAATCAGAAGTAGTGTGGCCGGTTTAGCACTGCACTATATGTGCCCCATCAAGATCTGCTTCTCAGAAGAGTTCAGTGAGAAAGGGGAAGGGAAATCAGGTAAATGAAACACAGCATACTTTTTTTTTTTAAAAGGGATGCTTTTCCTCTCTGCTTTATTGCCTCCCTGCTTTTTGCACAATTTTCAATTCCACTGCCCACAGAACACAACAGTAAAAAAGTGTATCTCACCTTTAAAATTGCCAAGACCTTTCCCTGCTAGCCCATAGTAATGAGCAAATAACATAGAGAATGCATCTACACGTGCGCTTTAATGTGCAGAAGCCTATTTTACTGTGCATTAAAGCATCACATAAAAAAAAATGCAATTACACTAATGCACAGTAAAATAAGCTACCGTGCATTAGGTGTCACTTTAAAAACATGCACCTTTGGTACTGCACATTAGAGCAGCCTAATGCGCATTTATTTAGTACCTCACATTAGAAGTACTAAATTTTAATGCACATTAGGAAAAGCACATTAATGCACATGTAGACATGCCCAGAGAGACTACCACCTAAATCCCTGGCTTGTGCAGAGAAGAAATCCTGAATGTCCTTGGCCTGTGTGGTAAGGAACAATGGCAATGCAGCTGTGAAATAATCACAGGCACAAGCATTTAAGAAGGTACACAAGGCAAGTGATCCCACAGGTCCTTTCTCTACTCAAGTAGTCACAAGGAATAACACTGAGAAAAAGGATCCATGGCAGATCCATGGTAAGAGAAGAGTGCGGAACAAAACAATATGAAGCTGACCCAGCAACTTGCTTTTTCCACAGAAAGCTGCATTACATATGTGGTAGGGACCCAACCTCACCCTGGTCCTTACTGTGGACACCTTGTGTGAACCAGAGGATACAGCCTCTGAAGTGAATGGTGAGCAAAAGGAAAGAAACATCTAGGTTGATTCATCTCCCACCACAGAGGCAGGAGCTGTATAAAACACAGAAGGGCCAGAGGCAAATTTGGAAGAATCTGGATAAGTGTGACATGGGAGAGAAAAGGAGCTTGAGTAAATTAAATACTGTATTAATATTAATGGATGCTTTTTTTCTGATGCTTTGACTACTGGACTTCCCTGCCCCTTATATAAAGATTCATAGATGCTAGGGTCGGAAGGGACCTCAATAGATCATCGAGTCCGACCCCCTGCATAGGCAGG
>NW_005841834.1:6580397-6603032 GCF_000455745.1 Alligator sinensis
CTTCTGTGCCCCTGTGATGAACTTATAGGCAGCCACAAGGTCGCCTCTCAACCTTCTCTTGCGGAGGCTGAAGAGGTCCAGGTGCCCCAGTCTCTCCTCATAGGGCTTGGCCTGCAAGCCCTTAACCATACGAGTGGCCCTTCTCTGGACTCTCTCCAGGTTATCCACATCCCTCTTGAATTGTGGCGTCCAAAATTGCGTGCAGTATTCCAACTGCGGTCTGACCAGCGCCCCATAGAGGGGAAGTATCACCTCCTTGGATCTGTTCATCATGCATCTGCTGATGCACGATAAAGTGCCATTAGCTTTTCTGATGGCTTCGTCACACTGCCGACTCATGTTCATCTTGGACATCACTAGGACTCCAAGATCCCTTTCCGCTTCCGTTCCACCAAGCAGGTCATTCCCTAGGCAGTAGGTATGCTGGACATTTTTCCTCCCTAGGTGCAACACTTTCATTTCAGAGCAGGCTTTCACAGTTGCTGCTTTATTGCGCAAACTAGAAATAAAATAAGATTGATATTAGAGCCATTTGGCAGAATTTTAACTGCAACAAAAAACCATTTTGTTGTAAACAGTGCCCTGCCTCCCACAACATATCAAAGTAAACTCTGTGAGAGCTTATCCCTTTGCCAGCTTTTGAGTGCCTGTTTAAAGAGCACAGGGTTTTCTTTTTTCCTATTTTCCTTGTTTGTTTATAAAGTAAAGCTTTGCAAACATGTTAAAGTCTGTGGCTTGGTCCCAAATGAATCACTCTTTCACCATATTTGGTAGAGATAGTATTCCTGGCTCAGGAATTTTGCATTTCCTTTGGCTCATGGTGTATTGCAGTCCCTGTTTCCTTCCAAGGTATCCAGTTCACTTGCACAAAGTTGCCCCTTGTATCCTTGGGGACAAATTCTATAAACATGTTCCGGCAAATAGTCAATGATCCTTTCCCTGAGATTTCTAGGCATGGCAGCTTTTTTTGTTTCACCACATAATATATTTTACCATGCCAACCTGTGATGAGTTCCACTGGCAGTCTGGCATCATTTCTCTTAATAGCTGGATCGGAAACAGGCCAGACTGCCCCAAGGCACCCATCACACCATCTGTCTTCTCTGGGTCTTTCCTATCTTCAGTAGTATGTGAGCTATAACTGTCACAACCTGTAAGAAGTTTGTTAATCCTTACTTCACTGATCTTCTATTCATGTACTCTCCACAGTGCAAGGTCTTAGCGTTGGGTTCATGTACACGCCACAATTTTTGCCCTTTCATGCTCTGCAATTGCATGTCTGTTTGCATGAGCAGGATTTTCCAATGCTTTAAAAGTCTTTCTTATGCATTAAACTAAAACTCCGTAGATGTAATTTAATTTGGCTCACCGGGAATTAAAGCATTGTATCCATGGATTTGTTGCGTGCAAACACAAAGGCACTCAAAGATGTGTAATGAGCCTCTTTGTCCACCAGATGGTGTTGCAACTTTTTTGTAGTTCACCCCTTCAAATTGCTTTCGCGTTTGAATTCCTTCCACTTCATTTCTCTTGTGTGGCTTTTTCTTCTTTTTCTTTTTTGCTGGCTCCCTGCTTTCACAGCTGCATGACAGGGCATGGGCAGGGGGTAGGTAGGGGGCTCTGGGCTGGGAAGAGCAGTGGTGGACCATCCCGCTCTTCTGTGGTGCTGGCCAGTGACCTGGCTTCATTTGTTTGAAAACCTCGTGCTTGTAAACACAGATGCGACACTCCAAAATAAACAAGTTTATATTTTATACACCTATTTAACTTAATGAGGATTAAAACCCATGGTGTGCACAGGCACCCATGGGCACCATCTTCTATGTTCCGCTCAATGCCTTTGGAAAAAGAGAACTATAACTAGACATATGCAAGCCTTTGATATCACCATCTACAAGTACCTTTATGGGGTAATATTTTCAACCATATGAAATGTCTATGCATGCTGGTAAAATGTTTTCAATATGGCTTGAAATCAGGGGTGGGCAAAATACGGCCCGCAGGCTACATCCAGCCCGCAAGACCATTCTATCCGGCTCGTGGGGCCCCTAAAAAACTGTAGAAAATTAATATTTCTTTGCCCTTGGTTCCTGTCAAAAATGACAGAAACCAAGGGCAGTAAGACCCAGGGGAAGCCCGGTAGGCTCCCACAACAGTGGAGCCCACCCAGCCCTGCCCCCCAGCCAGAAGCCCCAGCCTCAGTTTCTGGGCTGGGAGCACATGGCTGCCCTGGCGCGGGAAGTTCCGGTAAGTTGCGGGGGACCCCAGGCAGGGAAGGAGCACAGGGGAGGAAGTGGCCCCTCCCTGCCCACACCCAGTGCCCCGCACTGCAGCTGCTTGCAGCCTGTGTGGGGCTGCCTGTGCCCGCTCCAGACAGCCCTACACGGGCTGCAAGTGCCTGCAGCATGGGGTACCGGGCATGGGATGGGGGAGGGGCTGCTTCCCTCCACCCTCAGCTTTTCCCTGGGCTCCTTCCCTGCACAGAGAAAAGTGTCACCCCATGGCCAGTGCCCCATACTGCAGGCGCTTGCAGCCCATGCTGGGCTGTCCAGATCAGACATGGGCAGCCCCAGGAGGGCTGCGAGTGGTTGCAGCGTGGGGCTCCAGGCATGGGGTGGGGAGGGGCTGCTTTCTCCCCCCCCGTATTCAGCACCACCTTGTAACCCAGCCCCACTGCCAGACTGGTAGTGGGGAGGGTTACAAGCTGGTGCTGAGTGCGGGGAAAAGTGGCCTCTCGCCCGCCCCATGGCCAGCACCCCAAGCTGCAGCCACCTGCAGCCTTCATCAGGCTGCCTATACCTGCTCCAGACAGCCCCACATGGGCTGAGAGCACCTGCAGCAGGGAGCGCCAGCTATGGGGCAGGTGAGGGGCCACTTTTCCCCATGCTCAGCACCAGCTTCCCTGCTGGCGAGCAGGGGGTTGGGGCTGAGCACTGCCCCCCACCTGTACCACGGGGCTGGGGGGCATTGGGAGTGAGTGGGCGGGGAGCCAGCAGAAGCACAGGGCCCGCACCGGTGTCCCAGTGCCAGTGCTGGTGGGGCCCAGAGCAGGGTGGCAGGAGTGTGGTGTCCCAGCTGGCAGGGGCTCTATGGAGCCGGGCCAGCTCCCCACTCCCTGCTGGTACAGGCCAGCCCAGCTCCACAGACCCTTGCCGGCCTGTGCCCCACTCTGGGCCACACCGGTGCTGCTCCTGGGACATTGGTCCCAAGATGGTGATCAGGGGGCGGGGCACCTGTCAAGGGGCGGGGCTACCCATGCGGCCCTCGACAGCCTGCCAAAACTGGGTAAGCAGCCCTCTGCCCAAAATAATTGCCCGCTTCTGCTTTAAATTATATCACCACAAAAACTATGTCTTGTTCTTGCTTACATTCAATGGTTTCATTTTCATGTTTAATTTAATTCTACCACAAAAGTTTAAAATTAAAAATGCATTTATTGTGAAATAACTTATATATCAAAAACCAAGCCACCCTTTCACTACAAAAAATGTATATGACAGTTTCTAAGATTCTGTTATTAATAATGATTCAAGCCACATATGCACATTTCAAGATGCAAAAGATGCAAGATGCACATTTCTTCTCTTAGCTGAACATAGTCATCAGATTCAGCATTTCCCTGGAGGCAAGGTTTTCTTCTTTGCTTCTCAGATATCCTGAGAAGCTAAGATCCCACTACTCAGGGCTTGTTTGTTTGGTCCAGAAATGCCACTTCAGGGTATTCAGTTGGTCAGTGTAACAGCTTGAAGTTTTTATGCACTCTCTGGATAATGCACTCCTCAAGGGCTACGGACAGATATTCAAAAAGCCTGAATTGATCTAATCTTTGCTGGTTAGTCTAATCTGCCTGGGCTGAATCAGTCTGTAACTGCATAGACATCCCCTCTAGACTGAAAAAATGCACAGGCACATGCCTGCAGTGGCTCAAGCTAGAAGCTGGGGGGTGTTTGAGCAGTCCTCCCTTCCCTTCCACAGTGCTGAGCTGAGGGACAGTGTGGCCAGGCAGGACTGTTTGATTAGAAAGGGGTCATCCCCCCACTGGTCAGCAAGGGAGCCAGCTGGGATTTACATAGCATTTAATTACACAGCAGGGAGTATTTATCACCCCATCAGCAAAACAAAAGGATCTCTCAATAGTTCAAGCTCTTCTTAAACTTATTCCAAAGAAGGAATGGGGGGACATTACCAGCTGACCTGTTGTTTAGCTCCTAAAAGCCCTAAGTGATACTGTCCTGTCTGCCTTGTCTCCCACAGCATGGACCATAGCCAGCATGTGGTACGCTAGCTAATGCTGGGAAGTGTCTGTGTAAGGCAGAGGGGAGAGGGGATCCCTGCTTAGTAGGGAGTGGTGAGGGGAGGGAGTGGAGCAGGGGGAAGCCAGGCAGATGCCTGCAGTCTTTGCTGGAGCTCCAGCTAGGGAGTAGAGGGGAGGGGCCAGCTCTGCTGTGGAACAGAGAGCCCCCCCGCCCAGCCCAGAGAGCATGCCAGGATGCTGAGGGAGTCTGGTTTAACTTAAACTAGCAAGGGGTCTCGGACAGACATTGAATAAACCGGTTTGACCCAAATCAGTTAAGTCTGATACTACATTCAACCAGGTTTATCTCAGATCAGTTTCAGCCATTTTCAAACCAGTTTATGTGCATTGAACATATGTTCTGTTACAGGTTTAAACCAATGTCCAGGGATCCTGGTTTTCTCTTATTAAAAATTGCAAATTCTCTGATTAAAAACCCAAAATCTGTGATAAAAATTAAAGACCCCCCCACAGCCCCCACCCAGTGCTGCTGGTGCCCCACACTCCCTCCCCTCCACAGTCTCACCAGCCCTCCTGACACCCTTCGCAACAGCCCCCCCAGACTCACAGGCACAGACATGCAGACACTGACACCCACCCCAGCAGGTAAATGTGGGGGTGGGGAAGGGGCGGGGCAGGGCAGGGGAAAGGGAAGGTGCTGGGCGGGGCGCAGATCAAGAACGGGAGGAGCACACCCAGGAGCAGGGCCAGAGGGTGAAGGCAGGGGTGCCATTCTGTGGGCCACACGTGCTGGCCGGCCTGAGAGGGGGTTTGCATACGGAGGCCGCCACCGCAACTCTGCCACTGCACCCTGCGCTACCATCCCATGGCCATCTGCACAGCTTTGTGGGAATGTGGCACAGGGTGTGGCAGTGGCAGTGTAGTGGCAAACACAGTGTGCAGGCCACATACATGCCGCCTTGCCGGGGGGTGGAATGGGGGGCTTGCACAGCTCCGAACACTGCTCCGCAGCAGCAGCGGGAGGTTTTGTACACAGTGGCCATCACTGCTGGCACAGCCCTCCAGGTAAGCGGCAGTGGCCACCACGTGCAAGCCCCCCGGTCCACCCCAACCACCATCCCTCGCCGCCACTGCAGAGCCGGTCACAGAGCTGTGCAGCTGGCTGCATGCTAGTCTCCCTCTCCCTACCCTGGGCATGTGGCTGGGCAGCATGTGTGCGGCCCACGCATAGCGGGCAGCACCACCCTACATCCCGTATTGCTTGCCTGCAAAGCCCCCCTACAGAGGGGCACCCCTGCCCTCGCCCCCTGACCTTGCTCCAGGCTGTGCTGTGCTGCCTGGGGCCGGCAGCACCCCCCGCCCCCTCAGCCCCCTACCATCTTCCCCAGCCCTGCCCCACAGCCCCACTTACCTCTAGGCTCCAGGGGCGAAGGGCAAGTCTGAGCCTGAGCCCAGCCTTGGCTGACTCAGGGGCTCAGGCCCAGCCCTTCCCCCTCTCCCTCTCCCTGTGGGCAGGGCTGGGGGTTTCCCTCCCTTTCTGCAATTGGCTTTTGCAGGCTGGAGCTGTGCCAGCCTGCAAGAACTCTTTGCAAAAGCGGAGAATCCATGGATTTCTCTGCTAAAAACGGAAATCTGTGGTTTCTCCAATAAAAACGGAATCCGTGATTTTCTCTGTTTTTCTGTGGGAAACGGAAAACCTGGATCCCTGGTAATGTCTGTCCCTAGCCAAGAAGTCCTATGTGATCTTCCCTGCATTTCCAGTCTACATTGTAACAGTAGTCACCTAAAATCTAAAAATAGAAAAAAATCACACAGCCTGTCAGTAAAACAGGAGAACTTTGACCTGCAAGAGATCTGTGTTAATGTTAGAAAGAGAAATGTAAGGAATTATGGGATTTCAAAAACAATCCCAAAAATTATGGGTTGGAGAAATGGGACTTGTGGGACAGTTGGCCTGAATTCCTACATGCCTCAGTGCACTGCAAAAAATGTCCTGTGTTGCCTTTTGTCTTCATCAAAAGATGGCATGGGTGAGCTGCAGTGTTTACCAATAGTGCACTTGGGCTTCAGCCAACATAATCATGTATAGTGAGGATGATGGTAACATAAAGACCTGGTGTGTATATTCTATAAACATGGTAGTGCCATCTGTTGTTAACTGGCAAAACTCAGGGTGGCACAACTTTCATGTATAAAAATTTTGGAAAAAGCCAGCTATGTTTTCTAGAAATGTCCCACATCGTTAACAGATGTTGAACCCACTAGGAGACAATTAAATTAATTTTGTTGAGAATGAGTGAGGCAGGTGACTCATTACTCTTTGAATATACGGGAGGTGAATAGTTCTCCAGAGAGAGTGTGGTCTGAATAATTGTGTAAACAAAAATCTAAAAACAGACTTGGAGAAGATGGTTGGAGCTGATCATCTTAGTGATAACCTTGAGAAAGCAAATCCTTCAGAAGTGGGTGAGTTTGCCCTTCACAAACTGTGCGACTGTATCTGTAGACTAGGAAGATACAGAAGGTGTCTGCTATCCCTGCCATATTCATCTCAGTCTTCTTTATATCTCCGTACCTCCTTCTCCGAGAATTGTCCTACAACTACTTATCCAACACTGATGCAGTCCACTTCGTCTTCATCCTCATCTCCATCACAACTATCATGAATGGCCCAGTCCATGAAGAGGAGTTGAAGACACTCAGCACTTGGTTCTTAGTGGCTTCTTAACACCCTGGATGAGCAAATACTGCAACATATTTTTCCAAGTCTGTAAGTCCTGGACATATTACTGTCCTAGGCAGGCAATAATTTTAAATTTTTAAATGAACCTGGTGCTCACTAAACATCATTGCTCTGTCACTTAAATGTTTGTTGCATCTCAGTTCATTCTCCTGTATAATTTGTTTTACATAGTGTTGTTCTACTCATCTGTAAATTGCTGAGTATGCTGTGGATAATACAGAAATAAATAACAATACTAGAAGTGATAGGACTATATTTAGATTTTTCTAGAACTATAAAATTGTTTTTAGAGCAGAAATGCTTGATTGCAACTCCTTCTTTTCTTTCTCATTAGTTTTACCCATCTATGGCTTTCTCTTCATATTTTTTACAATATTAATTTAACATGTGGGAACTAACTACAAGGTAGAACCCTAGTGATGATCCAATTTGTGGTTTTAACATGAGGTAACAGATTAGGCTTCAGGATTTTTATAGTCTGCACTTTGATAGATCAAAAAATGTGGAAACTATAATGTCATATTCTTCATCAGGATTTTACCTTGTGTTATTTACCAAGTTAGCAAATACATTGTACACCCTTCCTGTAGTGAAGACATATCCTCTAGGGACCGTCTGCAATTCCATTTAAAAGTTGACTGATTAGTCTGCCTGTTTTGCTCTGCATTTAATACTAATCCATAAAATATAACTGGATTGAGTAGTGATGATAAATTTTCCTAAAGCTGGATGGAAACTTGTGGTGGCTCCCTGTGTATGACAGGTGTGGAAGTGTGCCTTAAATGAAGCCTTCAGTCATTTAGTCCTCTCAACAAATGGTAGCCTGGGGCAAGCATGCCTCTGTATAAATGCTTGCAAGATTGCCAAGAATTACAAAATAGAACAAATAGTTAGAATGGTGGTGGTAGGGAGTGTTAGTTTGAATGAACACATGGTTCCATGCATTTGCCAGAGTTCAGTCAAACTGCATTATCCTGTATAAAGTCCAACATTTTCAAGTTTGCTTCAAAAGAACACATAAAGGGTGACTAGGTTGGGAGAAATATAAGTCTGAAAACATTTTGGCTAGGCTTAAGCTATGTGCATGCCCCAAACTCAGTGTTCCAAAGGGTTAAAGTGAACTTTAGTATCCCAGTGATCACCCTGTGGTACTGTCTTCATAAATTTTCTCTGTTTATAGAGTGTTTTTGATGGCAGGCAATTCTTCGTTGAAAGTTAAGTGCTCTTTTATATGAATAAATAAAGAAGGCTTTGGTTTGAATTAATACATTATTTTGACAAATGTTTATTGGAAACCCAATTATGGCTTCATAAATCAGTACTATCTGTGGTCCATCAGGTGAGCTCACCCATGCCATCAGATGTCACACTGGATACTAGTAGGATAATTAAAAACAATTCTATAGAATTCTCTCCCTCTTGCTCAGGTCTGACAGTAGTCAAAACAGGAAGAAATTGTTTATTATTTTTTATTTAACTTATTAAAATACTTGTTGCAAGATGTCATGGCTCTACTTAACAAAAAAAGCCCATTTGTTTTCAATTTGCAGTTAGATTAAAATGACAAGGTCAGGTACAAATCAAGAACTGACTGACAGCTGAATTTTAAGAGCTGTCCAACAGGGAAGGGGAAGATGTAATATCTATTTGAACTTTACAGTTGGGTAAAATTTTGGGTTTTGTTTTGTTTGGGTTTTTTTTGTTTGCTACATCAGAACAAAGATAGAGAAGGAGACACAGAAACAAGGAAACAAGGACATTAATAATGCACCCCTTTCAAATAACCAATGGATCCTTTAAAAAATATCCTCTGTAGGAGGAAGGGAGAAGAAATTCCCAGCAAGTGAATTTCTGGGGCACAATGATTGGGGCCTTGATGTGCCTGCCCAGGTTTTTTCATTTGCAGATGCATGCCCCATGTCAGAAATCCTGGGTACAACTCTGTAAGTGGGGTTTCCCCATTTGTAGAGGTGCACCCCAAGTGTCCTGCAGGAGCAATGGGGGTCTGACCCTGTGGGACAACAGGTGACATCTGATTTGCCCAATGAAGTGGATCAGCTGTGCTAAAACAAATCCTGGCAGAACTTATCTGTTTCATTTGGGAACATCTGTTTAGACCCTAACTGTATTTGTGAATCTTCATGAATGAAGGACCGGAAAAGAGAAAGCCAAGGAAGCAAGGTGTGACAGGGAACCCTAACCCTGTCATGAGGAAGAAGGTGAGCCCCTGTAAGGCCAGAACCTTCTGGGCACAGAGGGCTGGTGAGGAAGGAGTTAACTGCTGAACTGGGATGGCTAGTCAGCTGACCAGAAGAGGCAGGACTATAAAAACCGTGGGTTGAATGACAGTAAGGAGGTCAGCAGCAGAAGGGAAAGCAGTGCCCCTGAGAGCTCCAGGAAGGAGTTTGGGGAGTGGTCCACGACAGGAAGAGGGAAGCTACCAAAGCCCCTGTGAGATGACAACTGCATCCACAACCAGGACTGTAGCCGGCAGTGCAGAGTCGAGACTCGAAGAGAGTTCATGTAAGCTGACCCACTGCGTTGATTGAGCACATGCAGTTATTATTATTATTTTGTTTTTTGGGATTATTGAATAAGACCGGAGGTTTGGGTGAGGCTATTAGGGGTCGGGGGAGGCCTCAATTTTGGGGACCCACTCCAGAGTGGGAGCCCCGGTGCCAGTGAGGGTGCAGCTTTTGGGGGCACAGACCCCAGCACCAGTGAGGGTGCAGCTTTTTGGGGGGCACAGCCCCGGTGCCAGTGAGGCGCAGAGGGAGACAGGGCTGCAGAGAGCCTGAGTGCCAGTAAGGGTGCAGTTTTGGGATGATATTAAAAAGGCCAGGGAGGCCTTGGTGCACCTGGGGGTGCAAGTATGTATTTTTTCTATTATTTTGGACTGGTGGGGTCGCACCCTGGTTTTGGGCTTGCGGCCCCCTGGCTGTGGGGCCGGTACCCATGCCTCTGGGCCAGGGAGCGCCGTGCTCCAGAAGGGAGCAGAAAAGGGGGCCATGAGCCTCCAGGCACTGGAAGGAAAAGCTAGAGCCTCGGAGTTGAACCCTGTTTAGTGGGTTTGGATGGGGAGGCCTAGCTAGAGAAAAAGGGGTCAGGCCATCCTAGGAGAGACCCCAACATACCCAATATAATAGGCAGTCTCCCACTCACATAATAAATTCCATCAAGACGTGGCAGGAGAGATTAGGGAAGGACAGAAGAATTCCAAGAGGGCTCCAAGGGCACCCCCACATAAGGCATGGATGACCAGGAAGATGGTGCTGGGGAGGGCGACCTGTTACACAAGAACTAGATGGAGTCCTAAACAGGATGCACAGTCTTTCCAATCCAGATTTAAAAACTCTGAGCAATCCCTTGCCCTCAATTTTATTCCAGAAAAACCTCAGCTATTAAATTCTGTTCCTTATATAGTATTTTTTTTATTTCACACTTCAAAACCTGAACTGAGAAATTTCCCAATTTCACTTTGTTTTCTGTAAGCAGCTAGCCCAACAGCAACAGTATGTCAGGGTGACTTTTCTTTTGTCTAGTGACAAAGGCCATATTCCCGTATACCAGAACTCTAGACTTCCCTGTGCAGAGACCAGCTCTTAAGGGTTAGATGAACCCTAAAATCAGATGAAGACAAACACTTCAAGCCAGGCATTTATTCCCCTATATGAGCCTCCATTCTCCATTCATATGCCATTCAGAACACTGGTATACTAATAGGCTGCTGAAACCTGAAAATCCACCATGAAGGTATAGGAGGGGGATGACACAGCAATGACAAAGGAGACAGGGTGGCATTGTTATTAGAGCAGCTGGAAGATACAACAATAGAGCACAGCTCTCCAGTTGTTCCATCTGGCAAGATTCCTCTGGGGTCATCAAGTACAGCCGTTCTACCTGGAGAGAACAATCCAGGAAAGGGTTTCAGGATTTGCAATTTCCCTCACCCAGTGAACATACATACTTCTTGCACATGGTCAGGTGGGCAGGAATCATGCCCTCTGTAGCCAGAGATGATAGATGACAATCCTTGGCCATTTCAGAGAAAGCTCAGTCCTTCTCTCTGGTGAACAGTGATGTGAGCCTTGACTAAAACTGAATCTAAGAAATAAATAGAATTTGTTCTTAATAGGAACAGTAACTTGTTGCTGTTTTATTTTTCCTACTTTTCAAATGAATTATAAGAAAATAAAATAGGATGTTTGGTTGGGAGGTAAGTTAGACTGTTCATTTTGACTAACAAGTGTTCATTGTATAGAGGCTTTGCTTAGTATAGTCACACAAGAGAACAAATAATAATTCATAACTTATGACTTAGCATTCTCATCAGAAATTATTTACTGGAAATGTTTACTAAAAGTATGAAAATAATGACAGAATAAGTGAATAATTGACAGTGCAGCCCATATTGCTTTGATTTGCAAATATTTTAAGAAGTCACATAATTCCATGCTGTTCATTGCATTATGAAATTGGTAATTCTACTGACTACAACTTTTTCTCCTGACATTCCATCAACTTCATCTGAAGCTCTGTCTTGTTTGCCATAAACAGTGGGGTGAAAAAGCCCATAATAAACAACAAGAAAAATAATACCTAACACTAGAGTGAGGACAATTATGATGCTCGCAGCTTTAAAATGTATTTGATTGATAACCAAAGGCTTCCAAACCAAACATATGTACAATATAACTAAAATTAAAAGCACACAAGCAGTATAATAAATAGAAATATCAACCTTTGTCTTTTTCCCCTTAATGTTAAAATAGGTAAAAGTTAGAATGATTCCAACAATGATTCTATATAAATATTCCATCCTCTTAGATTTGTAAAACATTGTATGTTGTTTTAAAATCCAGCAGAAGCTCAAGATCCAAAGAAAAGTTAACAGAATTAAAGAACTTTTGAAATTGAGCACTGTGGTCAGTGCAACACTAAGTATCCATGAGGTCAGTGTGAACAGTTTATAGAAGAAATACATTAACTTGGGAATGACTCCAACTTGATTTTTATCAGGCAGAGATTTTTGTAATGATACCTGATAGTCAACAGTTGCCCAGGAAATACTGCAGAAAGATGTAATGATAGAAATATCTAAATAAAACATAAACATAAATGTTACTGTCAAGAAAACAATTCAAATATTTTAATTAAAATATTCTTTACATTTGAAAGAAACATTGGTCCAGTGATTTAGGCACTAGTTTAGGACTGGAGAGATTCAGGTGCAATTCCTTTCTTTACCTTAGACTTCCTGTATAACTTTGAACAATTTGGTTCTCCTCTATGACTCAGTTCTCTATCTTAACATGACAATAGTAATACTCCTCTCCTTACAGTGGTGTTGAAATGGTAATTAAATTATAGATCGTGAGGTGTCCAATTACGACGATATATAAGTAGCTTACGTAAATATATTAAGTAAGCAAAAACAAAGTAGACTGCAGTGAAATGGTTCAGTTGCTTACCTCAGTGGTTTTTACTTTCAAACACAATATAATGTTATTGTTAAATGTTCCACACTATATTTCTTTGTAAAAAAATCTTTCTAAAGTTTCTAAAAAGTCTTAGAAAAATAGACTTGCCAATAGAGGAGATTATTTAACTAAATAAAATCGTACTGGAATCTGACTGGGAACACGCTAAAGCGAGGACTTAACTGCTTAGTGGAGATTTCATTTTCAACTTACAGGTAAGAGAGAGAGAGAATTACACTGAATGAAGCTAGTTTTGTCTTCCTCCATCAGGATGTGAATCTGCAGAAGGAGCTGGGGTGTTGTTTCCAGGAAAATTTTAAATACCCTGAGCATACTAATATCAGTCACTGCATCAATGGCTTGTTTATGAATGTCACCGGTAGGACTTCCAGACAATTTATCTTCACAACTGCTTTGTTTAAATGCAGACTGGAAGCCACATTTCAATGCAAAGTAATATCTAGAAAAAGACAAAACATGGTCAGCATAGATCTTGTTAACAGCAGAAACTAAATTGTGATTTTTTTTCCTATATCTTACCAAAATTAAACACACACTGACTAGAATGGAATGACATTTTTCTGATAAATGAATTTGCTGATGTTAATTTCTTCAAATGTGACCTATTTCTGAAGTTTGCCTTTGCTATCTTCTCAATTCCCTATTAGGGTGACTCTTTCATTCACTTTTCCTACACTCAGTAAATATGCAGATGTGAATATACAAATTGGAGATTGTAAATATCCATAGCATGCATCCCTGCTGTGCACATCAAGGCTAACTATACATATGCACAGGGGTGAGGAGGTGGGGTTTAATTAGACCGGTTGCCAGACAGCCACTCTAATTAAAATGGCTCACTGTCATGTGTCTTAAGCTCCTGCACATTTCAAAATGGCCATGGGGACACTTTAGCTAAAAGCTCATTCAACAAGGTTTAGATAAAGTGTCCCTGCAGCCATTTTGAAATGTGTGGGGGCTTAATACATGTGACAGTGAGACAATGCTGGAGTGTCCTAATTAGAACATGGAACAGACTTGATGAATCAAGCCTTCTCCAATGTGTTCTAATTAGACCATGAATGAGCATGTCTACAGGTAGCCAGCGACTTACACAGCAAGCCTGGACATACTTTTGAAAGTAAGGCCCTAATTCTTTAAGTTGCCTTTTTCTAAATACCCAGAAAATCTTTCAATTCCTGAAATGACTCTCAGGATACATAGATTTCCTTGGATGACAGATTTCATGACCTGAATGGTGTAATATGATTAAACCATATTCTTTGGCAAGTGAGTGCATGTAAATGATTCCTTTGTCTTAAGGCTTAACAAACATTAATTTAGGGGCTGGGGAGGGAAACCTAAATGAAATGATACTTATACTGGAACTGGTTCGTTCGGACAGATGTATACTATGGTTTGTGAAGATCCTTTAATGTTCAAGAAATCTGCATTGCCACATGAGAAATCTAGGTCTTATGCCCCATATCAAGTAGTTTGTTTTTCAGGTCTAGACGAGTTGGAAAGGTATACAAAGCTCTAGATAATTAAAAAAATAACTTTTGCTTTACAGGGTAATCTCGCCAGTCCTTCATAGTAGACATGTGACAATGGCCGCAGGCAGAGATAGGACTAGAACCCAAACTAACTGATATCGGTGTAGTTTCACTGACTCCAATGAAGTGAGCTTCCAAGCCAGCCCTATGTTGGAGGCAAAGAAGAGTGGGGAAAACCTTGCCTATACCCGCAGAACTCACTCTAGAAGAATAGGGTCCAAGGACTAATTGACTCTACTTCTTGTAGAACTGATCATCACTCAACAAAGAATCTTTCAGATCACGAAAAAGAAAATCCCCTAAGAAGTATCCACCACTTACCCCTCACCTCTGTCACATTCCTCAACTGCTTGTTTGCTGGTCTCTGCCTTTAGGTGGCTACTAACACCTGGTGCACAGATAGTTTCATCATCACCGCTCAATCATCATCACAGGTTAAGTTTCACATATTCTACTTCCATATCCCTGAAACTTTAAATACTCTTGTCCAATGAACTTGTTCTTACTCATTTTCTATAGCAGAGGGTAGAAAAACAATCATCTCACTAGGGAATGAGCTCTTATTTTGCCCACCTTTCTGATGTTTTGCATCCTAGAGTAAGACTTTTCACATCTGAAGAGATGCCGCTAATTTTAGCTTAGTGTTTCTCAACAGTGTGTCCCTAAGTTCCAGGACTGTATGGAGGGGCAGAGGGGTGTCGTGAGGGTAAAAAGGCAGTCACCCTGGCACCCCAGGATGTCCCATTGTCTCTAATATCAGCACTATCAAAGGGGAAGTTTCTGGCTACGTTGACTCTATCCTATTACCATGTTACCTTAAGTACATCTATGACATCTTCATTGTTTGGACACATGGGAAGGAATCTCTAGTCTAGAGAAATTTCACCAGGACTTTAACAACTTCCATCCCCTCATCAAACTAATTCTGGATACTCCATTCAGCAAATTCAGTTCCTAGACACTACACTGAAGGTCTGGAATGGCCTCATTGCCACCACATTGTATTGGAAACCAACTGACTGCCACAGCTACCTTCATGACACCAGCTTTCATCCTAAGCACACCACAAACTCCATCACCTACAGCCAAGTTCTGTGTTATAACTGTATCTGTTTGGATCCCACCCCCCATGATGCATGCTTTAAGGAGCTGGAGCAGGGATTCCTACAATTACATTACAATCCCAAAACTGTAGCCACTCAAATCAACAAAGCCAAACAGATCATGCTCTGACCTGCTATGATACCAACCCTGGGACAAGGGCACCAGAATTTATTTCGTTGTCACCTACAGCCCCCGGCTTGAACAGTTTAGACACATCATTAATGACCTCCAACCCCTCCTGGAAAAAGAAAACTATTTAAAGGTAGCTATGGGGAACAAAACAGTCCAAGAATATAATATCTGAAGTCTATTCCCCATGCAACTCTAACAACATCATATACACCATCACTGGTTTACAGTGCCCCTTTGCTGCTTACACTGGCCAGACAGAGTGATCCCTATACAGAAGAATGAATGAACATTAGCTGACATCAGCTCCAGAATGACACAAAGACCTGTAGCAGAACACTCTAATCTCCCTGAACATTAAGGAAGCTGTGGTGGCAAAACTTTAAAAAAAACTTGAACAGGAAATTGCAGAACAAGAAATCATCCACAGATTGGATTGTGTTAAGTATGGTTTAAACAGGCACTATGGATTCTTATCCCATTACCTGGATTAGCTTTTGTGACTTCTTTGTTCCTATGGGTTGATTACTTGCTTGTTTGCCTCTCCCAGTCCTGCCCCCTCCCTTCTGTCCTCTCCCTCCCTGCCCTAAATTCTATAATCAAATAACTCTCTATATTTTATACACTGCTCTGTGCATGTCCTTTCTCAGTATCTGATTTAGTTAATCTGTAAGGTGCAGATCTACCCATCCTTTATCCTGGGTCAAGCCAGAGGCATACTGGTGGCAACAGCTTGTTCTGCTGAAGCTCATAATATTTCTGTATTGTAGAGGACTTCAAGGTTTTGGATTTTGAATATGGCACCTTTCAGCAGCCTTAAGGATCAAATTCTGTTCCCTGGTTGTGGCACACCCTAGTGTGCTTCAACAGAGGAAAAGGATACAGACAAAAGCTAGAGGTCTGTTCACCCATATGCTTCAGTTCTCTGCTTCCTGTGGTCTTTTGGTGATGCTTTGGCCAATTTTTCTACACAAACAAGAGTACAGCAGCTTGCTGCAGTAAAAGCTCTTAGTCCATTGCCCAGAGGCCAGATTCTTTACCGTTCTCCCTAGAAAGACCCCAACAATGTATCTTTGCCACTCAGGCTGCACACTAGCTTAATGACTTGGCCTTAAATCCATAATTTGCTCCCAAGTGGAATAGTTTTCTTACATTAGATTGTTGCATATTTATTTTACTGTGTCCTGAGTAATCCCCCGTAAGTAAAAACATAAACTGTTTGGCAAAACATCTATAACTTTTTCAGGGTATAAAACAGCTAAGTATCTAAAACATCTGGTCCTTGCATCGAAAATATAAACATCTGTACGGTATGTGGTGTTTTTAAGAAAATCCGTTAAGAGTAAGACAACCTGTTATTCACACACACTCATCCACCAGATTTTTTAGTTGTCCAAATAGCAAGTAAATTCAAAGCTGTTGCAATGAATATGAGTTCCAGAGCTCACAGTTGGGGAGGTAGATGAGGTGTGAGGCAAATGCTAGACATACTGTAAAAAGGAATCTTCCAGAATAAGGGGCATGATGGATATCAATGATCCCAATACTTGTAGTGCAGTGTTCACCAATTACCAATATTTTAGCATGCTATATATGTCTTTGTTAATCTAGGTACTTCGTTTAGTTTCTCTTAATTTGTATCTAAACTGAGTGACATAAATTTACATGCAAAATCCAGTTACAGAAAGAAAATAGCTCATTATAAAACTGCATGCACAGCTGCCAGGGACACTGGCAGGTTAACATATTTTAAAATAAGATGTTTTCTCTACTATGATTCCTATAATACCTCACTCACATTACTAAAACTGAAATAATTTTTAAAAATATCATTTATTTTTCACTCTTTAGACTTGCTTACACTTTGTATTCACTTTGGACAATGAAAACAGTAATCTCTGTCTTTTTGGCAGTACTAGTCAATTTGGCTTTATCTTAGTTCTCCAGTATTTGGGATGAAAACTGGAGGAATGTTTTTTTTTCTTAAAACAATTCCAAGTGGAAGGAGAAAGTATAGTAATTAAAAACATTTCTCTTTGCTTTAGATTTTGGCATAGATACAGTATAGACCAGGGGTGCTTAAGCCCTGTCTCAAGATCCAGGTCCAGGCCCCAGCACCAGGTCATCCAGCCCAAGAGGCTCCCCATGTGTATGAGGAGAGCCCTGCAGGCTGGCCGTGCATACTAGATTAGGTGTGCAGGGAAGCGCAGGGCTCATTCGTGGTGCGTGGGGCCAGGTGGAGGCAGTGCAGAGTCTCAGAACTCCAATCCCAGCTTCTGGGGTCAGGCAGAGGTGGTGCAGAGACTGGCACCCCAATCCCAGCACACGAGACTGGGTAGAGTCAGCACAGGGCTCCAGGGCCCAATCCCAGGGCACAGGATCTGATCTGGGTTTGGTTCACTAAAACCACATGTCACAGGACACTTAGGTGCCTGCTTCTAAAAGAGCAGAAACTGCCTGGGAAGAGCCCAAAGAGTCAGGCAGGAGCCCAGATGCGGGTCACCATGGCAACTGGCTAATGAGGAAATTAGCCTGCACCTGCACCTGGTCAGCTGGCCGGAAGGGGCAGGGCCCTGGGCCCATATAAATCCCAGGATGGGGACTATGAGGCAGTTCTCTGCTGGTGGCCAAGGGACAAGGAGCCCTCCTAGAGCAACTGTAGGGAAGAGGCCTGACTAAGTTCTGCTCCGGGTAATGTAAAGGGGCCGAGCACACCTTATGTAGTGTGTGTTATGTTAGAGCCCAGGGGCTTATGCTTTGTTTGCCGTTTTATAAGACAGGTGGCTTGGGTGAGGCTATTTGGGGAAGAAAGAGGCTTCATTGGGGGCCCACTGCAATGTGGGGACCCTGGCGCCAGAGAAGGTGCGGCATTTGGGGGGCACAGACCCTGGCACCAGAGAGGGTGCAGAGACAGGGCTGCAGAGAGCCCAGTGAGGACAAGGGGCCAAATTATAATGAGGCCAAGGCAAGACAACACCAGTACCATCTGCGAGGCTTGGGGCATGGTAAAGGGGCGGTTGGAGCTACGCATAAAGCCCATAAGGCTAGGGTGCCCTGAAACACCCATTGTGAAACAGGACCTACAAGGGGTCTGGGAACCCACAGGGTTCAGAGAATCCATCAAACCGTGGCCAAGAGGACTTAAAGGCAGCCTCCCTATTTTTATATTTCCATCAAAGAAGTGGCGGGCGAGAACTGAGGGTGCCCATTGGGCCAAACTGGCATGGTCAAGGGGCCTTAGGAGATCACGGCTGTCTTTGAGGACCGCATCCCATGACACCATGTAAACTTGCAAAGTTCAGGTCCACTTTTGTGTTTATTGCTTCTTGGATTTCTAGCCTTCAAACAACTATGATTTTATAGGAAGAGACCAATGAAGAGCAGGTGGAGGGATTTCTACACCACCATGGAAGTGGTATTCATAGTCAAGTTTGCAGATGAGATCACCTAGGAATAGTGAAGGGCAAAAGCATAGCAGGTAAAGGACAGACACCAAAAGAGGAAACTTGACAGGGTCCCCTACACTGGGACTTATCTATTAGCATTTATTTCAAACAGCATAAACCCAGCAAACATACAGATCTGCTGAGCAGATAAAAAATTGGCCAGACAAAGTAAAGGGATACTTGGTCCAAAATTTTAATTTTAATTTTATTTAAAAAATCATAATTACCAACACCATTTTAAAATGTAAACTGTCATTTTAAAGAAGATAGTTATTCCCCTTCAGTATCTGAAGCATGAGCTTTGCAGTAGGAAGAACAAATAAACAAAAGTAAAACTCGCTAAGAAGAGAATGAACTTAGTAAAAAGAGAGGCAAGAGAAAACCATGACGTGCACATACAGTCACAGAAAGTTTTCCACTTGTTATTAGGCTATTACAAGCATAGGTAAAAAAAATTGTTAGGGATTTTTTAAATTGTTATAAATGTACCCTTCAAAATTGTCTACAGATTTTTACAGAAGGGGTAAATTTTGAAATGGAGAGTATGTATGGAGAGTATGCTACGGTGTAGTAGGGTCAAAAACAACCTGTGCACCACTGGGATTGCAGGTACTGCGCAGTCGTGATACTTCACAGTACCAACTGCACAGTCAGAGGCACATGTAGATGCACCCACTATAAAGCATAGCCCTCAGTACCCTGTGTAATCTAATTAACTCGTCAACTTGCTCAGTTCTCTTTTCCAGTCTTGGCCTTCTTTTTAGCTACAACATTAGACTTTCAATATTTGTGGATTTCACTTTCATCATAGCTGACCCAACTAGTGATAAAAATCAAATTCTTTCTAAATATGACCTAGTATAATTTTATTTTTTCTAGTTATATGATGACTTTCTCTGTATTTTATAGATATATATATATATATATTACTATCTCTTGTAGAAAGAGCATTGTGTCAAATGCAATTGGATTATAGTTGCAGATAAAATAATAACTGATAAGCAAAATAAAATGAGTACATTTATCTCAAAAGGGAGGAGGACAAATTCACAACTAACACATTTTCTTAAGCAGAGCTGTTCTCTGTCACTAACTGTGATTTTGGTCCCGAAGCTGCATTGCCTTCATGAACTGACCTGGCAGTTCCAAAGCAAAGCATTTAAAAAGCAGTATGATTTCTTGTCTCAATATTTAAAAATTGGCATTTACCTTATAAGAATTCCACCATGCAAAGAATGAACTAGAAAAGTCCAGGCCAGCTTTCCCAACTCAGGTCTTTCCAAGTCATCTTTAAACCACTCAAAACTGAAAGTCTGGACTACTGTTGATGCAAGGAGCCTAAAAACTAATGTTAATGTACTCCAAAGATATTGTCCCTCACAGAAAAAATTGCTAGCTACAAAGATATCTGATATAATATCAGCTATATAAATAAAAATCCCAAGAACTAGCATAAAAAAATTACACTTAGTAAATTTCATTGAGTGTTAAATTAGTTCTGACTACTTTTCCTTATATGAAGTAACGGAATGAATCATAAAAGTGCATTATTTGCAAAGCTCTTATTCCTAAGGATGCAAATTTCTCATGTAGTGTTTTCTACAAAGGGAAAACTACAGTATGTACTGACAAATAGAATCAAAATGAAAAGACTTAAACATTTATGTTCTGGCCTTAAGTACTAAATCAATTCCATGGGTACACGTCTATTTTGGAAAGCATACATGGAATCTTCTTCTCTTTTAGCTATGCCGATAAAGGCCATTCTTCCTAGTTGCTGGCTCCTAAAACGAAAAAATAAACAAAGGGTCACCAATAATAGCAATAATTCAGAAAATCATCAAGCTTCACACAGCTATTCACATGGTCACTTAAAAGGCAAAAAGTGAAAAAAATTTTAGAATTGCTTATGAATGAATGAATAAATACTGCTTACGCTGTGTCCCAGGGACACAAGCATGGGGGCGGGGCCAACCGAGAGGAGAGACCCTGAAATCGGAAATTATTTATCACAGGTTGTCCGACAGAACAACCCTGAGGAGAAAAGCCCACGTGGTTCATCAGCCACGTTCATATACAGCTGAAGCTGGTGGGTGATGTCATGGGCTCACGCCTCCAACTGAGTTAAAAGCCGGCACTAACAGGGAGATGGGGAGAGTGGGAGAGGCAGCGGAGTCTGCAGCTGCTCCCCACGCCGGTGGCAGGCAACACCAGCAAGTTGAAGGAGACCCCAATCAGGGAAGTACAATCCGGGTGTGGCGGTTGAGTGGTAGGCCGGGGCTATGGCCAGTAGCCCGAAGCGGCAGGTGGGTACTTTTTGACCGATGGAGCGGAATTAGGCACTGAAGCGTATTGGCTGAACAAAGAAATTATTTACTTACACCATCGGTGTACACAGCGCAGGAAGAAGAAACTAACTTAGGTTGCAGTTGCAAACCGAACAAATGAAAGCTTTCTGAGAGATGAGACGTCCGTGACCAGCTGAGCAAGCATGCAAGACAAAGTGGGGGTACGTCGGGTAGGTCGTTGATGGGGAGTCCCTGGTAGGTGATCAGTCCACCAGGTATTCTCAGAGATAAGTACGGAGTTCGAGCTCTCCGAGTTCGCTCTCTGAGTTCTCCTTCTCCAGGGTGTGTGCGGAGTGCTCCAACCTGGAGAACAATGCGCTCTCCAACCTGGAGGAATATGAGGAGTTCTCCAACGTGGGCGGAAACTGATTTACCTTTTATATGACTAACAAGCCAATCGCTAGTCACCAATATGAATAATTTGGAACTGGCCAATGGTGGTGTGCGTGTTTGCATAAGTTTTGGCGGGAACTTTTTCTAAGCTGTAACTTTCCATTACTGTGGCATATAGTTACATAGTGGAATTTTCCTACTGTGACCTACTTTCTCCTTGTGCCATATGTATCAAAATTTGCCACCATGGCACAGGCATGCAGAATGATTGACAGCAGAATGTTCCACTATGGATCAAACCAAAGGAATGTTCCACTGTGCCATAGGCATACAACTACTTGGTTCTGACACCGGGCAGCAGTGGCTGCCCAAAGCCTTCATAGGCTGCACACCCTGGGCTCCAACTGCATAAGGTGGTAGGAGGGGAGCAAAGGGAGCTCCCACTGGAGACAGAGAGGGGAGCAGCATTGGGGGACGCAGCCAGGCATTGGCTTCAGGGCAGGGAGAGGAGAAGGACTGTATGCTCTGATCTCCCTCTTTTCTACCTGCCCTCCTTTTTATTTTTGTTGTGTCGTGTTTTCTTTTGTCTCCTCTGACTGGTGTACTACACTGTGTTGTTCTTTTCATTTCATTTTCTTGTTGGTCTTGCTTTGAGCGGTAACCTGGAGCCATGATGTCCGGAGGACAAAACGAGCCACAAGGTCCACTCGCAGGAATTAGGCATCAGCAGCGTCAAGCGTGAGGGGAAGAGCTGGAGGAGAGGCGAATGTCCTATGGATCCAAAGTCTGTTGGGAAGAAGAAAATAGGACCGGGTACCTGAGAGCGATGAGGAAAGACCATCAAGACTGGAGGGCACGCTGCATTGACATCAGGTGGCCCATCTAAGACTGGCCTATGGAAGGGGTGTAGGGGAGGTAGAGCCCCATAAATATCCATCAGGAAGAATGACCAATCCTGAGGGACCTCCAACAGGAGACCCCACCACTGAGGTTACATTCGAAGACACGGCAGGTGAGTTCTGGGGTCCTCCCCGAGGAGACCGAGGTCCCTACCAGAGGTCACACAAAGCATCTCTGCATCCATCATCAGGCACCTGTGCCAAGGTGGCGCATGAACAGATTTTCGAAGACAGGCACACACTGTGATATATATATATATATATATATATAAGCGTTAATAAGCCACTGACCAGGTCTCAGACTAAGGCTGAGCCTAGCCGCCCCGATTCTGCCTAAATAAA
>NW_005841834.1:6603045-6615185 GCF_000455745.1 Alligator sinensis
TTCCCATCGCAGTGGTAGGGGGCTGGGAGGACTGGGCCTGGGCCCAGGCCCAATGTCGGGGAGGACCGGTCCCAAGAGCAGGAAGAAGCTGGGCCACAGCGGCAGTGGGGCATGGGGGAGGAGTGGGCCCAGGCCTGATGGGGGGAAGAGGCTCACTCCTCCCTTTCCCCCATAGCTGCCATGTTGGCCCGGGTCAGGCCCACTGTCCCATCCCCACACTGCCATGGCAGGCCGGCTTTTCCCTCAGCTAAGGCTCATTCCCTCACTCCATGTCGGTCCCGGGCCCAGTCCTCCCCTGGCCCCACTGTCACTACCAATGCCACAGCATGCCTGCTCTTCCCCACCACATCAGGCCCACTCAGGGATAGGAGGAGTGGGCTCAGGGCCAACACGGGGGATGGGGGTTGGGGACAAGTGGGCCCAGGCCTGAGGTGGGGAGGAGGCCTGCTCCTTCCCTCCCCCAGCCGCTAATGCTGCCGCAGCCACGTTGGGCTGGGCCTGTTGTCCCGCCCCATCGTGGTGGGTCATCTTTTCCCCCACTCAGGCCCACTCCCTCCGTGTTGGGCCTGGACCCGCTCCCCTCCCCCCCGCCCACGTTGGACCCGGGCCTGCTCCCCTCCACTCGTTGGGCCCAGGCCCACTCCCCTGCCCCCTGCATTGGGCCCAGGCAGCCAGTCCTAGTGCAAATAAAGCATTACAGACAGACTTGGGCTTTTATAATATTAGACTATTGTGAAGGAGTGGGAGACAGCAAACAAAAGCCGCAAGGTGCCTTACATGCTGGGCAGGGAAGGTCAGGAAGAAAAAAGCAGCCGGCAGCAACAGACAGGGAAAGTGAAAACAAGCAACACTTATAGCATGGAGAGCCAGCGGGGCTGCAGCTGGAGACCAGAAGGGAAGAGAAGCAATTGCCACACTTCCGGAGCAGCATCTCACTCCAGACTGGAGTGGGGAGGCTGCTCTGAGGTATTTCTAGCCCTAGAGAGGGGAAGAGAGGAGTCAATTCCCTGCAAGCCACAGAGAGAGGAGCGGCTGAATGTCCCAGCAGGCAAGTATTGCGAAACTTCCTGGAGGAACACTGTGGGTGTGACCCTGAGAAGGAGGCAGGTGGAGACCTGCACACACAAGGTTTCTGATAATCCCTGGAGCACAGTGGCAGCAGAGGATCCAGGGGAAGAGGCCAGAAAAATTGCTGTTCCAGGTTAAAGCCCCGCTGCATAGCAGCGCAAGAAAACATAAGATCAACTTCCTGACAGACCAGGTGATCCAAAGCCAAGGTCCACCCTGTCACCACCTGTAGGAAAACGAGCTCAAGGCAGTGGCAGCAAGCCCTACAACACCTAGAGTCATCACAACTAGAAAGAGAGAGAGATAGATCAATGTGTAAACACTGAAAAGCAGAGGAGTAGGGTCTCTTGAAACATGCCCAGAGTCTCATGTCTATATATATATAGACACACACACACACACACATACACACACATATATATATGTATGTATGTAATTATTAGGGGCATACAAAGCAGGCCATATGCAATTTGGATTTGGATTTGGCTGAGCAGGCTTTTGTCATCCCATCTCTGTGCAAAAAAATGGTAGTCAGACCCTAATTAACCATAGAATTTGCATCCTATGTACAGGGTAGCTGGTAGTGAAGACATTTAAAGATTTCTATTTAAGGATTCTTGTGACTTATATTTTGAGAAGGTCTGATACCTCTATCATTTGCAGAAAATCATTTATATTTGGAGAGAGAGTTAGGCTTTAGATGTAGAAATGGTTGTTCTTTATAGCACAAAATGCTATTCAGCCTCTATTGAATTAGAAAACACTTAAAACTACTGCATGCAAGAAGCAAGGATTTTTGTGGATGTTATCTTATTGAACTAACTGCATATTTGGGAGAGATTTCACTAAGGGCCTTGTACAGACACTCAGTTTCTCCTGGGAAAGCAGCAACTCTTGGGCTTTTTCAGATGTTCAGGCTTCTTTTCCCCAAAATTAAAACAGCCACTCCAAGAGAAAAATAACCTGGGAACAGCCAAGATTAAATCACAAGAGAATTTCTCCTGGGATGGTCCTCCTGGGATGGTTTATCTTGGGATGCTATGGTCTGTGTGTACAGACATTTGAATGCCAAGGCCCCAAAGAGCTTGAGGTGCTGACACTGTGCAGCCAGGCAGGTGCCCTGTGCACACATCTCAGTGTACTTTGCAGGCTCCTTTAGTCTGTTGGCAACAGATGGCAGCAGTGCATAGGGCAGCCATGATTAGTTGATCCAGACTGCCCATGGTCAGCCTGTGTTTTCCTGAATCACAATATGAGATTGTGAAGGGAATGTGTTCTGCTGGAGCAGCGGAATCTAGCAAGCAACACACTATCCCCCAGGCAGTCCAGGGAGGGAACTGTAATGAGGACTATGTTCTTTTCTGAGAGAAGTTTCTGGGTAAGTTTCTCTATCAGGAGAACAAACCTGGGAGAATTCTTCCAGATTATTGGAATGTGCATATGCAGCCAACTTTAAGTCTAGATTCACTGTTTCCACAGCATTCTTTTCATTCACCCAGCTAGTTACTTTGTCAGTAGGACATGGAGCAATGACTTGAAGTTGCAGCAAAGTATATGTAGGATTGATATCAAGAAAAACTTCTTCACTGGTAGAACAGTGAGGCAGTGGAATAGATGGTCTGGGGAAGTTGTGGATTCTCCATCACTGGAGGTGTTCAGAAAGGCATCGGACAGCCACTGGTTGGGGATGATAATAGGCATTGCTATGCCTTATTTTTCTGCTAAGGGTATTTCTCATACTCCTGGGCTCTGCTGGTTGTCCCTTTTCCTCCTTTCCAATACATGTCATGTTTTTAAGCCTTCCTCAGAGGCATTGGGTGATGGCTGTAGCCAAAGCTAGGGGTTTTGACTGGGGTGTGCCAATGCTGCTGCTGGGGCTTAAAGCCTGAGGTTTCTGGTTAGAGGGTCTTGCCCCTATACTCATGGCGAGACTGATTGTTGTATTTGGGGTCAGGAAGGTATTTTACCCTATGGTCATATTGGTATAGGCTGTAGAAGTTTTTGCCTTCATATGTAGCAGGTGGCATGGTCCTCTACCTGGGATCTCTTGAGCCTATATTAATAACCTTTTATAAAAGCAGAACATGGGCTGCCATGGTTACCCTGCTTTACCTGTGGCAGGTTAGGGTGTTATGTCTTGTGTTTTTCTGGTTTGACGGTAGTTTTAAAAAGAATTTAGATCATGGGTTTGTATAAGATGGTTTGGATAGGGATGATCCTCAGGGAGAGGTTTGGCCTAGATGATCTACAGAGTTCCCTTCTGGCCCTACTTCTCTGATTCTGAGTGAACTTTGGTACAGAATACAGATAAGCTAAATTGAGCTTTGTTTTGTAATTGTGTTCTAGTATCTTTTATTTACACACCACTATAAACTAATAGGATATAAACAGTGTTCATCCAGAAGTGAATATATTCAGTATATAGAGATCACTTCATCAGTAATGACATTTAATCACTTTTGGAACAATATATCCTCTCTGACAACAACATTGTGTACCATTTCTAGGATGGAGATTTATTTTTTTATATTTATATCCCTTCATATCCAAAAAGGCTTAAAATAAATGGCAAATAACCCACAGATAAGAAACAACAGTAGACTCCCCAAGTGACACCCCAAATCTGAACATTCTACCCTCCCACTTCTGCTTCCCCACCAAACACCCAAAAAAGCAAACCCTCCCAAGCATGTTTCTTCCCAACTTCCATTTACATCTAGATATAAAAAAAACTCTTCCCACCCCTGCTCTCCCTCCTCCACCACTCTCAGCTACTCCTGCTCCCTTGCCTCACACTCAGGTGAGATACCTCCTCCCTCTCCCAACACCCCTGCCAAGTCCACACCACCTTCTGCTGAGGATCTGTGGCTGTCCCCCAAAACCCATAACTCCTTCCCTTTCCCCCGACATTTACAACATCAAATTTTTAAAATAGCATAAATGTGTAACAGCCAAAAGATACACTATCCCAGTCCCTTCTGAACTGCAACACCAAAGGGTGCTTTTGCGTGTCACCCATTTGGGTGCCTGCCCAGGGAAGCTGGACAGCTGCATAAGACCTACAGATTGGACAGTTCCTTCTCCCTCCATTGAGGCAACCATGGTGGTACCTGGGCTGAACTCCAGACCTCCCCTAGAGGGGAGGGCAAGGAAAACAGAGTCATGGCAAAAGTTCTTCAGCAGAGAGGGAATGAAAAAAAGTTTCTCAATTTGAAACTATAAAATGAATATAGGTATGGCTATTCCCAGAAAAACAAATGAAGGGTCTGACCCAATATTGCAGATCTCATGTTCCTATTCAGTGAGCAAAACTCTGATTTTTGATGTTGGAATCTGCCATGATTGCACATGGGCAATATGGAATGGGATATTTGAAGTCAAATTTTAAGATAGTCTCTGATATCTGTACCTGAAAAATGCATGTGAAAACTGGGTAGTTGCTTGTCTAACTACTTATATGACCCCATCACTGCAATATCTTAGTACCTCCATAAACCTTAATAAATGTGCCTCTATCTCCCTGTTCATTAGGGAATTAATAATACCTCATTTTTTCTCAGGAAAATGCAGGCAGGCAGGCAGTTCAAATCATACACTGAATCCATATTTCAAATATTCTAGTTCAGTGTTTTAACCAGGAGTCCATGGCCAAATGTATATTTTCAAGAGCATCTGAAATCCCAGCTGAAAATTGGACCTGTATGATGTCTGCAAAAGGGTATAATCTATGCCCTAAACTAGCAGATTATTCCCATGTAACCTGTAGGTTACAGGTTCAGTCCTGATTGAGAGAAAAATACCATATACTATGACCTGCAGCACTGGGAATTGTCTTGTGTCTATCCCAGAACAAGAGGCCCAAACTTGATAAGACAGCTTCCACAAGAAGTACAGCAGATCTGCAGGCCAGCATAAATACCTGCCCACTGGAAACCAAACATACCTTTACAGAGACATTCTGAGATCAAGCAGAAGTGGTACAACATTATAAACATTTACGGTTTGAAGTACATATGAAAAGATATTATAAAATGCAGACTTACCTTATTGCCTGCTATTGGCAACTAAAGTTCACCATAAATTTATTCTCTGCTCAGAGTAGATCTGAAGTCTTGAAAGTTTTCAAACCAGTATTTCTGTTTTCTTTCTCTAACATTTATAACCAGGAAAAGTTAAAGGTATACAGTGTCAGGAAAACTGAAACTTAAATTGCCTGGTGATCATGTGACACAGTTAATAATCGGCTAGCTTCCTCGAACTGTCATTCCTTATGATTATGAATGTGTAAGTTATTCTAAGAAGAATTTTAAGAAGCTTCTCTATGGGACCCCACGCCATGACAATAGCATTTAGTGTAGAGGCAGCAAAGACGAGTTGGAACAATAAGGATTTTTGTGGGTGGTATCTTTTATTGGACCAACTCTGTGGTTGTGATAGATTCAGACAAGCTTTCAAATGAAGTGTATTCTTTTTGAGTTGGAATTATATTTTTAGACTCTCGTAGCTCTAACCCAGCTTTTTTCAGTTTCTAAATAAAGGTTTTCAAGCTATTTGTCTAAATGATGATTAAATTCCTAGGGTATTACCTGCAAACATCTTAAAATAGCTGAGTCATTAACCCAGATGCTGTAACCCAGGCTAGGGAGACACATTCAAAAAGCATGAGCCTGAATTGATTCAATCTTTGCAGGTTAGTCTAACCTGCCTAGGTTGAACCAGTTTGCAAATGCATAGACATTCCCTATGGACTGAGGAAATGCAGGCACATGCCTGCAGTGACTCAGGCCAGAAGCCAGAGGGCACTAGAGAAGGCCTTCCTTCCCTTCCATAGTGCTGAACTGAGAAGGGGGCATGACCAGGTCCTGGCAGGACACTCTGATTAAGGAGATCCGCCTGCACCATGCCAGACTTTTGCCTGCTCGCTGCTCAAGGGGTGGGAGCATTTCCTGCCCCGTCTCTGCTAGCACTCTGAGGCAAAGCAGAGGAGGCAAGGTCTTGGTCGTGATCCAAGGAAGAAACAGAGGGACATTATCAGATGATCTGTTGATGAGCTCCAAAAAGCCCTAAGTGGACACTGTCCTGTCTGCCTTTGTCCTGTCCCAGTGAAATTGGAGACACACACAGACACCTCTCAGCATTAGCTAGCATACCACATGCCAGCTAGTCTGTGGGGCTAGGGTCTGTGCTGTGGGAGATGGAAGGGAGGGAGGGGGGAATCCCTGCTTGAGCAGTGGTGGAGGAGAGGTAGGGAGAAGCCAGGTAGATCCTGCTATGCCTGCAGTCTCTGCCAGAGCTCTGGCTAGGAAGCAGAGGGGCAGGGTCAGCCCTGTTCTCTGGAGCAGACAGCTCAGCCTGGCCCAGCCCAGAGCTGGAAAACATCTGGGATGCTGGGGGACTCTGGTTTAACTTCAACTAGAAAGGGGTCTGGGACAGACATTGCATAAACTGGTTTGACCCAAATCAGTTAAGCCTGCTGCTACATTGAACCAGGTTTATCTTAAACCAGTTTCAGCCATTTTGAAACTGGTTTATGTGCAATGAATGTATGTTCTGTTTGTGGGGGCCAAGGGAGAATCGAGGATTAGGAGCCCTTGGGAACGCTAGCTAGGGTTGCGGCTGCGATCCCGTGGTGGGCAGATGGGTACTCTCTATCACCGGAGCGGAATTAGGCACAAACAAGACACGTATCAATTGGAAAAACAGAGATGGCTTTATTTACACTGTAGAGTCGTATACAGCGCAGGCAAGAAGTGACTTCACACTTCAATCGTAGTTGCAACAATTCTAATCTCTAGTCACTAATCGAGGAGCTCTTGTAGACCGGGTAGCTCAGGTCTAACTCGGGCATGCAACACGGAGGATACGTCGTAAGGCTTCGTCGACGGGGAGTTGTTGGCAGGTGATCAAGCTGCCGGAGTTCCACTCCAGGGGGAATCGCGGAGTTCTCCAACTAGGGCGGAAACGCCCCTAACCTTTTATACAGCTAGCGAGCCAATTGCCAGCTGCCACGTGGGAATAATTTAACATTGGCCAATCATGTTATGCAAATCTGCATTTCCTCGGCGGGAACTCTATCCACGCCGGAACTCTTCACCATGCCGAGAATTCCCCTGCCTTACCGTGCCTTGTGCTGGAAAGTTCCACTGTGTTGAGGCACTGATTCAAATCAGCTCTGACACTGTTATACGTTTAAACCAGTTTCTGATCACTTAAACCGGTTTACGTGTAATGTTTGTCCCTAGCCCCAATGGGTTTCAACCTTTTTAGACTCAAAGCATGCCTTATTAGACTGAAGGAACTCCTCGGAAAATTCCAGCTCTTAGCTTTAAATCATTTATTGACTACAAAAAAATTACAGAGCAATTCTTCTCAGAAAGACCACAACAGTCAGAATGTTTTTAACACTATGGATCCTTATTTCAAATCTCTGGGTTTATCTTGTGAATCAGGTATATGTGTTTGCATACCTAATGCTGCTAATAACACACAGCACATCATGGCACCCTTAAAAGAATTTAATAGTACTTTGGACCACATCCACAAGAGCAGGTGTGCATCTAGATTTAGGTGACTAAAGGCCTTTAAAAATCTGACCCTGAGGTAAGATCATATTTCAAAACACTAAGCAACATACTTTTAGGATTTTCAAAGATCACTTCATTTTTCTTTTTTCTTTTTTCATCATTTATAACTCACATGTTCCCTACTTCAGAATATATTTCCCAAATATAAAATACACTAAAAATGCAAAATTGCTCTTCAGATCAGAACAACTGAAACAGGGATTATATCTATATGTGCTATTAATGCACTTTAAGCTTACTGCTTAAAGTAAAATAAGGCACAATAAGCTTTCCCTGGGAGCACATCTACATGTGTGCCCATTGGGAGCAAATTTGCTCCCAACAGGAATAGTTCAGTGCAGAGCTACTCCTGGCCAACTCTGCCTATGCACAGCAGCCAGGAGAGCTCCAGGATCCACTGGGTGCCTGCCCCATGCTGACAGAGGGCACCAGGGCCAGGCTGAGGCTCCAGGAGCAGGGGTAGCTGTTCTGCATCCAGGGCAGCTGCCTCCCAGCCTCGCACCCCAATCAGCACTGGCAGGGGCTAGGAAACAGTCCCCTGCCCCAGACAGCTGCTTGCCTCCCAGTCTTGCACCCCAATCAGCTGATCAAAATGGGAGCTGGGGCACCATCCCCTGCCTGGTCAGCTGCCTGCTTCCTAGGCCCCACTCTGCTAATTGGAGCTAATCCTATCCAGGCTAGAAGCTCAGAGAGAATTGCTAAAGCACCTAAGAGAGTACAACAGCAGTTTCAGCTGGACACTCTGACCTCATTTTTAAGAGGCATCTTGCTCTTCTGTAGCTGGTAGTCTGGTACAAAACATGAAGATAAATGTGTTTGGTATTGCAAAAAGGAACTTAATTCTTCAAAGGGTGCTACTGCTGCCACCTTCAGACCAAATATATTTATAGCTCCTTTATATGTTTAGAAAAGGCATTATATGTTGGCATGACACATTAAGCCAATAAAAAGACACAAGTTTGCAATCCTTTAGTTCAAAGAAAAATTACTGAGATGCTAAAAAAAAGACTTGATTTTATAAACAGTCAAAATCTGATAAAATTTTTACCTTCAAACTTTCAGGATTATGTAGACAAGTTGAATTAATATTAAAAATAGTAGTCTACTGAAATATACAATTTACCTAAGTATCGTTGGTTACCATTTTAATCCATGACATTACCTAAAAGCTAAATTGTGCTAGGTGACTGGAAATGTATTGAATGGACCATCAAGCAAGTGCAGATATACTACAAAAGCAGCATTATGGGGTACCTAATCCTGTCTGAGGTCAATTCCATTCATAGAGCCTTTGTACAGACCACAGGAATCAATGGGTGAGAGTGAGGGGGAACATTGTGTATAGGGACCACCGGTGAGTTAAGGAGCATATATGCATAAACATGTTGCATGACCCCAAGTATATAATGCTCCTCTGTAGCCCCTGCTATGGAGCCTGACACGAAAAACTAGTGTTATGAACGTGGTATAAACAGGGCCAGCCTGTCCTAGAGACAAAGTGGGCAGTTACCCAGGGTAGAATTAAAGCAGTGCCATTTCTAAAGCTATATGATCTCTGCATTTTGATTAGTCAGTATGGCTAGTTATGTGAATGCTGAGGAGAGCAGGCAAAGCTAGTATTTTGCCCAGAACAGCTCTGAATATAAATAAGATTGGCTTTGTACAGTTTGAAGGCACAAATCTATGTATATAAACGTCTGTCCTCTGGTCCAGCTACTACTGCCTCTAGGTTTTCTAGTGTGTATTTATAAAAAGTACCAACCAGAATTTGGCCCCAGAGATTATATTTTACATGAAACACTTAATGTGCAAAAGACTAATTCTACTGTGCATTAGCGCGGTGGGCAAAACCCGTGCTAATGCACTAGATTTAGTCTAATGCATATTAACATCACAAAAAAATGTTCATCTGTGTTTATATGCAGTAGTGTCGATTATGGTGAATTAAGTACCTGTCATAACAGGTACCAAACTTGATGCACCATAATTATGGTACATTAATGAACACATACACATGCACACTATGTCAAATATAGACGCTCAGCCTTTATGGACTTACTTTCTTAATTCTAATTGAAGCAAACCCATACCAAATTAATACCTGCTTGTTAACTGCAACATTATTTTGATGCTGGCTAAGACAAATATAAAGGAAACGAATATTCCTTACCTGTGCAGTTTATATTTTAAGGAGTCAACTGGAGATTTGCATCTTTTAGAGTTTTTCAGGTCTTTACAGCCTAGGGAGTGTGGGGTTTACCCTGTTTCTCTACACGTGGAAAGGAATCCCACTGGTGGTTCTAGGTTTCACACGCGTAAGGAAAGCAACCCTGTTACAAGAATATTATTTTTTAAAAACCACTTGGAAAATGATTCAAGGAGAAACAATTCTACATAGTTATCAGCGGATCCATCTACACAAGATGCTTTACTGTGCAGTAGAACTAATTACAGCGCAGTAAGCATCCACATCTACATGTGAAGATGCTTACTGCACAGTAATCGGCTCTAATCACAAGTAAATTTGCTACCTGCAAATGCAAGTAGCAAATTTAGTCGAGATTACTTACTGTGCAGTAGCACATGTGTAGACACCTAACCAGGAGCAAAGGCGCTGCTGGTCAGCAGGACAGCAGAGGGCAGGAGAATGCTCCCTGACCCTGGGAGCTGCCTGCTGCTGAGGCAGGCTCTGCCATCAGAGCCTGGGCAGGGACAATATCTCCTTTCCCCCGGCAGCATGGAGCTCCCAGCCCCCACTCCATGACCTCAGGGCTGGGGCTGAGAGATCCTTATTTCTGAGCCCGAGCCCTGCGATCGTGGGGCTGGGGCCAGGAGATCCTCATCTCCCAGTCTCAGCCCCATGGTTGCAGCGCCAGAAGATCCTTCTCTTCCAGCACCAGCTCTGTGGTTGCACGGCTGGTGCTGGGAGAGAAGGATCTCCTAACCCAGGCCCCACAGTCCCAGACGGGGGGCTGGGAGCTGCCTATTGCCAAGGCAGGGGGACACTGTCCCCACCCCAGCTCATGGCAGAGCCCGCCCAGGCAACAACCAGCTCCCAGGTACAAGGATCAATGTCCTAGCCCCTGCCAGGAGACAGCTGTCTCCTGGTCCCTGGGCTACCACCCAGGGGTCCATTGCAGGGTGCAGAAAGTGGGAGCAGTCTGCTGCTAGAAGCAGCAAGTCTACTCCTGCATCCCTGCACATGTAGACACATGCCCATGAGAGTTTACTCTTGAGTAATTTACTCAAGAGTAAACTGATCCCAGATTAGTTGTATGCGTAGACACGCCCAGTTTCACTAGTCTCTTTGGATTTCACATTTATGATATCACTGTATGAATTAATATAAACTGATATGATAACTTATATTTTAGTGTCTGAAACTCATAGGAATAGTATCTGGAGATACGTATATAACAAAAAGGTTGCCTGGGTATTCTAATGTTACATATTCTAATTTCAGTGTATATTTTCTACATTTGTTGTTTATATGCACTTCAAGAAAAGCACACTCTTACTGCTGAGTTCATCCAAGAGCAGCATCTGAAGAGGCTAGTAATCAGGATTTTCAGTTTCATGACACTCTAAGCACAATAAGTATGTTGCAGCACTTTAAAAACTCTAGAAAGCAGATTGAGTACTAAAGTACTTGGGAAAGAGCACTTTGGAAAGGACAGAATTCACTGAGAAAGAGGATGAACATTGGCTGAAAAAATACCAGCTAGATAGAGAAGGCTGTATCTACAGCTACCCTGGATTGTCTGGGCTATAGAAATGTATCCAGAAGGCAATTTTATATTTTTCCTTAGTCTTACTGAAGTTAAACTACAATATTTTGTACAGAAACAGATTCAAGCATCTCTAAAATCTCTCTCTCTCTAGAAGTTCATCTTGTGCATACCCTTCATTAAGTTTATAGAACTTGATTCAGAACCCACTAAGATCAGTGGAAAGATTTCCACTGCCAGTGAGGACTTCTGGTGACCCTTGGAGTCACCGGGGCCAGAAACAAACTTGAGTAGCCTTTTGGTTGCCCCGACTCACACCAGGGACCAAGGTTTCTTGAAGCAGGGGTTAGTATCCACACCTGAAGAGGGGTTGCAGAAATGGCATGTAAACTAGAATCCTTCTTTCCCTTCCCTAATCTACATCAAGAGCTGCCAGACAGCAACCTAGCACTGGACCATAACCATGTGGCATTACGATGCATGTATTTAAGGCTAATGATAACAAATCCTGTGTTCCTGCCATATTGGCAAGAGTATGTGGCTCTATACATGAACTATGTAGTTTTGCCAAGAGGTTAGACCAGGGGTTGGCAACCCACGGCACGTGAGGCCATTTTGCTCAACACACCACCACCAGGCCCGGCTCTGGGTAGCTGCTGCCAACCACGGAGCCCAGGCTGCTCCCAGCAGGCGGCTGGGAAGCTGCAAGCCCTGCTGCAAGCAGCCCAGGCTCCGTGGTTGGCAGCAGCTACCCAGAGCC
>NW_005841834.1:6615196-6626840 GCF_000455745.1 Alligator sinensis
TCCCCCAGAGCCAGGGCTGTGTGCAGCAGGCAGGCTGCAAACAGCTGTGCTGGGCTCCGGCATCAGCTCTGTACCAACGTGTGCCTTGGAGTGGGCAGTGGGAGTGGCCTGACGCAGCACAACTATGGTCTCTCCCCAGCTCCTGGCACAGAGGCGATGACAGGGCTCCAGAGCCCAGCGCAGTTGTTTGTAGCCAGCCTGGGCTCTGGGCAGCTGCAGCAAGCAGCAGGCAGGCTGCAAACACTTGTGCCGGGCTCCGGAGCCCAGGCATCAGCTCCGTGCTGCTGGTGGCTGCCGTGCACCTCAGAGCAGACAGCAGGAGGGTTGTGCTGCTTCAGGGCCAGGCCCTATCCCCACTGTCTGCTTCGAGGTACATAGCAGTCACCACCAGCATGGAGCTGATGCTGGAGCTGTGGAGACCGGTACAGCTGTTTGGAGCCTGCCTGCTGCAGCTGCCCAGAGCCCAGGCTGGCTACAAACAGCTGCGCCGGGCTCTGGAGTCCTGCCATCACCTCTGTGCTGGGAGCAGGGGAGAGACCACGGTTGTGCTGCCTCAGGCCCATCCCCCACCGTCCACTCCGAGGCACACATGCACACGCCGGTAGAGCTGATGCCAGACCCCAGCACAGCTGTTTGCAGCCTGCCTGCTGCAGCAGCCCAGAGCCCAGGCTGGCTACAAGCAGCTGCTCCAGGCTCCAGAGCCCAGTCATCAGCTCTGTGTTGGCAGCAGGGGAGAGGCTGGGGTTGGGCTGCCTCAGGGCCCGCCTACCGTCTGCTCCGAGGCGCACGTGCAGCTGTCTGCAGACTCCCAGCTGCAGCCAGCCCCAGCTCTGGGTAGCTGCTGCCAACTACGGAGCCCAGGCTGCTTGCAGCAGGGCTTGAAGTTGAGCCAGCCTGATTCCCACCCGCTCCAAGCCCAGCTGTGGCCCAGCCCCCTACTGGGATGCGACTGGCGCTGCCCCTTGCCAGGAGTGCCGCACCTTTGCAGGCTTAGCTGTGTGGAGTGGGTGGGTAGTTGGGCTGATGGGCAGACTCTGGGCCGGGGCCTTGGCCAGCCATGCTGCAGCCCGGGGTCTGGCTCCCCAGGGAATCACAGGGGCTCCGGCAGGCCCAGGGCACTGTTGAGTCAGACTTTGTCTTGCAGCCCAGCAGCCCGGCTCTGTGCACCCATGCATCTGGTTCTGTATGTTTGTCTACCTCTGGTTCTGTGCGTCTGTGTGTGCACATGTGTCTGGTTCCTTCCAAGGTAGACATTGTGTTTTTTTTCGGCACTCCAGCCAAAAAACGTTGCCTACCCTTGGGTTAGACCTTTTTACTCAGCAGACCAGTTGGAAGAGTGCCAGGGCCCTCCACAAGCCAGATCTGGCTGATAGGCAGCATCCAGCTGTAGGGGTTGTTCAGTCAGACCTTGATCCATCTACTTGTAGCAGGGGAGGGGCAGAGGGGAGGAGCAGAGGCGGCCCTGACTTGGATGTGCAGGGGGGCAGAGTGGCTTCAATGTGGATCATGGCAATGGGGAAACAGCCCAGCCCGGGTCCAGGACCGGACGCGTGGGGCTTGGCAGGACGGCCCTGATCCAGACACACAGGTAGGGAATGGGGTACGAGTGGCCCTGGTCTGGAGATGCGGCAGCTGGCAGAGAGAGCAGCTCAGCCTGATCTGGACATGCTTGGAGGGTGGGGCTCTCATCTCCTTTCACTGCAATGGCCCCACTGAGGCAGAAGTCGGCCCCACGGCACTTCCAACACACCCCACGAAGTTTTGCAACCCCTAAGCGAGCCCCATGGCCAAATGTCATGGCTCCACAGGCCAGATTTGCTGGTGGGATGGAGCAGGAGCACCCCCACGTCAGACAATGGATTGCTTTGGCTAGGGCTGATCCTGCCTCAGGCAGGGGGTGGGCTAGAGCAGTGCTTCTCAAAGTGGTGGTCCGGGGACCGGTGCCAGTCCGCAGCGAGCTGCCAGGAAAGAAAGAAACATATTTTCAGAAGCATAACATTGATGTGTTATAGCGCCACGGTTCGTAAATTCCAGCAATCCAGATGACGTCATGTCGTGCGAGGTGAGGAAAGAGAAAGAAACAGCCGGTCGCGCATCTGTGTAGCGCTGTTACACGCAGTTGTTGCCGCCGGGTGAACCAGGCACCGGTCCCTGGCCCGCTGGAAAAAAAATTGCCGGTTCACCACATCAGAGAGTTTGAGAAGCACTGGACTAGAGGAGTCCCGGAGGTCCCTTACTTCACTGCGCCGCTTCTGGGGCTCCGCTAGGAGCGAAAAGGCCAGGGCCGTGCTCGGCCGACTCAAACTTCCTCGGACCAGCCGAGCGGCAGCGGAGCAGCGAAGCCCCGCCCCTCGGCCCCGCCCAGCTGGGGCGGAACCATGTCGGGGCAGGGTGGGCGGGAGGAGGAGACGTTCCGGGTGACTCACACTGTCCGTTCCGCCCCGAGCGGGGAGGGCTCGCGCGGCGGACATGGTACGTTCCGCCCGCTGCCGTTGCGCGGTGGCAAGATGGCGGCGCTGCTGCCGCGCATCGAGCAGCTGTCGGCGCGAGTGGTGCGTGTGCTGGGCTGCAATCCGGGCCCCATGACCCTTCAGGGCACCAACACCTACCTGGTGGGCACCGGGCCTAGGTAATGGGCGCTGCCGGGGCCCCCCTGCCCCCTTCATGAGCCCCCCCCCTGCCGGATGTCCGAGCCGTGACGTCACAGCGCTGGCCGGGGAGGAGGATCCGCTGGCAGCGGCGCATGCGCGAAGTAGTGAGCCAGAGTTGCTCGGGCCAGTGGCAGAGGGTCCACCCGGGGCGGGAGGCCGGGCAGTGTTGCTAGGCTCGCGCTCAGGCCGTGGCCTGGTTTGAAGCCGAATGGGCAGGCTTCGGTTCCGGCTGGTCTGGGAGAAGGGTCTCTGCAGGATCCCTGTGGCTTCAGGACCCTGGCAGCACTGAAGAAGGACATTTGGGCATGGCTCCTGCAGCCGGCCCCAGTAGAAAATACCCACTCCTGCAATTGAGATCTCCCTCCAGCCCAGCCTAGAAGTGGCTTTTCCAGCCAGGCAGGTGTGCTGATTGCCCCCGGGGCATCTGTCGCTAGGAGAAAGGCATCTCTCAGGGAGGCTAGTGCCATCTCTGTGTTCAGGGCTCTGTAGGTTATAAAACTTCAAGCTTTGTGCTAGTCTTCTCTTAATTCTCAGGCTGCTTCTTTTAATGGAATGTCTCTGCCTTCTTTTTTTTTAAATGTAGAAGGATCCTCATTGACACAGGAGAGCCAGCAATACCTGAATATATTGGCTGTTTAAAGCAGGCGCTCAATGATTTCAACATCTCAATACAAGAGATTTTAGTGACACACTGGCACGCTGATCACACTGGCGGCATCTCCGACATATGTAAAAACATCGGTAAAGGTAGGCAGAGGATTAGAGTTTAATTTTCAGGTGCTGAAGGGCTGACTTGTTAGGTATGTAGCCAAGGAACATCTCACTGGGTGTTTTGTAAGCCTGTTAGCTAGATTCTCTGTATGAACTGTACACCATATTTAAATACTTGATGGCATTGCTGCAGTGCATAGTGTAAGTGCAGTGAATAGCACAAATACTTGATTTAGTCACTATTTCTTCCTATTAACATATGTCTGTTTGGAGGAAAGAAGCTTCATTCTACCTTCTTTTTATCCTAGAATGATGAGAAAAAAATCTAGTTTACCATTGATAACTCACACAATAGTAGGAGGTTGATAGTGAACCTATTCAGCCTCCACAAGAGAAGGCTGAGGGGGGACCTGGTGACCGTCTATAAACTCACTAGGGGGAACCAGAAGGGTTTGGGGGAGACGCTGTTTCCCCTAGCCCCTGCTGGCATAACAAGGAATAATGGGCACAAGTTGATGGAGAGGAGGTACAGATTGGACATCCGAAAAAACTACTTCACAGTCAGGGCGGCTAGGAGCTGGAACCAACTTCCAAGGGAGGTGGTGCTGGCCCCTACCCTGGGGATCTTTAAGAAGAGGCTGGATACTTACCTGGCTGGACTCATTTGAGTCCCGTTTTTGTTTTTAGGGGGAGTGGTTTTGTTTGTGTTTTTGGGTTGTTCTCCCGCCCTGGCGGGGGGTCGGGCTAGAAGATCTATTAGGTCCCTTCCGACCCTGAAACTATGAAACTATGATATCCAGTACCATCAATAGCCTGTTGACCATTATTTTCACTTGAGTAGCAAAGTAAAGCAGCCATTCAAATTGGTGATGTATATATAATTTAAATAATTACCCATTTAAACTTCTCCAATGATATTGGTTAAACAGTTAACCAATAACCAGGGACCTACTCAAATGGCTTCACAATTATTGTAGAAACCGCAAAAAATCACAGTTTCCATAGTTTTGCCTAGAATCACTGAAAAAACACCCCTAAAAATAAAATCCTGGCTCCCCAGTGGAAAATATACTTATTGTTTCCCCTTTCACATCCCTAATTCAAATGGCTTTTCCTGAATAATAAATTTCTTTAAAGCACTGGCAGTTGGCCCAAAATTAATCACATCTTTTCACATCTACCCTTATCTGAAATGAACAGTATATCACGTTGATACATATTAAGCTAGACTTTTAAGATTCTAATTAATTAAATTTTTAAACAGTGAAAGCTATTTTTTTTTAAACTTAATGAACAGCATAGAGACTACAGCCCTTTTCTGTTTAGTGGGAGATATTCCCAAAACCTCTTTCAAGGAATTCCCAAATGATGTTGGAAGTGATGGTATCTTTGTGAACAAGAAACAGGTTTTGAAAATTAAACCAGTTAACAGATTGTAAAACTTAAATGAAAATTTCTTAGTAATTTCACTTAGAAAAAATATTTCTTGTTTTATCCTCCAAAAATAGTTTGGCACACCTGTCCCTTCAGAGGTTTTCTTTGGCATTTGAACAGTTCTTCCTATGTGGATATAAATTAAGTTGCTGTATTAACATAAGATATTTATGTCAATTTTTTATTCTTTAACTTTGCATGTGCTGTAGACCATGTGTTAATGGTACATCAACTGTCATTTTGAATTTTTATGAAATGGCCT
Source organism: Alligator sinensis (assembly GCF_000455745.1). Lineage (NCBI taxonomy): Eukaryota > Metazoa > Chordata > Crocodylia > Alligatoridae > Alligator > Alligator sinensis. The sequence continues at coordinate 6,620,255 of NW_005841834.1, forward strand.
TGTTTAGTCAATTACCAATGTTTAGACAGGAACAATCTGAAATATAATTTTACTTTTTAAAAACAGGTTCCAAATTTTGCATTAGTAAGCTTCCACGCACCCCACCTCGTGAAGAAATAATAGGAAGAGGAGAACAAAAGTATTTATATCTGAAAGATGGAGATGAGGTAAAGACCGAAGGAGCCACTCTCAGGTAAAGATAGCTTCTGTGCAAGTTAGTCATATCATTTTTAATACTATGTTATATTTTTTCAGGATTCTTGAGCTGTTGTGTATACTAAGTTTGATCTTAACCAATGATAAATGTAACGTCTGCTAGGGGCCAAGTTGTGATATTGTCTGCCCTCCCCAAAAATAAAAACAGTTCAGTAGATATTAACTGTACCTATAGAGTTTTATACCTCTGCCCTTTGCGGTAGAATGAACTGATTTTTAAAGTTGATAATTATTTTAAAGTTGATCTCAGTGTTCATGGTAGACTTCTCAGAGTGTCTAGTGCTTGTTTCTCTTTAAGGTAAAAACCTCCGTTAATATTTTAATTCTTGTTACTTGTAATATTTTTTAGCTTCTGTTTGTTTCAGCACAATTTTATTTGCAGTGAAATTAGATTGATTAGTTATTGGGATAACTCATCATCATTGCTGTGATCTTGTTAGTCAGTGCACTGAATCCCCACTAGAGTGTTCTTGATTTGTGCACAAAACACACTGGGTACACAATGGGATTTGTTCCTGGTAATTAGGCAGCTTAAAAGGTACTGACCTATGCTCTCTGTGGAACCTGCCAAGTCAGCTGATGCCTACAAATTGTTTGATGCTTTCCAGCTTTTCTTGGCTCAACAAAACATCCATGCATTCATTGCTAAAATAGAAGATAATTCCAAATAGTAGAACAGTTGATAATTTATATACAAAGCAAAAATGTTTGATGGTTTTACTCTATCACAGTCATGTAATTGTTACATAGTGAGCTTTCTGGGTTTTTTATACAACAAATTGGAGGATAAACATTTATATAATCATTCAATGCTCACATTGTGAACCAAGGTGCATATGATTTGCACTAAGAATTTTTGTAATCTGCCTTTTTCTTCCATATATCAAAATCATTCTTTACTATGTTTGGACATATATTTTGCATGCTATCTCATGAAAATTTGAATATGGTTAGTTGCACCTTATTAGTGATATCTCCAAAGGTCAAAACCTGGTATGGTGAGATGGTGTAGCTGGCATCTATGAAGAGAGAAATGTCTTCCAGATGTAACTGCTTTGAAAAATTTAATGCAATTTGGAGAGAGTTCTTAGACTATTTTGGCAACTAAACTAGTATTCCTTGCACACCTGTCTCTCCATTTTCTATCTCTTCCTCTTCCATCCTTCCTTACATTTTATTTTCTTTTCCCTTCATTGTTTCTGACAGACATGTTCAAGTTGATATGTACAGTTGAGATACATGTATTGTTATTTTTGTATTGCATTTAAAAACCAATAAATATTTTTTAAAATTGAAAATGGCTGGCTGCTGATTAATTAGTTAATCTTTGCCACTCCCCTAGAATGATGAGTTACCAGATTTTACTGTATTTAGGAGGTTTTGGTAAAAAGGCAGGTGCAATTTTTTAAGTACAGTTCTTATGGTGGAAATATCTTTTCAAAGATGATACAGTGGTACATTGCTACAGTGGCAAACATTTATTGATTAGCTTTATATGCTGCCCTTTCCAACAGGGCATCTTACAATAAGACCATAGGATCATAGCAAAGTAGGGCTGGAAGGACTCATCTAGTACAGCCCCCCTGCTCAAGGCAGGATCATGCCTGATGAAACCAAGCTAGACAAGTATTTGTCTAACCTGCTCTTGAAAATATTCTAATATTATAAAAAAGCTTCTCTCTGTCTGTCACGCTTTCTTCACACCCCGATTGGCTGTCTGAAACAACCAGTCAGAGTACTCCAACAGTGTTCCAGACAGACAGCAGTGGAGCACCACAATGATGGTGGCGGCGGAGCAGGGGCGTGAGGGTAGCGCTACTAGCCTCTTTCCCCCCCAGCCCTGCTCCCTGGAGGTAGTGGTGACAGAGTGGACAGGAAGTTAATTCTAATCGCCAACCTAAATTTCCTCTGCTGCAGCTTGAGGCCATTGCTTGTAGTCCTGTCCCCTGTGGTCATGTAGAAAAATCCATCACCATCCTCTCTCTAATCATCCCTCGAGTATTATAGTAAATAATAGACATGCACCTAGAAATTACCATACCTGAGCTGGAAACAGACTGCTCACTCTCACAAGATTAGAGGCATGGTTAATCTCCAGTGGAATGTTGATGGGATTGGCATGTGAAATAGCAAGGCGTCTAGTATGGATTTTTCAGAACCTGTCAATGCAGGGAGAGAGTACCTTATGATTGGAAAATAGTAAATGTAGTGCCTGTTTTCAGAAAAGGGAGAAAGAATGTGGTCTGAACAATTATAGGGCTGGCAGCTCAACTTTAATAGTACTGGCATACCAACAGTACCAACACATACTGGAGGAAAGGATAGGTAAAGATATGGAAGGAAGTGGCAAATGGAACAAAACACAACTTAGGTTTACTCAGAAGATAATTATATCAGACTAATTTAATATCATTCTATGCTAAGATAATAGACTTTATGGATAAGGCTAGTGCAGTGGATTTAATTTATTCGGAACAGGATTGTCAAACATATGGCTAGTGGGCCAGATCTGACCCACAGAATCCTGCCACCCGGTTTCAGGTGCTGCCTCTGAGTCTGATCAGACCCACATGGAACAGAGCATGCACCTGTGGCCCCTGGATCTGAACAGACCCAGATGATGCATGGCTTGATCTGGCCCATGGACTTCCCTCCCCCACAGCATACTTGATCCAGCAGCCACTCCAGCTGGTTTTGAAAAGTGCTATGTTTTATATGGATCCTGGATTGGCTGGAACAGGCAGCACATGTGGTACAGTCTGGCCAGTTCAGCAGCTGTACTGCATGCAGTGTCCACCCCAGCAGCTCCAGGGCTATGCCACACACGGTGCCTGTTTCAGCTATTCTGGGACCCATGCTACATGTGGTGCCTGTGAGTGCTATGTGCAATATATATGATTTTTTTTATATCACAGAAAACCAGGATCCCTGGTCATAACCCTCCTCCACCACTTATGGGTTGGGGCCCAGCCGTGCTCCCCTTCTCCCCCACAGGCTAGGTTGTGCCCCCTTTTTACCTGATGAGGACAGGCCACACCTGCTTCCCACCCCCTGCAGGGCTGGGGTGGACCAGCCACTGTGTAGCTGGCTTAAGCTTCTTTTACCTGCCAGGCTATATTGAAGCTGGCCTGCTCCCTGCCCCCATCCATGTGGCCAGATAGTGCCTGCCATGCCAACCCCAGGCATTGGATCAAGACCATTGGATCCGGGCTGCAGATGGAATGGGCACTGCCCATCTGGCCTGCTGGGGAAAAACACTGAGCACCACTGGTATTATCAGACTCAGTTCTGGTGTACAATTGGTGCACATTATATGGAGTCCTGGAGACTTCATTAGGCTCTGAGCGACTTAATGGCAATTTGGTATAGCATTTGGACGCGTTCTCTTTCCCAAACTTTGGTCAAGAGCAGAGGTAAAGGAAATGAACAAGCAAAAGAACATAAGAAGTAAGAATAATTTTAGGAAGTGCTAGGAAGACAGTCAAAATAAGTGGTCTAAGGATTTCTTGGTGGTTTTATGCCACTTAGATCTAATTTAGAACAAAATGGGCACATCGACATATACATTAATATGCTGTTGTTACTGCGCATTAAGTTTAATACCTGTAATAGGTACTAACTCAATGTGCAGTAACTGGTGCTACTGCACAGTAGCCCCAGCACATGGTCTTTTAGTGACACTAATGAGCAGTAGACTAATTGTACTGTACTTTAGTGCATTAGCATAGCTTTTGCCATGACACACACATGCACGATAGAATTAGTCTACTGCGCGTTTAGTGTCTTGTGTAGACATACCCAGTGTAGTTTAAATAGGGGTAAAAATAGGCATATGACTATTAATTGGAGTGGACCCTATTAGGAACATTTTTTAAAATGTTCTTATTTAGTAAGCAGTTTCATACTGAGCTAGGTAATAGAGCATTAAAATGTCATACCAAGCTAGGTAATAAAGCATTATTTTTAGTTCATGTTGGTACTAGAAAACCTAGAAGAGGTTCTGGCTAAAGCATCTTCGTCTACCATGTAAGGTCTTACCTATTGCCAAATTTGAGGTTAGGAAGGATTTTCCCTTTCTTGATCAGATTAGTATGGATTGTGGATATTTTTGCCTTCCTGTGTAGTATGGAACTTGGTCCTTTTCGTAGGATCCACTAAGCATATATTAACTGCTGCTTTATCATTGTGTCAGTTCATTGAAAGTGCCTTTGTGTGTTTCCCCCCCCCCCCTTTTACCTGTAACTTATGTTATATGGTGCTCTTAGTGTTTGGGTTGTTTTTCCTTCTAGTTGTGAGGGTAAGGATTTGAAGTGGTAATTTTGGCAATTGCTTTGGATAACAAATGCCTGAGAACATAGGGGACTAGACTTAATGGTCTAGGAGGTCCTGCCTACAACTTTATTCCTAAATATATTTTTAAACCATATTCAGTTGGCTGAAAGACTTTGCCTGTCTTGACAGAGTGACCTGGGCACAACTATACATACTTTTATTAGCTCTTGGATGGAATATACAAATGCATTATACCTGGGCCCAACACCATCAAGTCTTTAAGAAACTATGGAGATTTCAAAATACTGACTAGGATCTTCTCAGCAACATGGACTATAGTGAACACCCTAAACTGTTTCCTGCTCCCTGCACTAGTTTATCAAATAACTTAAAATCAAGTTTCAGGTCTTGGTCATTATCCTCAAGGTGCTCCCTGGCCTGGGCCCAGGAGATCTAAAAGACTAGTGAAAGCTCTGGGATGAAGATTCTGGATTGGCATTTTTACTCCTCTGCCACAGTGAAACATTTTCCGTAAAGGTGAAGATCAAAAATGCAGAAGATACAACTTTGTTCAGGGACAGCCTGATTCTATAGTGTGAACTTGGATGAAGACGGAGGACGATCCTTTCACACCTCATTCCATTCTGCTCTACCTGTAAGGTGCATTTCTTCAACTTTGCATGTGTAACATAGACATATAGCTCTATCTGTGTGTTTGGTGTGTGAGTGCATGTACATGCACATATATTTATGAACTTAGCCACAATAAAATTCCTGAGCATACAGTTTGCCTGTAGGGAAGCAAATAAGAGGAAAAGTAGCCACATGAGAGAGAGTAGTCATATCACTTAATGCACTGCTGGGAAATGCTCAGATACTACATGTATAGTAGAAAAACTTGTGTTATAGAATGTGGGGCTAACTATGCCCAGAATCGGCAGCTTATGACTTGTGGGCCAGATGCAAACTGCAGAGCCCATTAATTCAGCCTGTAGACATGGGGCTTCAGAAAGAAGCAGCAGTAGCAGCCAGGTCCTTGTGCCCACCCTGCTTTGACCCAACGTGGGTAATTCTAGCCTGCAGCCTAAAAACGTTTCTGACTGCTGATGTAAGCCAAATCCCACATGGATTTATGAAATCTAGGAATTTATAATGGGTTAACCTAAGCTGTATCTTCTTTTACATTGCTATTTCATATCTCTATAATAATTCTTTATAGAATTGTAGTTTCTTTATTAATCACAAACATTTACATGTTTATATATATTTCTTTTCCTTGTAAGGGGTTTTGTGTCCATCCTGCATGTAAATTTATGCTTTTGTTCCTAACAGAGTTTTATATACACCTGGACACACTGATGATCATATGGTTTTGCATCTCATAGAAGAAAATGCTATATTCTCTGGTGACTGTATTCTAGGAGAAGGGACGGCAATATTTGAAGACCTCTATGAGTACATGAAATCATTGGAAAGGCTGTTGCAAATTAAAGCTGTCTTGATATATCCTGGTTGGTATCTATGTATTGAATTGCATAATTAAATCAACAGTATACATTTGTTTAACATATAATCTTCTAATTAGAGGTACACCGATACATCGGTCCGATATTGGATCAGCACTAATATAAATAAATTGGCTGTATTGGAAATTGGCCCCATGCAGCCAGTATTTTGGCTGATAAATGCCTGTGCATGCTCACAGCTGCAGTGCAGCACATACCTGTGCTGCAGCATGCAGGTGGCAAGGAGCACAGCACAGCAGCTTGGAGAGTTGTGTGCAGTTGGTAAGTCCATTGTGGTGGAAGGGGAGTAGGGAGGGAAGGGGCAGGGGGGCAGATCAATGCCCCCCACAGAGAGGGAGGGAGTGAGGCAGGGGCTGGGGCAGGTGCTGCCCAGCCAAGTCCCCTGTGGCTCATGGGGGGTAGGGGAGGGGTTGTACACAATGTGTGCCTCCCGGATCTGCGCAGGTTGGGCGGGCTGGAGCTGGGGCTGTGCCGGGCTCTTCTTGGCAGGGGCTGGGCTTGGGACAGACGGCGGCACTGGGAGAGGGCTACGGGGGGTGCTGCAGCCACCCCAAATTGTGCCGTAGCACCCC